>NC_064773.1:27068948-27438948 GCF_011397635.1 Epinephelus fuscoguttatus | reverse complement strand
AACATCAAGCATACACGCAATACATTATTGTCATGCATCAAATAGCACCATAAGTACTCTGTTTTTCCAGAGAAACTGTAATGCTATATTTTTGATTAGGTTCCCAACAAGGGAAATTCCAGTGTATCTACCATTTAAATTACATGCAGTTTAAATATACACACACTGGATCCAAATTAAATCAACCAGTCAATGCTAAAGAAAGTGAGTAAAGCACAAAGAGGAATACAGTGTAATCATGTACAAAGATTAATAAAGAAAGGTGTATGTACTGGGAAGAAGTCTGATTGGGACTTTGCGCCTGCTGCTCCTCTAGTTTGAGTCCAGCTAGCAAAGCCTCTCGAGAACAGTGCTTATCCTGCAAAAGAAAAGATTGAACTATTAGACAAATCTTGTACAGTTATTTCATTGTTACAATTTTATGTTGAGGTGATAATGGCACAAAAACACTGAGCAAAAATGGAGAGTCCCTGTACGACCAGTCTTTTCACTACCAGCCACAGAGAAGGTGGAGGGAGTCTTACCTGTAGATGTGTGATGAAGGACAGTCTCTGCCGGGGAAAAGGTTCACATCCCTCCCACTGACAGTGGCCTCCATATACACCTTTTCCTCCATGTTGCGTCGCTGCGTGGTAAAACACCTGAGACGGCGTTTCAAACCACCTAGAGGAGAAACAAGAGCAAATCAGCAGAGGCTCAACGATGGCTCAGCTAAAGGTGACTATGAACGTCTGTCTCTGACACGTACCGTTTACAGGACTGCCACAGACACTTGAAGTTCTGCCCTGCTTTCCTGCTCTGCTCTGGTGGTGCTGCGGGGGTTTGCTGTGCTGGGAGGCGAGGGCTGTGGTTACCCCCAGGTGCAGGCTGGGATACAGGTGGAGGGGACGGGGTAACTGTAGGCTGTGGGAAAAAATATGAATATAAAATAAATGGAGACACCATCAAGTGATAACCCTCATTCCATATTAAGATATTAAAGATATTCATCATTACTGACAGATCGACTTCTGACTGGGTTTACGTGGTATTTAGAGTCAAGACCTTTGCTTATAAAAAATAGAAGGACTCAGAATCCCTAATTCTCTTTAAACACACATCACATACCAACCTTTATCAGACCACCTTGGAGTGGACAATGATTAAACATTATTGGGTTTGATTATATATAACTTGGAGTGGAAATTTAATCCCCTTGTTTGCTGTTTCTTTAATACTTGAATATAATATGTACAAATGCTAGAGGTTAGACCAAGTCATTGTCGTGCAAGTCACAAGAAGGCCTCAAGTCAAGACAAGCAAGTCCTAAGTACTAAACTTTAAGTTTCGAGACCTAAACAAGTCCCTCTTCAATAAATGAATTCCATTTTTTTTAAAGTAATGATAAATTAAATTTACAAAAATCATAAATGCCTTCTGAAATTTGTATTTGTTTAAAAATTGAAAAGAAAAAGAGAGCTGATTCAGGCTTGTGTGAGGGCATCTAGAATTTTCAAGTCAAGACTCAAGTCCACACCTCTGAAAAATGTTATTTCAAGCTGAAAAAAGAAAAGTAAAGTGTGTGTATGGAAATGTAGAAATTGTAATATTGTAATATTGATGTAAACTAAATAAAATTAAGTTAAAAAAAAAAATAAAAAAGAATCACGAGCAGTTTTACATATTCACCAGCTGCAGTTGTAATTTTCCCAAAACAACTTGTTGGCTGAGATGTAACCCAGGCCTGTCTCTTGGCAGAAGTTGTTCTCTCAGCTGCTTTGCTATAGGAGGTGGGTATCAGTGAATGCCACATGGTCTTAACTGGCCTCACCTTCTTAACCTCCAAACATTAACTCTGAAGTGATATGCAATGGGTGCATATTTGTTGTTGAGGATGATTTTAGAAAAATGATTTTTACTAGTCTGTTTTAGCTCTTAGAGTCAGGCTTTATCGCAGATGAATGATTGTAAAACTAACTTTGCAGAAGGAGTAATTGCCTCCTGCTGATTCACACACATAACTTTCTCCAGGATTTTCAGTTGAGGAAAAAGGCAACCCATCTCCAGTGTAACACCACCAACCTCGCAAAATTTTTATCATTTGACACATTGGTTTTCAGTCTGATGATTCATACACACTGCGTCATAACATTCAGGATTGGCACGCAAACAAAAAAGTTAAATGTCTTTCTGTAATCTTTGCGAAGTGCTTAAATGCCAATAGCCCGTTGTGGCTTTTGTTGCTGTATTTTTGACAGCCCCTCAACAGGTTTGGCTTCATTCTGCTCCACAGTCAAAGACCTTAGCAACTCATTAAGACAGAGAGAGGCACTGAGTGGAGAGAGCAAAGAGATGTGCTCTTTCTTAGTGAAAAAATCTGAGGGCGTAGTATCCTGTATCGTGTTATGTGTGAACTGCAAGTCAAATGATAGCTGTATCTCACCTAAGACCGCAGAACAAGAACACAACTACTGCTTCAGATAAATGTATCAAATAAATGCTACATTTTGCAAAGTTTTACCTCCACAAAAGGCATTTTGAAGTATGCAGGAAAATAAATATGAATAAAGGATAGAAAGAAGAAAGAAAGTTTTGGCTATACTGGAATGCAGGTTAGTAAAAGGCTTAGCACATGTTTTAGTAATAGATGCCCTCAACCGGTCCACCAGACAGTGAAAGGAACATATACTGTGTTCTGGTGAATGTAAATAAATCGGTTTGTTTATGATGAAAACACCACAGGATACCCTAAACCAAAAAAAAACTAAGTGGTAAATTGGACGCAGTGGTAATGCAATAGCCACAAACAACATACATGACTTGGTATTTCAATTACTCACCAGTGTGTCTGTGACAAACGTGCTAGACACATTTTGTGACAGACCTGACATTACACTACTAGAAGACACTGATAACTGTGGCTAACTGTGAGACTAGCCCTACAGTGACTCACCGTTGAGCCAGCTGCCAGTGTGGGCGAGCAGTTCCTCTGCTGAGTGGCGTTCTCTATTGCTACTTTGGCTACTGTGCTTGGGTCTGTTCCTGCTGGCACTGCCACCATGGTGGCACTGCTGCCGGCGTTGTTGGGGTCACTGATGGTGATGATCCGCACTCCCACTTTATTGGGGATCCCCGAGGGTGCTGCCGCTGTGCTGCGCTCCTCGTTCTCAGCTGGTCTCTTGAGACCTCGAGCCTCAGAGGCCACTCCGTTTGCAGGAGGGGCAGCGAGACTCTGGGAGGTAACAGTGGAGGGGAAGGTGGAATTGGGGAGCAGTTGCTGTCTTAATACAGGCACAGCGTGGCTGGGCCCCAAAGGTCCATTAGTTAATTCCGAGGGAGGCCTGTTGCCTACTGCCTGGGGTCCGTTAGCCAGGCGCTCGGCCTGCTGGGCTTTGGCAGTGTCCTGCTGGGGGGGAGGAGGACTAGGAAGAGGAGGGTCTGACCCATGACTCTTCTCAGAGGGGCCCACCTCCCCATTCCCCAGGTACTGTTTGGAAGCAATGTGATTTGGAATGTTTTTGTTTAAGTTGCCACCACTGTCACAACGATCAAAGTCACACACCCCGTTGACTAGAGTCTTTTTGGGGTCGGGGTTGCCCTCCAGGGGGATGTTCAGGCTGGGAGAGAGGGCCTGCTTCCCATTAGCAGGGTGACTCTCCGTAGCCGGGCCATTGAGTGCCCCCTGGCTGTTCCCTGAGTGGTATGGAGGTAGATTAGACTCCATGCACTTCCGACCATTTAGCAGCTTGGCACCTGCCGCAACATCGCCGTTACTGGTTTTGCCGTTAGAGTCTCCTTCTGCCAAAGACGAGTTCTCCATCACCTCTATCTTTCTCTCGTGTATGTGCAGCCCCGTGGCGTCCTTGGCCTCCTCCTCCTTTTGACAAATGATCTTGTCTCCTCTGAGGGGAGCTGGCAGTGGTGGCGGCGGTGGTGGTGGTGGTGGTGGGGGTGGAGCTGCCGGGGCGTGGTGGGGCACTGTTGTAGTAGAGAATGGAGGAGGGGGAACTCCCGGAGCCACAGCACCCTGGCTGACAGCAGCAACAGCAGCAGCGGAGGTGGTGAAGCCAGTGTTGGGGACCACGGTGAATGTGACTTGTCCAGCTGCCGTGGGGCCCTGGATGATGGTAGCTGCCCCTGCGCTACTCGTGGAAATGAGCTGGCCTGGTACGAGCTGGACCGCCTGGAGGGCTGGGGCTCCTGCAGCAGGGAGCTGACCAGGAACCAGCTGGACATTGAGCTGCTGAGGCTGAGGAGGGGGATTCTGGGTGCTGTAGCTTGTCTGGTAGATGACCTGTGGACTGGGTGCTATCGTGCTGTTGGGAGGGGGCACCTGTGGAGCAGGTAGGATGAGCTTTCCTCCCGGAGTAGAAGGCCCTCGCTTTGGAAGCAGTAGCTGTTTGATCAAGCTGGACTCAGTGGAGGTAGGCTGAGAGGGAGGATTTTGGGAAATTATTTGGAGCTGTGGCTGTTGTTGATGCTGCGGTTGATGCCGTTTCATGGACAGTGTGTGGCTGACAGTTTGATTGGGCTGGACCTGGGTGTTCGAGTGGGAAGTGGGAGGCGGGCAGGGGCTGGAAGCAGCGCCAGGCTGCCCTGCTATCTGAATAGTCTGGGCACCGGGAATGGCGGAGGGGTTGGCAAGAACGATCTGGTGTATGGCAGGGGTGTAGGTTGGGTTCTGCTGGGGGTTGGGACTGACTATTACTACACTCTGCGCCTGCTGTTGAGGCGGAGGCTGCTGGTTGGGAGTGGCTATCGTGGCTGCTGGTCCACCTGACTGGTTTGGCGCTGGTTTGGGGGCGATATTCTGAAATGTGACGCGAGACCCTTGGGAATTGGACACACCAGCGATACTCAACGCCTGACCACCCCCCACCTGGATGGAAGAAGAGGGTGTCGTTGCCGCAGCAACACACTGAGGCTCCACCTGGGGAGCTCCACCCTGAGCTCCAGTCAGGGGAGGGGTTTGAGGCAGGGCCGGGTGCTGGGGGATGGGAGGACACACACCTTGTACCCTGGCGGTGAGGATGTGGCCCTGTGGTACCTGCTGAAATAGCGTAACAGGCGTCCCCGTGGGGAGCATAGGGGAGTGTTGCTGAGCTGCAGGTGGAGGTGGAAGGGCAGGGTTCTGGGGGCTGTGGTTCAGGGTGGCCGGTGCCGACGTGGGAATCTGGACCACAGGACCAGGTCGGACCTGTTGCTGCTGCTGCTGCTGCTGCTGCTGCTGCTGCTGCTGCGCTGCTGCCAGAGGATTTGGTGGTAACTGTGGAGACACCTGCGGGGTTGCCGGGTGACGGGGAACAGTCGGGTGGCTTGCATGGGGAGGTTCCTGTGCTGTCAAGGCCATGGAGGGGGCGGCACCAGTGGTGCTGAGGCTGGGGCCTGGGACCCGAACAAACTGGGGTGCAAGACTGGGAGGCCCGAGAGGTATGCCTGGTAAAACACAAAAGCACAAACACAGAACTGTTTAGATCCTTCATACTTACAAAGAATCTCTTACTTGGCAAACTTTCCCATTAACACTCAAAGAAAAATGAATCAAAGAAGTAAACATGATTAATTCCACTTGTTCTACCTGGAGGTGGGGCCTGAGGGTCTCCAGGAGCTTCGTGTCGGGCTGCTGGAGGTGTTGGAGCTGCCGCCGGATTCTGCTGCTGAGGCTGCTGGTAGTACAGTTGGATGGGCAAGGGGATCGACCGCCGCCGTAGCCCTACCAGGAGAATCTGAACCTGACTGCCTGCCTTGGTCTCCTCTTGCCGCCGCATTGTGTGGTTGGGAAACACAGTCCTGTGGTGGTAGGAGAAGATAAAGGTTTCGTCACAAAGGGGCAGATATGCTTTGGTAGAGCTGCTCAACAAGATGAAAGGCAGCAACTGCTGTGTAGCAAAACAATCTTAGGGTGAAGACATAAATGCTATGTGCTGGTGGAACAGAAATACATCAGATGGGGGAGGACTAACCGCAGACATTTGAGGAAGCCGGCAGAGTTCAAGATGTTGCTTCGTCCCATTTTACTGCACGTGGCCAGGTACTCAGAGTACATTTCTGATCGAGACACAGAGCCCTCGGCGTTCGTCTCAAAGTGTGCATTTAGCCTGATGGAGAAACAAACCACAGAGTGGTTACTATGCAAGCAACAGACACAAGGAGGCATATGAACAAGGAGAATCCTACATTTGTTTTCTCATAAAATATTATTTATTTGTATTCTTCAGTTAAATGATCAGAATTGACATTCACAGATAAATTGATCTTACCACTGCAGTGTAAATTTTTCCCCGTCTAGTTCAACAATACCAGGAGGTGGCTGAGTGGGTTGAACTGCGACCCTCGTTACTGAAAAGACACAAAAAAACAAAACAAAACAAAAAAAAAACACATTTAAGGTTTATAAACATAACTCCTTCTGTATAATTTATTTATCATTGTCCACTCATTTCAAGAACTTCCAGTGTGTAGTACTCCCCAGGCTGTCCACTAGATGACAGCAAAATTTAAAAATAACTTTGCAGCCCTGTGGAGCACACCGTCAGCACAGGGATGACACTTCAAAGCTTAGGTAGGTTTAGTTCCCACCAAGGGTCACCTGTTAATCCACACACTCATGATACTGCGAGAAGCTCGGAAAGCTGCTTTTACATCTGCATGTGATTTCTGTGTCTCTGCCCACCATGATATAAGCTGGTAAACCATTAAATATACAGAGATTTAAAATAAATAGGTGTTAATATTCTTGATAGTCTTAGCCCCTAGAAATGTCATTATGTGTTTAGTGCTTTAACGTTTATTAACTTTAATCATCTATATTTTGTCCATCAAACATGGAATATTTAACAGTTGCAAAGCGTTTCATCATAGGCGGGAAAAGGTTCAAATATGGAAAACTGCTCGAGTCAAGCCCTCCTTATTAATTAGCCCAAAAGAATTAAGAGATCAGAAAACTGCAAATGCCTTTGTACTGCTGTTTTTCACCATAAAAATTCCAAGCAACTTATTCCAAGTGCCAAAGGAATATCATATGAATGATCAGGAGGTATTTAAGCCAGGACTGGGTACAAAACAAAATAGGCTGGTAAACAACTTGTAGTGCAGTGCTCCAATGGCTCAGCAACAGGTGACTTAGCAACTGTAAGTGAATTAGCTGTTCACTAGCAGTGATTTTTTTTGAACGTTACAACAAACTTTAACTTGAGTTCTTTTAGGGTTAATCATAGAGAAGCTGCTCTGTAGTATTGTAGCAACACTCAACAAAAACAAGGTCATTTTTACTCTCCTACTAATTCCCCACCTAGCAGGAGGTCAAGTGTATAAACTCTTGTTAAAACAGAAAAAACTGTCAAAAGTTTCTAATCAACTAACTCCCTTCAGTGGTTTGAGAGATCACATGCGACGAACAGACACTCACCAGGCGCCGCTGCTCCCTGCACGGCTGCAGGTACCTGCTCTACCAGCTGTGGTCGAACCTCGGCTGCCTGGTCAGCACTGGCCTGATGCTCAATCAATCGCACAGCTGCTAGGGCGTCAGGTCCAAACGTGTGGAGGTCAACCGATACTAACCGCACTAACAAGTCTGAGCGGGGAGAAGGAGAAAGACGAAAAACAAGGGTCAAAACAGTCACATTTCAGCAGTATAGCAGATCAAAGAAATGTTTCTATGGAGATAGATGTATCTTGATATTATTTGTGTGAACAGACTGACAATCCGTGAGTATATTCCAAACATTTACAATTTTTTAACAACGTAAATCCAGTTTTTATTTGTGAATGACAGTAGAGGATTCATACCTATGCTACGGTCGACGGAGGCGATCTTGCTGCAGGGAATCTCTCCGAGCTGGGCCAGCAGGTACAGCACCTCCAAAGAGGCCATGAGGAGCATGAGGTCAGGCAGGGTGAGGAGCATTATTACCTCCCTGTACGAGTCCTGGTCCACGTACTCACAGATTAGCACTCCGTTGTCCTCCGCTTTGCTGAGGTTGCCCAGGATTTCCATGGCTAAAGGACGCACACACAGAAAGACACATTTAAAATGCTTCATACAGCTTTTTCACACTAAAAGGTCACCATAATGAGCAGGCTGAAAACTCACCTCTCATTTTGAGAAACCTGTCCCTGGACATCAAACATTTGGTGATGGTGTGAAAGATCAGATGAGTTGTCCGAAAGTCAACGGGATCCAGCTGGAGCTACAAGAAGCCAGACAAGATTTATTCAAACATCCATTCCACAAACCAGCATTTATTCTCAATATTAGAACATCCTTCTCAGATTTAAACCCTACGACAATGGGAGTTGACCTGATACTTACTACACTGAACTTAACAAAAGCATGACTATATTTAAAAGCAGCAAGTTGGTCAAAATCCAAATAGTAATTGCATCATGACACTCATGATATGCCTTCTTGGTTACGACATATAAACAACCTTGAGAGATGCTCTGGTAGCATTCGTATTATTTACATTAACAGATAATAAAAGGCTTTGCAGTATCATATCTGTAGGAAGTGTTAACTGCCCCTAAACCCAACCATCCAATTAATAGCATCAAAGGCTTAACCGATTGTATCAGGGACCCTATGCATACAGTCTCTAAAAATAGATGTGGGCTCATCTACATGCAACACATACCAATAAATGTGATATGGAAATTGAAGCGGGCCCATTTAATATATTCACTGTGACTCCATGGTCTGTCACTACTTCACCAACAGTCTTAATGATATCCATTTTTATATTTAACAGTTTTATTCTTTGCTGCAATTTGAGGGTCTGTCTTCAATGTAGGTCTCCAAGAGCTAAATATATGGTAATTCACCGTGGTCAAATAAATAAGTAAAAATTATTCCGAAAAACAGACTGCTCAGAAGTGACACAACGTGCCATCTGGCAGACATAGACCTCATTTCATAGAAAACTGTAACTATAGCCACAGCCAACTGAGTTAATAACCATACCACTTGGGTGTCCTCGATGAACCTAGCAGCCATTAGGGATGAGCATGAGAGCTTCAGTGCTTGATTTAACGTCAGTGTTATGCCTAGTTTACATTACACGATTTTCACCACGATTTTGACGTTGTAGAGGATCTTGAGAGCCACCTTGGGTCGGAGGTGAGTCGGCAGATAGTCTGCCACAACGAGTCCTCATGTGTGAACAAGCCTACGAGCAAGTCGCCCCCTCATCTGCAACTGGGACTGGATATCTAGCATGCTAGAAAACCGGAGAGGTCTGACACGACTGACAAAGAGCATCAGCCAATGAGAGGCGGGATACATCCCACGTCAGCACACAGGAGGACGGAAGAAATGTGAGCCGCAGGGTTGCCACTTGCCAGGTCCGCTTATTAGCTGCAACTTGTTTCTACAGTGGAGTTGCTTATTTGGGCTTGCTCTCTAAACGTCACCTTTCTCTATATATATCCGTCCAATAAGTTATTTGAACACTCAAAAGATTACGATCGTCTCCGCGACGCAAAATCAGGGTGAAAACTGTGTAATGTGAACTAGCCTTTACTTCATCATATGGACAAACCACTGCTTAACCTTCCACATGTCCATGTGTCTTTTTTTTTTTTTACTGTTTAAAATGGGTAAACTCTTATTTTATGGTAGAGCTGCGTGTGGTGTATTACTTCACTCAGCGCCTCCTTGGCCCGCTGTCGCACTCTGTTTATCAAGAGGCTACTGCTGCGGGAGCTGCACTGGGGAACAGTCAGCGAGAGGCTGCCCGCACACAGTGACAGGACTAACTGTTAGCATCACACTACAAATGCTACGTAACAGATTTGAGCCGTTTCAGTGTCAGTTGTTGGAGCCGTTAAACAGCCCAGTGCTGGATGGTAGCCGCTGCTTCCACTGTTGGCTTGTGCTAACTGGGCTGACGGTGAACTGACCGGGAAGCAAGCCTCTCTTGACTCTGTCCTAAAGTGCTGCATCTAACCAAAGTAACAGCAGCAACAAAAAGTTTGCTAATTTTTTTCATGTTAACTTTGAAGTTATGGTTTAATAGGCTCAATAAATAGGTTCAATAAATTAACGTAAAATTGCACTTTTTTAAAACTTCGTTGGCCAATTTACATTCCGTTAACATTTTTTTTTGTCAAGCACTCAAGTACTCTTATCTAAAATGCCCATTCCAAGCAGACATGCTTGTTTTTGAGCAGAAACAGATCATTAAAATACCAATTCAGCTGATTTTGGAAGAGATGACGCAAGCTTGTAAGCTAATCATTTTGTACGCTCTGCAAATCAGAACACTGTCAAAACATCGGATCTGCACAAGCTGAGGCTAAGAGCAGATACATACACAGTTAAATCCACTCTCTATACTTTTGCTCTTTTGTTTTTGGCTTTCAAAAGGCTGGGAAAAAAGGGATCCTCCAAACTCTTCAAATACCAAGCACTGCTTTTGCTACAGCCTAATGCACACCACTTCAAATCCACAGTTTGGCAGAACTGCCTTGTGTACTTACTGTTACTATGCTATGATTGGACAATGGCTGTGCAGGGGAGGGGTCTAGCAAACGTCAATTAAATCTGTTCAGACCACTGACACAAAAAGTGTAATAACGTTTACAAGGTTTTCTTTTTCCTTCAAATTAAACTGGTATCATATATCAACTGAACCGGCCCTTTTTGAGCTCCAATTCAGACTGTTTCAGAACGGAAATGATGACAGTTTACTGTGTCACAGTAACCTAAATTTGGAAACAAATCTTCCTCATCACACTCTTTTTTTCCTGCATTACTGGACTAACCTAAATCCATATCATCAGTTTTTAAAAAAGGTGCCTGAGAGCCCCAAAACTGTAACACCCAACCCACCTCGGCAGCCACGTTGCCTAACGTGTCAAGTCCAAGCTGTCGGAGTGAGATGAGGTTACAGTGGGCACAGAGCAAAAGGAAGCGCAGGCACGTTCGGTTGGCCGCCAGCAGCTTGACGTTGGCCTCCTCGAAGGAGAGGTTTCGCAGGATAACGGCAATCTGCAGCACCCGCTGGGCCTCCTTGTCACTGATACCCGGGTTCCGCGGTGGGTGGAAGAGGCTGTGCCAGCGCTCCTCACACGACGTACCATCTGCAAAGATGACAGAGCGGGAATTATTATTTATTGGTTTTGTTTGTCATGTGTGTTGCAGGTGCAGGTGCATCTCTTATTTATTCACTTTTTTTATTCCATGTGATCTTTGCTTTTACTTATTAAAAATCTTTCATAAAGGGAATGTTAAATACTAAGGTTGATCTTCAAATACAAAGAACAAAAATGGGTTAAAAACTGCTAAACAAAATGCGTGCCACTTCTCTCTCACTGGTATTACATGAGTAAAAATGAAAAGGAAGTCACAGTAAACAAAGCAAAGCACACTTGTTCATGTCATGGCACTTTGAGTGTCAATAAATAACAGTGGGAGCATACAGGGGTGTACCCTTTTATTGCTTTCTGTGGCTTTAAGCACCAAGCATGTTTACCTTGTGCTGGGCTGTTCTTGTCCCAGATCAGCTCCCTGACTTCAACGTCCTCCACCACCTCCTTCCAGAACTGCAGGAGAACAGCAGCTGTTAGCAGTGTGTCTGAACACATAATTCACTTGTAGATAAATTAATAATCAAAATTGATTCAGCAGAGCCAGAGGTTATTGTCTTCTCTATTCCATGCATTTTCTTCCCTTGTCAAAACCTGGCGCCTACACTACCCAGACTACAACTCAACTGCTAACAGGGGAGGCTATGACAGTCATCAATGTAAGAGGGTCTTGGAGCAGCAGATCTAGTACAGGAATGTTAGAGTTATAGGGACAAGAATTACAGAGATTCAATACATTTATTTACAGATGGGTCACAGGATCCACAAACAGAGGCAACAGGGGCAGTGGTGTGTGATTCCCAGTCACCACACTGGGATCTGTCAGAGAATGACAGATTATGTGTGTGTGTGTGTGTGTGTGTGTGCTGTTGAGTTATTTGCAGTTCTGTCAGCATTAGAGTGGGTGGAGGATGTGATATCAAGTAAAATACTCATGTGTAGTGACTCAGTGGCAGTGCTGTCAAGCATTTAAACAGGATCAGCCAGAAACCATCAAGACCTAGTACGGCTACTACTGTTTACTAATACAAGGTTAGGCAGTCAGGGGAAAGAGACAGCGTTCATGTACAGCACAGGAATCCCAGGAAATGAGACAGTAGACAAATAAGCGAAGGAGGTGATCAAGACAGAATATGTACATGAAGTTCAAAATAAAGCAGGGAGGGCCAGTGTTTGCGGCCGCCTAGAGAAAAGGCAGTGCAC
This sequence comes from Epinephelus fuscoguttatus, assembly GCF_011397635.1. Taxonomy (NCBI): domain Eukaryota; kingdom Metazoa; phylum Chordata; class Actinopteri; order Perciformes; family Serranidae; genus Epinephelus; species Epinephelus fuscoguttatus. The sequence continues at coordinate 27,426,681 of NC_064773.1, read as the reverse complement.
CCAGCACTCTGACTTTTTGGTGCAGCTACTCGGAGCGCTTCTTGTTGGAACTTTTTCAGAAAGGCTCTTGTGTCGTCACTGCCACTTCTTTTTCAGGCAACCAGTCATACGTTAGATGGGGCAGGACTCGTCATGGTGAGTGTTATCCTGTTGTCACCATACACATTATAAGTTTGTTGTTAGCTGTATAGTCAATCCTCTAGCAACGTATGTTAAAGGGACAGTTCACCCCCAAATCAAAAAGACATATTTTTCCTCTTACTTGTGGTGCTGTTTATCAGTCTAGATTGTTTTGGTGCGAGTTGCTGAGTGTTGGAGATATCGGCTGTAGAGATGTCTGCCTTCTCTCCAATATTATGGAACTAGATAGCACTCAGTTTGTGGTGCTCAAAGAGCCAAAAAATATGCATCAAAGACTCAACAGCAATGTCTCTTTCCAGGATTCATCCAGTAACAGTATTTTCTTTGGTCGTATTATAGGCAAGAGGGAATTTTTGTTTTTTTATTTTAGAGCAAACTGTCCCTTTAACTTAGCTACCTAATGCTGGGAGTGAGCTGTTACGAGCAGATTGACAATTGGTCGTACCAACTTGAAGAGCACACTTTTTGTCATAGTGAAACATCCAGCTGGGAGTCAAGAAAAGGAGACAGTTGAGCATGTCCCGATTTCATGCAGGAAGTATGAAGAGGGAAGAAGGACTATGATTACAAGGCTACAGGGGCTAGGACGAGTGGAGGTCGGGATTAAAGAAGTGCTTGAGTGTGAGGAAAGGGTGGAGGGGAGGAAATGGATATTTAAGTTTTTGAAAGCAAGACTGGAATAGAATAGGGTAACAGTGGACTACGGAAGCCAGAAGGAGGCGGTAATGCAACTTAAAGGAGGCAAACTGCTGTAAAATCCCACTTGAGAAAGAGAACTGCTGATGGTCTGGTCAGAGATTCAGGTGTGTTATAGTTATACAGCAGCTAATGTAGTCTCGAACCTCTGGCCTCAAACAGAGGAGAGATGTGGGCTACTGAGAGGTTTGGTGAGCTCATTTGTTTCTAACTTCACACCTTCAGATTTCTGTCACTCGAAAACTTGTAGACGTCAGCTCCAAATTGAACCTGTCACTTGAGGACATTTATCAGACTTCATATAGCTCCCTTTGGAGATACAACACGTTTCATACAACTCTTTTTCCATACACAAAGAAGAACTCCCCAAGCAGACTTTGTTTCCCTTTAATCTGGCACTAAAACCACTTGCAACCTCAGTAGCAGAACACAGATGAAAGCCTTTTGTATTGAAGACACTGGTCCTCTATTGGCTGTCTGTAACCTCTGACCGCAACCATGATAATGCACTCATGACTGAGGATACACTAAAAACTACACTGCATTATTCCTGAGTCACGACTTTACTTTTATGCACGCCTCTTAAACTGAGCGAGGTCAAAGTGGATTGACCTCCATTCTCTTTAAAGATGTCTCAGAGAAAAGTGCTCTCTGCGGTTCCTCTGTTAGGAGCAACCGCTGGATTTTCAGCCAATCTTCACACCGTGACGAGTGAAACAGATGCTCTGTGGCGTCCTACTGAAAGCAGTATTTGATACCTATATATAATAGGTCAAATCAAGAGACGTGGGCAGCTTGCAGGAGACACAAAAGGTCACACAATAATAAATATTTTTCTGTACTTTACCCTGACAAAGTCCCGGGAGGTTTTCTCCTTCCAGTCCGTCCCGAATACCCCGGAGAAGCTGCCTAGCGCTACAAAAGCACAAAGGGTGAGAGGGTTAGAGCAGAGCATCAGAGTTCAGTTCAATATTATTTGTCTCTATTCCCTTCTGTTCTTCAATCCCTCGACAAATTATATTTAGGAGGTGCTAGGAACAGAGGACCTTTGATTCTAGAACAAAGAGGTGAGAAAGGAAGCAGCAAATTGTAAAAGTATTAACTTAATATTAACCTGCCATAGGTCTACACAATGAAGATGAAACTAGGAACATGAGTGACTTTAATGCACTTTAGATATCTTAAATCGTCCAACCATTTCAACAGGTACTCCACACGAATCAAATGTAGAGAATCAACTGCCTAAAGTTATGTAAATTACAAGGTTACTTTGTTGGCTAAAGCTCTAATGAGTGCAACAGATGAAGTGAGAGACCACTTTTCCACTGTAAATAACTTTCCTATCCTGCTGTTCAACATCTGAAGTGAGGAGCACAGTCTGAGTGAGAGTGGGGAACGTACAGTCGTCGAAGACGCCGGCGTGAGCCAGCAGCAACGTGACCAGTTTGGGGTCCTTGTCCAGCTGCATGGCGTGCTTGCTCTCGTTGGAAAGCAGAGTGCAAACGTTAACGGCAAAGTCCACTTCGTTGGGTAGGCCCGAAAGGAGAGACAGCACCAGTTTGTTGTAGTCGCACGGGGGAACAAAATCTGAAGAAAGTCCATAGCTTTGGCGGAGATAGTCTGAGAGAGAGAAGAAAAACACACATCAGGGTTATTTTATGCATCTAATAAAAAAAATTAGGCTATGACATGTCACTGAGGTGAAAGAAATGTCTTTGACTTGTTCTTTACTAAAGTATTCTAGGCTATATGATGGTGCACACCCACTGAAACACTTGCTGGAAACGTTCCAGCAGCATACAAGTTTTACTTTGTAACACAAAAATCCATATACTTCAAAATTTTCCCTATATGCAGCTCATAAATTCAAGTTTGGGCACATTCCAAATCTAAATACATTTAAGAACTGCTGTAGAACTAGGGCTGACACCTGCCAGGTGGTTAGTTGATATGCTCTTGTCCAACCGAATTCTCATTGGTCAGACAATCACTGGTGTTAATGTCATAAGGTTGTGTGTCCACCACAGTGTTTTTTCCCCAGCTGATAATGCCAGGTGTTCTTCTGAAAACGCCCAGCGGGGAGCGCTAGAGAGCTTCAAAGGTGAAGCATTTTTTTCAGCTTAGATGCTTGCTTGGTGTCTGGTTGCTAGGATACAGAATATCTGCAGAAGTCGAAACATCAGCACGGGATAGCATACTCTGGAAAGAGGACGGACTTGACGCGCTGTGTAGGTTCAACACTGATTTCTTGGGTGCCCACTAGCTCACCTAGTAGAGCAGGCACCCCATGTACATGTAGTATTTTTCCCATCCCTCCTACACTGTGATTGGACAGCTGGTAAGAAAGTGACAATGATAAACGGCCGCAGCATTTTACGCAAAAGGTGAACATTTTCACCTCTTGGGCCCCAGGAAAAAACAAACAAAAAAATGATAAACGAGCGTGAAATAGCTGTTCAGCGCCTCGTCACACTGCTAGTGTTTGTAGCATAGTGTAAGTACATGGCACTCTGAATGCAAAGAACGAAAAATAAAATAAAATAAAATAAAAATCATTGGCCTCGGGTAAAAACTCGTTGGTAGACACACAGAACTACAAGGTGGAGTGCACTCTCAAGTTAATCCTGAGATGACATGCTGATATTTTTCCCTCATTGACCAATCGAATGGTGGAAGAGCAGGTAGAATTTCAATTGAATAAGATTTTCTTTGGTTGACTTCAGCCCTTATGTCAAACAAGCACCCAATGAATGTCTGAAAATGGGGAAAACACACAACTGCTGTATTCAAAGCCAAGAAAAGAAGCTTCACAATACTGCACACCAAAGCAAAAGTGCACACAAATGTCTTTAATGTACACAGTGTAATGTTAATGATGTGAAACATAAACCGCTGTCACGGCATTTGACCTTGAAGTCATCTCTGGAGGAGGAGATGCAGAGAAGAAATGGAGCAGGACAAGACAGGCAACACTCACAGAGAAGAGGATTTAAAAAGCAATCATTGCATCATGTGAACAGAGCAACAGAGTTGCAGAGTAAAAGCTTTCAGTTACCCTACTCTGTCTCCTCACTGTAGTGCTGCTGCCTCTAAACACCTTCAGCCAGTTGAACTCAGATTTATTTTTCCTTTAACTGAGTTTAAGCAAACCAAATGGGGCATTAAGCTGTTTAGTGAGAGCTGTCTTTGCTTCAAATTAGTTTGATGAGCCGTGTCTTGTGTGACTGAGGAACATGAATGTGCTCTAACTTTTAATTGTGTTTGTCTTTGACTCAGTCAACCTCCGCGATGGGCTTTTTATAATTAAAACACTTTTAATCCTAAACAGTGGAGATCCCCGCGTGAGGAAAGAATCATGACTTGAATGTTATCCAACAGCTCTAAATGTCAGACGATCCAGTCTGTCAACGTGCAATCATTTTGACAACAAAGACCCAAGTCTCCTCCTATCTTATGGGCTGATTTTCTGCTATCAATCATTTTGTGTGCATTGGTGTCATTTCTCCATACAGTGGATATTTCAATTTGGTGCAGGATCTTTGTCGACTGCTGCCTCTGGAAACCAATCATAAAGCAGAGAGGAGTCCCGCTGAGCCAATTTGATTTCCATGCTGAAAAGGTTTGTACAGGCAAATGTAATTCAGCCGAGGTGCTATTATAGCAGCAACAGCTCCATTCAGGACCTGCCTGTGTCTGCTCATGCTCCAACACCTGCAGGGAGCCGGCACTGTACGGAGGGGCAGACGACTGATGTACGACGGCACATCTGACAGAGAGGGCTTTATGAGCAGAGTGGATTTAATGTTGTTGTAGGCCTGTGACCAAAACATGATAAGACAACGGGGAAGACCAAAGCTCAGTGAGAATTTACACACCAACTGTCAAATAATTAACCATCACTGAGCCTGCCAAGACAACATGGCACAATTTCAGCCTGGCTGTCCTACACAACAGTTACCTTTAAATACAGAGCCCAGGGTACAGACAGAGTTCAGTTATGAATAGTCTGTAATAGAGCTAGACCAATAAAATGAGCCAGGCAGATATATTAGCATGTATCAGCTTACAGCAGATGTATTGATATCAGTGTATATGTCAGCAGATGAGTAACAAGAAGATGATACAGAAATGCCAAACTAGGTTCCAGGTAATTCACAAATACCTCTAGTTTTGGTCCACACAAACTCCCGAGGGAAATATTTGGCTATTTAGCTGCTACATGCTCCAATTAGGTTTAAATAATTGATTTACCAATCCTAATCAATCTTCATTTGAATGATCCGTTATTGGTTAATAAAAACTGAGATCGACCCTTTCATATATGCTTTTTCCTGATACATGAAGCTTTAACCCTGTTAATCCCACTGGTATTAAACAGCCCCCGGGCTAAATTATGAAAGACCGTAGTATTTATAAGCTCCAGTGTTACCTCCTGTGTGTGTGTCAGAGCTGCTCCTCCACACACTCACAAACAAAGAGCGTACAGCAGAGCAGAGAGGCCACGGTGGAGACTGTAAAGCGAAATTCACTGGAAAATAACTCGAGTTGACAAGTACTTTTGTTACCGTCAACGCAATTAAACCTTCGTGAGTAAGAAACCAGTTCTTTATCAATACGCCTGTTAGACAAACATAAACATGTCAGGCATGTCAGAGATAACATTATCTTCTGCCTCCTGCTTAGAAGTGGCAAATGTACAGTTTGCAGCAACTTCATATGATACAGTCTCTGGCTTTTGTTTCTTATCTAACGACTGCAAAAGTGTTGTTGCACGCTTCAGATCTGTCATTAGCGTAATTAGCATTCACTAGCTCAGAGGGCTAGCTTGGTTTGTTTACTATATCATGTGTACATCACTGTCACCCTGAAGGTCCCCCCGAACCCTGTTCAAACTCTCTATGCGGGGAAAAAGGAACAAATATTCAAATATTGATAGTGAACAGCTACATATAATTTGACTGACATAATTCTGAGTCAGGTACAGCCCTAAACTTCGCTCAGTATTGTGCTCTCAGGAAAATTATTTATTGTATTGATGTTTTAGATTTGTTTCCTGTGAGATATTACTGAGTTTATACAGTGACTCTGAAATTATTAATATTCCTGTTACTGCACTGAACAACATAATTATATTTAAGATATTCAAGTCTAATCCTGTTTCTAATTATTCTTTTCAATTCCTTGTACAATTTACAGCAGTAGTTCTTTCAGAATCTTTCTTATTCAAGCAGAATCGAGTTTCCTAATTAAATAAATCAGGAATCAAACTGAAACTTTGTCCATCGGAATCTAATCGTTTCACGAAATCAGTGGCGATACCCAGTGTTTTGATATTCTGATAACAGTTTGTCTTTTTTCCAAGCAACATTTCCAAGTATTTCCTGTTTCAAACTTCTCAAATGTGAGAATGCAATGCTTTTCTTGGTTATTTAAAACAGTACCCTGAATCTCTTTGGCTTTTGGACTGCTTATTTAATAAAACAAGCTATTTCATTTGGGAATAGTCGTGATCTATTGGCAACTTTAAAAACACTGATTATGGCTGCTTTAGTTGTTTTATTATACCCTTTTTTCCATTAAAATGTGTGTGTATGGCTGTTTTTTTAACACAGGAAAACCAATAAAATAAAGGGGATGGACTGCTTTTCGATTGGTGTGTCATCCTCAACGTCACAGACAGGCAGGAAGACAGGTTGAGAAACAGAAAACTTATTTAGTCTCTTTCAAACTCAGTGCTGACTAATTTTGACAGTTTTGAGCACTGCTTGGACAGAGACAGATTGTATTTTGTGGCTACCAGTCATTGCATAGCGCTAGCAAAGGGGCTACAATTAGTGCATCCACCCGATGTTGGATTTCTATCACTACCGATTAAAGCAGGAGCTGGAGCCGATAAAAGACTGTGACTACTGCAGTGTCATTCGTCCCAGAAGCGAATGATGACTGTAAGCCCTTTCCGTCAAATAAAAAGCCAGATGTTAGTGGGTTTTTTGTCCAGTGAGAAAGAAGCTATACTCAATTTGCTGAAGTAATGACAATGTGTGTTCACCTGGGCCTGTCTGAAGAAAATTCAAATCACTCCAGCACTCTCTACAAGCAAAGCATTAGTGAAACACCATCACTCACAGCCAGCCTACACCCTACAACAACAAGCCTTCAAAAAGAGTTGCAAAGTCAACTGCAAAGGGAAAAGCATTTTTTCCTTTTAATGCCTGACTCATCTGAGTAGTGACTGAGAAAAACACACAAGCCACCGACAAAGTTCACCACCGTTTGTCGTGTGTCTTTTGCCACTGTGCTTATGTTTTGGAGTCACTTAGCTCACCAGGCAGAGGGCTGATTGTTAGAGAAAAGAGCCTGCAACTAAAAGGCTGCAGGCTCTAATCTAAACTGAGGTGGAGGGAAAGCCAACAAGTGCTTCCTCCTTCCCTTCATCAATAACTGCTGTCAGGACAGTCAATTACCTCCGAGAGCAGCTCAGTGGTCAACACCACGACGCTGAGGCTAATGGACAGCTCCCATTCACCCTGTGTGAGCAGGGTTGGACAATAGAGACAAGAGGCTGGCCTTGGCACGGAACGCTTGCACAGAAACATTTGGTTTGAAATATAACGTGGTTACTCAGATGCTCAGAGTTTCTTTCATCAGAAAAGCAGCCTAAGCTCGGGTTGAAAAAAATTCTTAGCGGTAGTCAATACTAAGGTGTGCGTAGGCAACATTCAAGGAATAAAAGGCATCAACAATGCATTTGCACGCTTCATAGCCTTGATTCAAACACAACAGCGCTCAGCAAGGTGAAAACTGAATTAAATGAGTCAGTGTGTAATAAAAGTGATGAATGTGACGTAGAGTAAGCAGGCTCCTGAACTGGACAAATGTCAGAGAGCTCAGGTGCAGGGCTCCTCGGCCAGGTCTGTGAAGTCAAAAAACAATACAGACACTTCTTCTGTCTCTCAATTTGGCAGTAATTGCTTTCTTTGTGTGGAAAGCCGGCATTACTGAGGCAGAGTGAATCAGATGCCCCGATGAGGTGATTGGGATGTTCAAATGTTGGTATGACAAAGTAACACAAGTACCTCGGTGCGTCATGAGATTATGAATAAAGATCACCATGGAGATTTGTGCCAAGAACACCAGGTGAAACAAATAAGCAAGGACTTTTAGAAAACTTAGCAGAACAGAACAACCTGACCAAAAGGCAAAATGAAGAATATGTACCAAAGAAAAAAAAAAAAAAAAAAAACACCTACTTTTACAACAAACAATTTTTACTTCTGACGTGGGATTTCACATCATGCAGAGATGATGCAGTTATTTGTAGTCGTTTAAACTGTATGAACTGTATCAATCTGATGGTAATAGGGATGTCCCAATCTGATATTCAGATCGGTATCGGCCGCCGATATTAGCAAAAAACGTGCATCGGCATCGGATCGGACTGCATGGAAAAATGCTGATCCCAGAACTCCGATTCAGTTTTTCACGGACTCTGATCCAGGTTTTCCGGCCAGCCCAGCGCTCCGCGATTCAAGCAGTCCATTCCAGTGATCTGCTCCAGCACTTACTATCAATCCACCAGGCCAGCATGCAGACACACACACACACAGGAGGGAAGGGTAGGAAGAGTAGCGGTCAATTTAGTTAACTGACTATTTGTTTTCTGCTCTGGTTTTTTGAGAGTGATATTTTTATTTGGTTTACACTCTTACTGTTTAAGTAAAGAGCACTGATGGCACTGTTTTGGGCACAATTAGTGAAATTGGAGCCATGGATGGACTATTGTTTGTTTAAGCAGTTGTACAATATTGTGTGTGGTTTTTTGTCCCCTCTGTTGGTCCCAGGAAACAGCAGCACCAGGCTGGCACTGACACTACAAAAATAACTGAAAAGGAAAGGCTGCATTGTTTGTTAAATGTCAACAATGTCTTGTGGTGTTAATCTGTTTTTTATTTATTAGGGGGCCAAAGCACAAGTGTGTGGAGTCTTGCTGCTATTTTAATTTCAATGTTAGACATTTTAAAGATTTCTTCTGTTGATTTATTTTCTATTTATTAAGGGGCCAAAGAAAACCAGCTATATTTTTATTTAATGTTAATGTTCAAGTTTAAAGTTTGTTTATTTAACCCTGTTAACAATAAACGGGTCAGTTTCTCATACCAACTGTTATGGATCATTCTAACTAACCCGATTATGTAGTTGTTCTTGTGAGAGTAATATCGCTTGATCAAACCTTTTCTAACATGACTGACAACAAAATAAATGAATATGTATAATACGCGCTTGGATCGGATCAGTATCAGCCAAAACTCAAGGCTGTAATATCGGTATTGGATCGGAAGTGAAAAAGCTGGATCGGGACATCCCTATATGGTAACCTATAGGGCTGTAACAGTCTGTGCATTTGTCACAGTACGGGGTAACGATTTAGTTCAGGCAGCCACGCATAGAATACACGGTATGTAGACTGATGCACATAATGCTCCCAATAAAGTTCCCTTGAAACTTTTAGTTATCCACCATTAGTAGCAAATGCTGATATTGGCGTGCAGGTCAGTCACACTATGACAAGCGCAAATCAAACACCGGAGCAAAGGAGAAAGAGTTGTTTACAAGACCAGAACAGTGTGTTGGAGTTGTGCCACAGCTGTAGGGGATGTGAATGGAAACAAATCCTACATGCTAACGCACATTTGATGGCATCTCCCAGATGCACCGATCACCAGCACGAGGACAAAACAAACCAGAGCCCAACTCCAGCCTTTAGATGCAAAAACAAGATGAGATAAAATGAAACAAATGCTGAAGCAACTGGCAGTTGCATTAGCATATATCCAATGTGGAACTAATTGAAAGACGCCTCTGAATGCACAATTTATATATTTAATATTCTATGTATTTCACATTTTCAGTCTCATAGCACAATGACGCTTTTCAGTTTAACAACCTGTTGTGACCTGCCTTTTGGGGAGGTCACTGTTCACTGCAATGCAGAGGTGTTTTTAAATGTTCATAATTTTGTATAATGAAAATAGTTTACCAAAATTGCCAGTGGGCAAAATGTTACCTCATTCCTTGCAGGAAGACTGTGCCCGTCTTTGACACTTGCAATACTGTCCATTCAAAATAAACTATGACAAACTTATCTTTATGCATATCCTAATGAGGTGACAATGCTAACCACTGCACCACCGTGCCACCAATAACAGCGTTTGCCGCCACATATTGATGTTTTTGTTTTGTTTTTAGAGGGATCCTTCTTAAGGAGCGTTATTCAGAGCACCACACTCAGAGCATACTCTGGGCACAGATGGAGCAGCAGAGTGCCAGGCGCAGTGTAATCTAAACAAAACATTTCATTAATTCATATGAAAATAGAAAGCTCTATTTCTTAGAACAACAGCCCTCTTATTTGAGTGTTGTCCATCTTGTTTTTCCAGCCTACTTGGAAGTGGTTGTGCTTTGCCGGCAGCCAGTCTGCCGGTAGCTTCTGCTAGGCTAATGTGTAGTATAGGGTTACATGTTGCTCTCATACTTATGTTGATAATAAAATAATAACACGCAGGCTCTGTGGTCTAAACCAAAACTGTAAACTCAATATTGCTGCCGAGTCATAAAATTATTTTTAGACAATGCGCATTGTCCAGCACTGGGTCTAAAATTTAGCTTTCACTTGCTTCTCCTGCAGTGCCGCCTCTAATCTATTGATTTGATCAGCTCTGATCAATCTGACCACAAAATGATCGATTTTCCACCCTGCAACTTAAACTCAAGAGAACTCGGGAAAAAAAAAAAAAAAAAAACCTTTTGCGTACCATTACACCCCTAGTAGCCAAGCTTTTCCTGGATAAAGAATTAGTGAGACATTTTGGGAATTCCGTTTATTTTCCTTCTTGAATTGAATGAGAAGACTGATACCACTCTCATAAAGCTGCAGCCAGCAGCCTGTTATCTTAGCTCTGTCCAAAGGAAACCAAGTCCTCCTACACGCACCTCTAAAGCTCACTGATTGCCACATTATATTTCAAAAGATTAATCTGCAGAAAAACAGCGGTAAGACAAAAATTCAACATTTCATGGGAGGTAACATCACGTCAAGGCAACAAAATGCAGCCTGCTTGACTTGAGCATATGAAAACCTGACATGTTTCTATTAAAATGTCAAGGTGGAGTTGGAGTTAAAACAAAAAATGTTTCATAAATGGAAATTTATTATCTCAAACTCTGCATCTTATAATGCTCTGAGCTATCTGAACCTTCATCAAAACTTGCAATCAACATATTTCCGTCCTCATGTTCTTGTGAAATAAATTCAACCCACTAGAAAATCTTTGAAACAAACAGCTTCTGTTGAGGCACATTTTTATGCATATGCTTGACCTGTGGGCTGACCAGTTTCCCATGAATCTCACACACAGCTCTGATGAAGTGATGCTCTGCTGTAATCACATCTGCAGTAGGATTAAGTGTTTGAGTTGGCCGAGGGGCCGAGAGAAACAGACAGAGAGACAGGATGAGCTTCAGAGAGAAGTGAGACAGAAAACAAGAAAGTGTTCGAATGGAAACTGAATCCGTGTAGCTGATACAGACGTGACCCAGACAGAAACAAAGAGTGAACTTGTGAACACAGAGAGAAGAAGAAAGCCTCTGAATACCAAAGTTCAGCGCAGACAAGAAGCAGAGTCCCTGCCTACCTGATACAACATGTTGCTGGTAGTTATAAGAGCTGGGAATTGCACCGATTGGAAGAGAGGCTTTGGGATTCCCCGGCTGCGCTTCCTCATCATCCTCGCCGAAGTGGTGGACTTTCTCATACTTCTCCAAGTATCTGCAGAGGAAGAAAACAAAACAGACGATGAGCCAAGACTTGCTTGGTGTAAATTTTGCTACAAATGTGCTTCACTTTTTTTCCAATAGACTGAAGATTAGGTTTTTTTAATTATGCAGCCACATTTTCTATGAACATGACAACCTTGAAGCTTCTGAAGCATTCTCTCTCTGCGATACTGAGTCTTCATTTCAAGCCACTGACTCACAGTCTGAGTGCATTTTGAAATTTAAGTGGTAACAGCTTCTATCAACTAAACACCAAGAAGCTGGTCTAAAAAATGTCTGCCATTAGAGGAAAACAGTTCACACAGATAGATTCTCTTCCTCTAGTTTAGCACGACAACATGAAACAAAATACCAAAGTACTGCAGTTGTTGTTTTTTTTTTTAAATCAAAAATAAAAATGCAAATAAAAATACTGATACATGTTCATTATTATGTCATTCATCCCTAAAATGATTGCAGTGTATCCTAAACCTTGATAAACCAGAGACAATGAATACAGCTTTGACTGACATTTGTTTTACCATCCTAACTCTTCAGCTCTAAGTCAGGGTGCTGCTGTCATGTTCTCCAACATAATCTTTTGAGTCCCCCTCCAGACACATTTTGAATTATGTAAAAATACTAACACTGATACTGATATTTTGTTTAACATGGTTTCCCCACATAATAGTAAAAGAAAGCTAGAAGCTGAAGCACATCTCTGCCTTCTCCCTCATTGAGAAAATCTGGATCTGACCTCCACGCCACCCACCACTGCTGTTTGCAGCAGCTTTTTCTTTCCGTTTTCTCCAGTGCTGCTCGCGCTAGGTTGACCGGTGAAAGAGCAGTGAACATCAAGATGGCTTGCATAAGCCTTAGAGGCAACATCAGAGAGATTCAGTCATACATGTTTGAGCCTAAGTCAGACCCAGATGAGGAGTCTGCTGTGTACCAAAAGCAGCGACTTGCAGATGTATCAGAATGGTAAGTGTAGATTGGCAGTGACTGACACAGTGTAAATGGTTGGGAAATATAGAACAATATATCTGCAACAAAGGGGTCGTTCATACATAGTGGAAGGAAGCTCCAGGGTCCGGTTTACATCCAAATTCTGCACACTCTATCATGTTTGCTGTCAGAATTTTCACAAGACTAATGCAAACTCTCCCCTGTCAATATGTGTTTCAAGTATTAGACAGCAGGAATGGCTTTCGTATTAGTGGCGTACTTAATCTAGCCTGCCCAGCTTACATTTGAATCTCAGATTTTAGGGAAGTGTGTAGACGTGGCCCCCTTTAGTAAGTAACTTTGCACAGGTTGTCAGTATAGTCAACTACAGACACTTTTGGCTACATAAACAAGAAAAACAAAAGACATGAAATACAAGAGGGCTTTTTATTTGGTCCAGCACTCCAAACTTCACTAATTGACTCAGTGAAACTAAGTATTGAATTTCAAAGCACTATCCATTTAGAGGTGGTGAAATTTTAATGTTTTGTGTTGTAAATGTCTTGCCTTTTATTTTATATTCTGTTGGCTTTGCCGACAGATAGCTGGCTAGCCATTTTAGCATGCAGAAACATAGCACCTACTGCCCAGCCTTGGTACTCTACTGGTTAGCCAACCTCAGCCTTGGCCACTCTGCACTGCGCACCATCAAGGTCGGGTGGGAGCAAAATTAGCTCTGGTCTCCCCACAGGTAGCCTCGGTGAGCAGGTGGCTTCGTTTTGAGCAACAAAACCATTTTAGCATTGTTAACTATATTAGCACCTCTAGCTGTGCCGTCACTGCTGACAATGCTAACAGTGATGCTAAAGGGGGTTTGGGGCTCAAAACTGAGCTGCTTCATCACTGCATGCCACAGAATGAAACCAGACCGCAGGTGGGTGAGCTGAGTATTTCCACAGCAACGCTGCTAGGTCAGGACAGCGTTACTAGTGGTTATCACCAATTAAGTGCTGCTACTAGCTAGCTTCCACTGTGCACAGTGCAGAGTGGCCAAGGCTAGCTAACCAGTGGGGACATGAGTTTGGGCAGTGAGCATTATTTCTGTGTATTAACACAGCTAGCAGGCTGTGTCTCCAACCACACCTGGCAAGACAAAAGGTTTAATTATGTCAGTTTAGGATTCAACTGATTGGATGCACCCAATTTTAAAGGTAATTATAAGCCACTTTGAAAGTAATTCAACATGTTTTTAACCAACCCTTACCTTCTTACTCCAATTCAAAAGCTACAGGATGGCACAAAACAAAACGTGTGAATATACACTGCTGGATAAAAGCCTTAAAGTACACCAGTTTTGCAATACCACCATCATTACATGTTTCATCTAGGTTCGGAGGAAAAACAACCTGTTATCAATGTCAGACACAATACTAATTGTGTCACAGCTTTCAGATATTTCAAAAGGGCGAAATGACTTACATTTCCTATAGATCGTTCTATCACAAAGGCTTTACAGCCAGACATACTGTCAAGGAGACTATTTGCTGAAGTAGATGAACGGACTTTTTATTTGCATTAGTGTGGGTTTTGCTGACTTAATAAAGTAGTCTTGTGTACCATGATACTCAATGTGACCTCAGCACTACAAGTTAAGTTGTTCCCTTACTGCTTATGATTCAATAAAAGCACAAGTATTGATTTTTGGAACAACGAGCCACTGTTTCTTAACACAAACAGGCTTATCAGCTGAAGAAATTTCAATAATTCCACAGCAACCCTGTCAAATTATAAACTGCAAACAGATGAATGAGTGTGTATGAAACATGAGCAGTGCAAGCACTCATCGCTGAGAGACAAAGAGCACCACCTTTAGACACCCAAACACCATCAACAGAGAACTGGAGAGAAAAGACTTCACAGTAGCTCCCCGTACAGTCCTAAGTCCAAGTCTGACCTCTACAGAAACGCCACAGCAACAAGCACACACTGACACAAAGTGGAGGGATGCAACAAATAAAATCTTGCAGAGTGCACCTTCGAGTCAAGATGGAACATGAATCTACTCAGGAATTCAGTGTACACAAGAGTGAAATCATCCTTATATTACGCTGCACATTCAGTGTAAATTACACAGTTCAAAAGTTTCATTCTAAAATGCAATTTGATAGCGTTCCACAGTGAGCCTTCACCTCGCTTTACTAGTTTGGGAGTTTTCAAGCTTGACAGAGCCCGTGGCAATCACTTCTGCCAAACCCATGGTGCTTTCAAAGGCTCAAAGTGTTAAGTGAAGCATGATCGGCGTAGAAAGTGAGGCTAAAAAATGAGCACTGCACTACATGAGATAAGCAGGTCTTTGTATGACAGAGGGATGTCGAGTGCAGTGCAGAGCAACATGAGTCAGTAACAGGACTGTGAGATGTGACACATCAGACAATGAAACTGTGGTCACAAAAACAGTAGATTTTTAATGCACTTTCAATTCTAAAATCCCACATTTTCAGACTTTTACATGCTGAAAATCTAAGTACTGTAATTAGATCACTGTACAGGCAAAGATTATTCTTTACAGCAACATATTCCAGAAGATGAGTTGCCCAGAAACTTTTAAAATGTCTCAGTAAATATCAGATTGAACAGCTCTTTTCATTTTGGTTTATCAGGGCAGGAGGTTAGCTTAGTTCAAACTACTTTGAATACAAATATGCAAATGGGGTTATTTGAATAACACCATTTCTTATCTGAATGGTGCAACAGCCTATAGTAGAAACAAGTGAACTGGCTGCAACACTAACAGCTGGGAGCTGACATCGAGCAAACAATTCATCTATTACTGCAATCATCCTCCCGCCCTTGAAAAGTTCGCACTTAACTTGGGAGAAAATGTTCTCCATGAGCATGCAACCATCAATTCAGGCTTTTTTGGATTTGATAAACATCCTGTAATAATGCAGAGAAATCCGCCAGACAAACAAAAACACAAACACACACACACAGCAAAATACCTCAGCAGTGATAGTGTGGTGAACCCTGCCTGTGTGGCCGTGAGTCACAGAGCGAGCGAGCGAGCGCCTGTTACTGAATGAGGCCCCGCTTGTTCATCGTGGCCAAGGTAATCCCCCGTCCGCTGGCTGCCGGGTGACACGCTGGACTATAAATACACTCAGCCTTCATTTGTAGAGAGAGCGAGTGAGCGAGTGAGTGAGTGAGTGAGGAGTGTGTGAGAGCGGGAGAGATAGGCCCCAGTCCCGACTGCAGCGTCATCAACTGCTGTCTGGGCACAAGCAAGAAAAAGGCTGCGGGTAAAGACGGGTGGGGGCATGTGAGGGAGGGAGAGGGGGGTCTGACTGCAGCTGCTCATTTCTCCACTTCCCATTTTTCAAACATGCATGATGAGAGGAACATCGGTCCCCCACCGCCTCTTGAGTGGCACGCAACTACCAACCAACAGAAACCACCGGACATCCATCGCTTTACTACAACCATTTAGGGAGGCGTGTGTATTATCACTGCTGGCTCATTTTCCCTCCAAAATAATACAAGTGCAAAGGGTGGGAAACTGCCAAGGCATGAGATATGATGAACACACATACATTCTGCAAACAGCCACAGCCATTAGTGTTGTGTTATCTACGGTCATCTGGAACACACCGGCGCAGATACTCTTGGCTTCGATTACACTCAGCTGCCCAAATGCCCTCTCAGTGTGTCGGTGTGTGGGAGTCCATTGCCCCCTGCTGGACGTGGACGCAGACATGCAAACACACCCACTGCCAATTTCTGGACAGAAATGTTTGCTGGGATTTAATGGAGCCGGCTGTCCAGCACAGGCGGAGGGTGGTTTGCTTTGTCAATAATCACGGGAACGTTTACTGATGGTGGAGCCAATTGAGAAAATACTGTAAAAAGTTGGATCGGTTACAGATCAGAACATTTGTTGCCCAAAAGCAGACTTAAAGTCACACTAGAGCGTAGTAAAATGCAAGGAAGCTGACAGGATTTACACAGACATTGCAGAATAATTGAAAGTGTGCTTTAATGGTACTCCTCTGACTCATGTAAGTGCAAAGAAGAGTCCGTTTAACCTATGTGGTCAGTGCAGGTATGCTAATGGAAAGGTCAGTGCAAAAACATAAGCTATACTAATACAATGGAACCCTTTTTAAGTGCAAGCACTTCCAATTCTGTTGCCTGCAATGTCAGTCTCAATGGCACAGCAACTCGGTGGCATTTCCTTAGTTCAAATTAGGGTTTTTACAGTAGAAGAATTTTCACACTGGTGCAAGTTCCTCCAGCACACCGCCAACACAGGTGATACATGTCAAGGAAAAGATGTTTTCCTTTGACTATGTTGGACTTTCTGTGATTGCTTTTCAGTGTGGAGGTACAGCACCTCCTTGGAAATATACTTGATGTATATTCTAACTTGGACTCTGCATGTTACGTTATGTAATTCTGGGGAAAAAACTCTTCTTGGCATTGAATCCACCTTCTCCTCTCGTAAATATCAATCCTGTCTCCGAGTGTTTATTTGAAATGACTACCGTTTGCCTCATCTGTATGACTTTGTGGTCAGACAACGTTAAAAGTTGATCCCTCTCATCTGCAGCTGCTGTTTATTTTGTGGATTTAACCGTTTCCCTTACAGTGTCATTCATCATAAACAGCTGTGAGGCTCAATAAGTACAGAGTTAGGACTGGGTAATGCATCACATTAGTTCAGTCAAACGCCCAGAGTGAAGGATTTAGGGGGATGTATCGGCAAGATGGAATGTACATAATCAGTATGCTTTCTTTAGCACATAACCACCCAAAAATTGTTGTGTTTATGTTAGCTTAGAATGAGCCAGGTATATCTACATAGGGAGAAGGTTTTCCTCCTTGTTGCACCGCCATGACTCTACAGTGGCCCAGAACGGACAAACCAAAAACTGGTTCTACAGAGGGTTATTTGCGTTTTGACGTCAGTCACTGTAGTTAGCAGCCCCTCTGACGAGCAGTGTCGGAAAAACACTTATTATTTTAACCTGAAAATGCTTTATTCAGTGTTTTAACCGGTTTAAATCACCTGGCTCGGATATTTTGAGAGGAAGAGACCTGAATGAACAATGAAAACTTAAGGAAATCTAACCAGAAAAATTGTCAGCTGGTTGAAGTCTGTAATCCTCGCTGCTAAATGCAACCACATCCCCTTAAATGTTACACACTGTTCCTTTAATTAGATGTTTTGTTTTTGCATGATGTGTAAAATGTATACATCTGTGAAAAGGAAGTTATGACAATGACCACAAAAAGTTTCTTTGCAGGCAAAAATTGAAGTGGATGATAGCTGCCTACTTGAGTCCTAACAGTTTTGTAAACTGTGACGTGAATAGCTACACCACCGCATTTTATGAAAAGGTCATGACTGCAGTTAGCTAGCTAGCTAGCTCTTGCTATCTCACTGGGAATTTAGCAGCAGCATCTACATCAGAGACATAGTTACAGAAGACTCTACTATCTGCGCTCTGGGTTTGTTGAAGAGGTGAAGCCATGAATCTGGGACAGCATTCAAATTCTACTTTACTCAGGCCATCCCTGCAATGTAGCCAGGTCGCTAATACTAGCTAGCCAGTCGTCTTTTGATATCTGTGCTGCAACTGATAATTAAACCAGACTCTACTGACAGCCCACTGCTGTGTGTGATAACTTACATATCTTTTTAAAATCTGCATGATGATTACAGCCTTGAAGCTGGTTTTGGTCTTTTATTTATTATAGCACTAAAAACAGGTGGTTTTAATCACACTTTAATTGTCATGCATTTTGCATGAAAAAAAAAAAAAGATGAAAACTGTGAGTCATCCCGAAGCCTTAGAATAAATAAGAGTTATTTATTTTGCATATTAACAGACCTACACAGGGGTTTTTCACAATAGTGTTCAATGATCTAAGCGATAGTGAATCTGATAGCAGATTTTCTGCATAAAGTGTATGCAATCTCCTCATATACACTCAGGTTTCGTCTTACACCAAAATGTTAGCAGACCCTCTCCTGGGCCCTGCGATTCCAATGTAGCTTAGCTGATACATGCTAGCAAGCTGTTTTCAGGTTTAACTAATTCTGTTCATTCTCATCCAGCTTATTTGATTATTTAAATCAGCTTGAGGATTGATCTGTTAATCCTGGATGAAGTTATACTGCACTCTTATTTTGAAATAAAGACAAAATGCATTAGGACTTAAAACCATGATCAGCATTCATATGACTAGATGTTTGCTGTTTCCATGAGGTGAGTGTTGAGAGATTTATAGACGTAAGTCTCAGTTTATGTGTATTCCTGCATTGCTATGGGTGTCACTTATCGTTATGTTTTTGTTTCTACATTGAGCTAAACCATGTTTCCACTATTTAAGAACTGTTAAACATTAGATATTACCAGTAAATGTGGTTAGTTTACAACTAATGTTGGCGCATCATGAGGTGAGGATCTCCTCAGTGGACGTACAAGAGACTTTCAATTGATCATCACAAGCCTACTATGGAAATGAATCCTTACTAAAACCTCTGTCAAAGCAACTGATGAACATTTTTTTTAGCAATGCATAAATTAAAAAGTTTTAGTGTTTCAATGACAAATTTTTATGTCAAATTAAATGTTCTGTCTCAACTGAGAAGAATCTTTTAGCTGTGTTTAAGTATTTTTGCTCACAGTATCTCAAACTACATGTGGGTTGGTTCTTTTTGTGTACAGACCCCATATGCTATTAACTTTACGTCTGTACTTCAAGCAGCCAAAGTCAGGGTACTAGCAAGAATTATAAATTGAATACTCCCAGATCAGGGTGTCCCAATCGATCAGCCACCGATGGTTATCCGACAATATTCATTTGGAAACAGTTTCAAGGCCGATCAGGGGAGTCACTCAGATGACACAACAACACACAAGAGAATTTCTCTACACTCCATTAAAACAGCTTCACTGGCCTGCAGTTCTGACAACCTGTAGCTCACACTGAACACTCACTGTTACATTCATGGCTTACTGCTAACCTGACGTCCAGCCCACCTGCCTCTCCTGAGTGCAGATACATCATCTCTCTCTACCTCAGACACCACACACACTTCCCACACTCAACACTTCTGTAGAAGCTGCAATACACGCTGCTGTTTCCTAATAGTGTTTACATTTCGCTTTGTTTTGTCCTGTATTGTGCCCACATGAGTGACATGGCATCTTTATGTATACCAGCTCTCTGCATTTGACTTATTTTGTCTCTGCGACTGGAGTGAGTGGATCAATTTTTGGTTTTGATGTCATCAATCAAAAACCTCTTGAATTACATGGATTAATGGTTTTCAAGGTAACTTGTATCGGCGCGTTACTTGTTAACAGTCATTAATCGTTTTTACAAGCAATGTTAGAGTCACAATAGTGATTGAAACACTAGATGTCAAATGTTACACTTGTCATCATGTGCAGGAGCACTTGTTACAGCATATGGGAGATATGATGCATTTCATTAAACGTAATTCAACATCTAAAAACTGTGTACAAATGTGTCTTAAGTCCTTCTTGTGTCAGCAGATGCACTAAATATATTCCAGTGACCCAAAATAAAACTCACACACTTCAGCACCGCTGTGAAAAAACTCCTAGGGGAAACACTAAACCTGCATATTTTTTCTATAATCATAAACACTCATTACAAATCTAAGAAAGTGAGTCATTTGGTAAACACGCCTTTGTATGTGGTTTGCAGTAAAATGTCTGGGTTATGATCCAGCTGACTGTTAATAAGTCTTTCCCTTTTGCAGGTTTAGGCTTAAGGACTTGTTGCTCTGAGAATAGTTTCAGGTTTAGATTAAGCCATCTGCGAAGAACCAAAAGTCCAGATTTGTGTCAAATCATCAACCTTCTAATGTGGATAACTCTTGTTATCCACATATGAACAACGGGGCCCTGAGCTGTTCCTGATGAAATGCTGGTTACTATAACTTGGGATGGACTAAATACACAGAAAAAATGTGTGTGTAAAATGCACTTCACAAACTTCTGCTGAGGAGCTGCAGTCCCAGAGCAAACATTTTAACTATATCATCTCTCCAATGAAGCAGTGAAGCCAGATTCTGGGGTCCACTGTCAAGTACAAGGCACATCTGTCCATCTGCTAGTTAGCAAGGAAACTGAGAGAAGATTAGGCTATCAGTGTTAGCCAACACGGCTGGAGGGCAGCTCAAATTATAGACAGGCCAAAAACACAAAGTCTCAAGAGCCCTCAGATGTTATCTGTGATAGCAAGTTTACTCCACCGCTCTTATTTTAGTTAAAAGTTTCTCATTATAATGTATAAAAATAAGCACACAGCTTGGTCTTTACCCATAACCGGTCTTCATCTGAGCATCTCTAAAGTCTGAGCAGCAGCTCAGATGAGGCGGGGGAATACAAACATGTCTAATGCAAGCCAGATCAAAAGGCCAATTCGTCCAGATGTTTCAGATGAGCGGGAGAGTCTACCGACATACACAGGAAGCAGAGAAGGACCAACAACAGGAATGGTGGTATCCAGAGTAATGTAATAATCAGGTGTGAAAATTAACACCCGCCAAGCAGAAAAGGTGGTGAAATGTGTCTGTGGTGTAAGACTGGGCAATAGTTCAATGTTTTGTTTTCTGTTTTTTTTTTCTTCCCAGTGAAAACAGTGATATCACATGTTGTCTTCTACTTAATTAAATGACTAAATCAGGCGTGAACTGTTATCTGAAAATAAAGACTTTTGACATTACCCTCAACATTACCTCTGCAGTTTGGCACCATCAACGTCAAGTACGATTTCAGCACATAAATAGATGAGTAGATACATTAATAGATTCAGTGGCCTAATGTTCAATACCTGTCAGTGGTTGCCTGATCCAAACTTTGTATCTCTATTCAATCCAACTAAATTAAAGATATGCCTTTTAATCAAGCATACTGGCGTGTTCTCTGACTGTGCATTTAAACATCTGTTTCTCTACAGTCTCAATAGTTAACTAAAGAATTTCCTAATCTTTAAACACACATGGCATTGTTTGATATGCAGACGGGGTCACAGCAGATCTTAAAGATTGATCCAATTCATTTTATTTATTTTTCATAAGATGTTTGAAAAGTTTGCAGCTCTCTGGAAAATAGAGGAAAAAGTATGTCCTGCTCAAATTCACATGACAATTTAAACACTGTCTAATTGCTGCTGGGGTCGTGAGAATTTTGGGACCTAAAAGTAGGGGTCACAAGCTAGTAACTTGTTGGAAAACACATGGGTAACTACTGTAGTCTGGTGCCAGCAGAGGACGCATATCAAAATGTGAAACATTCAAATATCGACTGAAATGAGTAAACCTGTGAATCTGGTTGCACCTGCTTCCCTGCACCACAAACAGTTAAGGTGACAGATGAAAGTGTGGTGTAGTAATTGTGCTGTATAGGAAGCAGCATGTTCGACTCTTAAAATAGGTTACATGGTGGTGGTTAATTCGGCAGAAACGGGTATAGTTAAGGTCTGGTTTCTTTTTCTATAACTATCACTGTGGACAGTAAAAACAGTCCTTGGCAGCGGGGTTAGAGGCTTAACTTGCTCGCATTACAGCATAGGGTTAAAAAGTGAAAGCCGATCTGTGCATTACTATTGCAACCGAACACTGATGAATCAAAATACCTTCAACAGATCACTGCTGCACGTGCTCATCGAATCAAAGTTGGAGCTGGACTAACGTTACTCCTCACAACACTCTACCCATTTAAACTTAACAGTTTCTTCTTCTACACATCTCCAACCACGTGTACAAACCTCAGGAAGACAAGAGATGATTTGACCATTTAAGCCAACAGCAAATTAAGTCAGCGGTTTCTAGAAGTCAGTGCCTCCTGGGCCTGATTCCCTCCCAATGGGGATGCAGTGAAGAGGGCAAACAGAGGTTGAGCCAGGGTATCTGTCACCTGACTTGGCTTCTGTGTTCAGTGTGCTGCAGTTTGGAAAAGAAGTCAAAGACTGTAGCAACACCAGAAGCCTTATTTCAAAAACACCTTTCATTCACTCTCAAATTACGGTGTGCACCTGCGAGAACTGGATGGTGTTTTACTGAAGAATCAGTGCTGTGTTGCCCCGCGAGGGTTGAGAGCTTAGTGCGAACCGCTCCCAAATCATATGAAAGTACTAATGGAAGAGGACGACCATGGAGATGTGAAATAGTATTGACTGAGAATCATCCAAATCAGTAAAGCCACAGGAAAACTGGAAGCAGCCGCTGGTAACTCTAACTCAATCCTCTGAAACAGAGTGCACAGATGTAGAACATAAATGTATGTCAAATTATAGAAATGTAAAAGCTTCTCTAGAGCCACAGGAATGTATCTGAGGGAAACAGGTCAGTCCCGGAACATTACGTATGGACTATTAAAGAATTTGTGTGCTGTAATGTAATAATTTTTAAAAACTCTTTTAAATTTTTAATCAAATCTGGAAACTTTAAAGCATTTTAGTGGCCTGTCAAAGCTCTGGCCATGTTCACTACTTTATTTAACACTTTATATCAGAAACGTTCACGCTCTCGCACCTGAACACCTCTCATTTAAATTTGTATCTCTTGCTTCAACCTTGCTAATGAAGCGAGCCAAAAACAGAGCTGCCTTTCAACTCTGCCCTTAGTGTGTCAGTGTGATTTGATGCCAATGCTTTGATCCAGAGTGTGAATCCTTCCTCCCCCGAAGTTGAAATGAAATCAGCTCCATTGGTAGGACCGGTGTCCAAGCGCCGCTTCAACAAGTTGAAAACGAGCTGGAAAAATGTTTCTGGCAAGCGTCGCTCACTTATTACCGAGTGACATTCAGATATCAAATAGACGGCGGCGGGAGCTGGCACACAACTTTGGTGCTGCTGATTACTCTGCTCTGAGTGGGCAGTGCTGACCAGAGAGACACATCGTGATCATCCTATTCACTCACATGGGAAAACTTGGTCAACGGACAGACTGTTCTGTATCAGAAAAGTCACAAGTTTGATCCCTGCAATGACGTATCCTTCAGTCTGACCTACTATTTTAATTCACTCGGGTAAAAAAAGCATCAAGAATCGTCACTAAAGTTGACAACAAGTTGGGCTTCTCAAAAGGCCAGATACCAACTGAGCCAAATTACAATCTCATTAAATGTCACTTGATACTGCTTTCAAGATGTCTAATCATCAACTACAAATCACACATCTACAAGTTATTTCAGTTGCCAGTACAAAGTCTGAAAAATGCACACGCAGCTTAAAAATGCGCGGTTACAGATGGTCATTCAACTAGATAATCAAGATTAACACACGATATTAGTGAACATCCATCCAGCTTAAGTGTCCTTGAGCGAGATGCTGAATCTGAACCAGCTCCACTGAGCACCTAGTAACTGGCTCTAACCTCTGACCTCCCTGGATGAGGGCAAAATGAACAATTCCCTCCACGGTGATCACATTATTAGCCTACTTATGCAAAGGGAAAAAAAAGAACGCCTAATGCCTCTATCATACTCTGTCAGCAAAAAAGCAGCATGCGGGAGGCGAGGATAGTCTCTATCTATTTATTTATCAGCCCGAGTTGAGGCAAGACAAGTCGAGCTGCCTGCTGCCTCTGACATCCACTACACTGAACTGCCTCAGATAAACTCTACAAAGTAGCTCCAGCGGCGGTCGCGACACGAGTGTGATATTCAGCCTGTCGGTTGACTCAGCTGCCAGGCCTCCTTTGCTCATCCACCTCCCAAAAATATTTCTTGCAGGTAATAATTACAGTGACTTGGCTGTCCTGAGTAACACAAGTGACATTTTCTGGAAAAAAATAACTGATTCTTAAAAAACTGTCATAATGTTAAAGGCTCCATAGAATTCTTTGCTTGGTCTTGTCATCTGCAGAACAGAGGAACTATAAACCACTTTGTGACAAAATAGACACATTAGTTTGCCTAACTGTGTCCTGCTATAAAGTATCATAGAGGCTCAACAAATCCAATCATCTGTTGACTCTCTGTTAAAGGTGCTTCAGGCACTCTCAGGCCTGTTAGACAAAACAAAAACAGATTTCTGAATGTTAGTGTTTTCCTGAGCTATTGAGGATGAGTTCATACATAAATCAGACCACAAAAACTCTACACCTTTGCACTATCGCTACTTGCACCCAAGGAACACACCTTAACAACTGTATTGTCAGCCGCCTGAGCTTCTGAGTTGACCATTACACCAAATTACGTGATCTCCTGCTTTAGAGAAAGTGCTTTATAAAGTATTCTGTCATTTACACTAAATATGTGGCAAGGAAATAATGGTTTGTGGCCATTACGGTACTCAGAAAGACCTCGATGAACTTCAGCAGCACTGCAAGCCTGGGGTGTCTCTCCCCTGCAGCCAACGCTCATGTTTATCGGTGAACTGAGGAGCTACAAGTCTCATCCGATGTGTACAGTTGGTAATCAAATGAGCAGACAGCTTGCATCAAAAGGCAACTTAGTAAAAATGCACAGATAATGAGCCGCTGCTTATGATGTTAACCGGTGACCTGCCGTTGCCTGTAACATATCCATGAGAGGCTACAAGCGTTTCTGTGCTACATAGGCGTAATCCCCTGCAGGCAGGTGCTAGTGATGGGAACAATCATTGCATGAGCGAGGGAGAGGGGAAAAAAACGGGGGTATAGAGAAAGCAGTAACACCAAAACCACAAATGCCAGCTGTTGAGGAGAGCTGCGTTTCCACCAGACTCACATCACTGGCAGCTGACTGTGTTGAAACTTGGGAGGCTGAATGTTACACACGTTACAGCACCCGGAGCCGCTCGATCATTAGTACTGTATCAAACCCAAATGCCCTGTGGCTACACCATTTACACAAAGGAATAACCATCATTAGTGCCTGGCTTAGGGTCATTAAAGACAAGATGCTCCTTAAGAGCAAACTATTTTCCAGACTTCAACTACAGCAGAGTCATCAGGCCAGGTATTTTCAAAAAGAGAGATCAGAGTGTTCTTTTCTTATGTTGATGAGGCAAGTGAGTTCATATCCACCATGTCATGACAAATGTACACAATATAGACCTTGCTTTGCGTGCCAAAATACAGCACCAGTGCTGCTTCCTAGTAAGAGGAGCGGGTGAGCCAGATCCTGCTGACTGCATCTTAACATTTGTAAACACTTCCCACATGCTACCTGAGAGGAGGAGAGCTGCATGGCCATGCTACTTACCGAAGGTAGTACTGTTTTAAAGCAAATGCAGCGTTGGAACAACTCCTTGGAAAGTTAAACTCTTCTCCAAGTTCAATCCATTGGTTTTTGTCAGAGACCTGGAAGGGGGGCAAATGAGTTCGTTAGGGAGATAAAGCACTTGCAGCAACAAAAAAGAGCGGTTACACTGCAACCATCTGGTCTGCTACAGGTTCCCCCAATGAGGCCATATCACAATCATTAATCAATAACTTTCTCAAACTGCTGGAAATATCTAAAAATGTTGAAAACTAACACAATAATCAAGCAGCACATTCGGTATAAAAGCGTTTAGTTAGCTGCTAATGTTTGTAATACGAGCATATTTACATTTGACACATCAGTGAGTACAACTGCCTGACTCCCTTTAGGATAGTATCGTTACAGTTGAGGCTAGTTAGCACTGTAGCTAACAAGCTAACTTGACTTTTACATTTTGGCGTTAAATCCTAACGAGGCTAAACTCCAGCCAACTGTCTCCGCCACTACACAAATGCTTTAGCTTGCGGCGACCCGTTTCATTTCCGAGTAGGTTTTGGTACCGTGTACTGTATTCACTACATGGGCCTGTGAGGCCTACATTTTGTGTTCAGCCATGAAGCCGAAGAAAGATGGCTAGGGCGAGAAAGAGAAATGAAGCTTCCCCTGGGTGAAAAACTACCGGTGGAAGCCCCGGCGAAACGCTATGTCCTAAGCGGTGTTTCCCGAGGCCGGGCTCCGTGCCGATAATCGATGTTAAACGTGCCCGCTAATTTTGAGTCGCTCCAACTGCACTCTGACTCCGAGCGGTTGGACTCTCAATTCAAACCACACAACAACACAAGCCACCACATTGCATAGAGATACATGGCAAACTAGCACAAGGCCAACACCGACCCACTAACGCTTTTGTAGTGGGTTACACTTGTCCCGGGGTACCCACACGGAGTTGTGGAGTGGTCCACCGAGGAGTCCACAGACAGCAGAGTGTGAAGAAATCCACTTTTAGTTCCCACTCACCTTAGCAAATCCACCTAAAGAGACGACTCTGATATAGAGAGCATTCAGGTCCAGCTCTTTCCCACCCACGATAGGAATCTTCTTGAACGGCGATCTGAGGGGATAACACAAGAAATAAAGGCACATATGTTTAAATAACAGTTGTGGTTAACTCGCAGTCACATGCAATGCAGGTTTAAAGTTGCATTTCTTGGGAATAAAGACGCCCCAATCTCACCCTCTGCTTTGGTGAAATTGCCGCAGCTCGTCCAGGAAAGCCTGTCCTTTCCTTCGCTGATCTAGTAGATTTTTCCCCGTCGAATTTGCCATTGTTTTTGCATGCAAAAACGGTTAAACCCCACTTCAGTCGCTTCTTAAGACACCAAGGATCCCATACTCCGCCGGCGCTCAGTCATTCGCGAAGCTGAGTGTTTAAAAAGTTAAAGAAATAGCTGATAGCAAGAAGAGCGGCAGCTCGCTAATAAAGACTGATGCACACAGAAAGCAAGCCCGATTCAACCCCGGACTAAGTTCCAACGAACAGTCACAAATACGACCGATTTACCGGCGGATTAGAAACGCCATGGCAGAATGTGTAGAATTAATGCTTTTGGTCGCGGTTGTATTCGTTTGGAGTGGTTTGACAGTGTGTTACGGACGCAGCTCCGAGGCTATCGCACACACTGTAGAGCGGCAGAGGGATCCAGTTCTCAGACAAAAAGATGTGAAGGCCGCGGAGCCCGGCCTGCCATGCGTGCAGCGCCCTCTGCGGCCACAGGCGGCACTGCACCGTCCAGAGCAGAGCGGGTGCTGGAACAATAGAGACTGTTTTCTTTTTTAGGGACCGTCTGACAACTCGTTTCTCTGTTTGGAAAACGGGTCAGGAGGTACTTGGAAATGTCCCGTGGGGGGAGGGGATAACACTAATTAACATAGCTCCCTTGTTATCCAAACCAGGCGTGTAATAGAGGGCAACCCTACACTTTTATCGGTAAAAGACTATTTTTCCAGGCTGACATAAACCCGTGGTACATTTATCACTAGCTTCAAAATGAGTGTCTTACCTTACCGATAGTAGGTGAATGAAGACAGGGTATTCCACTGGGAAAGAAATAAAAATCACAGTCAAGCTGCAACAATTTTATACAAATACCACAACAATGTTTTTGAAATGCCAGGCAGGAAATTATATAGTCTACTGACATTTTTAAATCCACTACTCTACAAATGCTCATTTTCTTTTCATAAGAAAGAAAAATCTGTACTTCTGTGAATATACAAATAATTATTGTTTACTTGTGCTTTTTAATGCTGCTAATTTCTACAAGCTAATTTACTAAACTGCTCACTACTACACTGAATATATCTGGACATTCATGCACATCCATTTGCTGAACATATTTTTTCTTGCATTGGTACATATTACTCATACTTTCTTCAAAATGTAGTTATTAATAATGACTTGAAATATTCTTTACATCTTTGTTTCTTATGCCATATTAAATAGTACAACTTGGGTGGGAACGCTTAATTGAAAACATGACATGAATTGATTTTATACAATCAGTATAATTTAAGCTTGATTAGATTCAGTTTGATATAAAGTGCCATTTATGCTGCAATCTTGCAACTTCTGGGAATTTCAGACAATATAACAATGTCAGTATAGAGTATGTAGTTCAATTACATACTGTGATCATTATCTGTTTAAGCATTTATTTACAATATTAGTTGTCCATTTTTTTGTGGTTCACGTATGGTCACTATATTGTTTATTTGTTGGCTTTTTCATGGGGCAATTTGTTGCAGGAAACTTGCAAACCTTACGGTAAGCCGCCCCTATCCCTTGCCGACCACTTCAAAACGACTTTTATCTCACGGGATGGTTGAAAATTACTCCTGATCCCTTCTCCCTGTAACTGCCAAGCGGATATCTTCTTGATGGGGTTACATTCAACCATTACACGTACCCCTTTGCTCAATGAAAAACCTGTCACAAAATGGCGGAGACGTACGTTAGCAGACCCCATTTTGAGGAATTGACACTGGATAGCGGAAAAGTGCGTGTCCTTGCGTGTGGTTTTCAAAACAGTGCTCTCTTTTTCGCAAACAAACTGCGGTACACCCGAGTTCACCTCACGCCTGTTTGGATTCCCCATCCGTCAACCGAATTCTGGGCTAACGAGTCGTCGTGCGCTAGCTTGTTAGCATAGCGAATGTTAGCTAACTTAGCAAAATTAACCACGGACTGGTTACGAGCAGTTTGTGTTAATCCAATTACCCGCTGCCATTTCACGTTAACAAACAATGTATCTAGTGTTTTGTGTTGTTATTGGTCACTATGAACAACGCTGTGTTGAAGAATTTGGTGAACTGTTTGAGCGCTAGCCGTGTCGGCGTCTTACATTAGCGTGTCACATTCCCGTCCCTCATTAACACTGCTAATAATGCTAAGTAGGTTACCTCTTCGGATGCCAGTCGCTCACTTGAGCTCTCAGAGCAAACATAATTCTGCAATTGTCTTCATCAAGCTATGAATAACGTTTAAAGCAGAGCAGTTTCATAACAAGATACCCGTCAAGCTAATTTCGGTTGCAATTATTTGCTCAAGGCGCGGTGGTGTTGAAGCTAACAGGCCGGTTAGCCGCCGTATGTGCGTACTAATGCTTTGCATTTATAGTAACCGTTATTTGATATGTTTTCAGTTCAGACAGTCCATACTGTTAATAATATTACTTTTTGATGAATAGTAAAACGAATCGATTATCCTGCGTTCTCGTTCTCTGCTACATTTTATCGATGTATTAATGTGTGTACAGTGTGTAGGTCGGATAATGGCTCAACTAAAGGCGAATAATTGTATTGCGGATTAGGGAGAGTTCACAAATATTACAGCAGAATATTGTCTAAAAGAAAAGGCATAACGAATGTTTAAATTACTGGTTCATATCACAATTAAATCAAAGTCATAGCTTCTTATTTCCCTTAAGGGCTACTTAAACATTTGCTACTCATACCTCTACACTAAATGATTATTAGTTAGACTTGAATTGCATTATTGGTTAAAAAAAAATACATTTGCTTTAATCGAGTTGAGGTAAAGAAACAAAGGAAAACATGGCCCACTTATTCTGGTGCATAGAGGCATTTCCTATAACAGACACAAGGTGCATTCAGGATTATTAAATTATTTCAATGCTGCTGTTCAGTTGCTCTTAAAATAGGACTTTACTATGTGGTTGTATGTGTCTGGAGGGTAAAGAGTTTTATATACATTAAGTATTCAATGTATTAATTATTGATCGCACTGGCCCTACAGGTCACCAAGCCCCTAAATTTGGTGGCTAAAGTAAATTTTAAATGGCCCAAATGTAAACTTGTGTAAAATATATATATATATATATATATATATATATACATATATAGCTTACAGAAAAGGCAATTAAAGGCATCTTAACACTGCCTTCCTTTACTGTGACACTTTAATAAATAAAAAGACACCAACAAAAAAAATATCTATGTTTGTAAACATATGGAATATTAGGGTTGGACACTAATATTTTTAGCACTGGCCTCACAGGCCACCAAGCTCTTATGTGCAGGCCACAGAGTAGATTTTTGTGGCCATGGGCTATCATGTCAAGGTTAATATCAAACCTTACAAGTAGTAGTTGAAATGAACAATTACAAATCTTCAGTGGATGAATCACATTTGCATTTTTTACCTTACGGCATCCAAGACTACATATACACTATATTTAATTCATTTTCCAAGGATTTTCTGGTTGGATTGACTGTGTAATATCAATGTGATACATGAATGATGTTGCCCACAGCAAAACCCTCTGCTCCATGACGATGGGTTGAGTACAATGAAGATGCTGTATATCAGGCATAATGTAGTTATGCCCTAGGGCACAAACATGTAAATGTCGTTAGTAATAAAATCCCTGTATGACATGTCAAGGTTTTGATCAATGCACTTTTCCTCAAAATAACTTTATGTTGAATTAATTTGACAGTTGTTGAATTAGCCTATATTATGACCAAATGCCATGAAAGTACAAATTAATAGAGATGTGAGCTTAAAATTTGAAAACAAAAAGCAGCTTGAACATCAGTCCTATCCTTGACATATTTGCAGCCACCCATTTAAACTGCATTTGAAAAAGTGATGAATGGTGTGCAGTGAGTGTGAATGTGCACTTGAAAGCTGCACGGTCAGTTATGCCATCACACAGAGGCCCTCATCTGATGTGACAGCCAGGTCTCTCATGGCATATGGCGCAAATGGGGCCAGTAAGCCCAAGCTGCCTCCAAGCACCCAGACAAAAGATCCCAGTGGGACGCTAACTGCATGTAACGTCCTTACACCTCCCCGCTCCCTGCGGCTTCCCGGCTTTCTAGCTTGAGGTTTTATGTTTCTGAAGCAGTAAACTGGTGTGGAGTCATTTGGTGGAAAATGGCTCCATCTTCTGGCAGTCAGGCGTCACCTCTAAATGATGGGATGCTTCACCTCATTGCGTTAAGAACATATTGTACTTGGAGAGATCAGTTGAGAGATTTTAAACTGGATACAGTCACAGTTGGAGCAAGGTGCATGCTGGGAGATGAGGGGAGGGCAGTAGGTAAGATTGAGTGATCCTAATACAGCCGGAAGTTATGCAGCCTAGTACACTTGGCACTGTAATTTAAAAAGTTTTTTGTGCACTTGACCTTTTTTGTATTTTTAAGTCAGCACAATATTTTGCCAAATGTTGTTGTGGATTAAATATTAATACATACAATAAATTAAATACATTTTGCTGCATATTAAATCTGTATTTAATGCTTATTTTTACAGTATGAACCAATGGGCTAGTGCTACATACCCCAACATTTGTAAACTAGCTTGTAATTCCTATCCCAAGATAGGCCTTTATACAAACACACAAAACTCAGTCAGAAAATAAATACAAAACAGCACCAAACACAAACAGGGGTCAATAAAATAACCATAAAACTTAATGACAAGCAGCATGTCGTTCATGACAGTGTATTTTTAATAATGTTTCTTCATAAATATTGTACTAGGAGCTGAATGATCAAAATTGCACCTGCATTAAACCCGGTCACAATAAAAGGCCACTTTTAAGCATGTCATTGGTATGCTGATTGCAGGAATGTCCACCAGAGCCATTGCTTTGTGAACTCAATGTACATTTTACTACCATAAGCTATCGCCAGTGTAGTTTCATTTTAATTTGGCAGTATATGATACAAGCCCAGTTGAAAAAACTTCATGCTGTATTGATCAAATTAATTTGTGGATGTCCCAAAAATTCTTGCGACTCAACAGGTTCTAATCATTGGACCAAAAGCAAAGCATTTTCAATTTAAAAGTAATTTACAAAGGCTGGCTCTGAACAAAAAGCATGAAGTAAAGAGCCTTGGTGTTATCTCTGACTGTGACCTGTGTTTTGAACCCCAAGTGAGAAACATCACCAAAAATGCATTTTTCTATCTTGGAACCCCTATCCGTGTACAACCTCTTTAATCTAAAGAAGACACGGAAAAAGTTGTTCATGCTTTTATCTCCAGCAGACTTGACTACTGTAATGCCTTGTTCCCTTTCAAAGAAATCTTTAAACAAACTGCAGATGATCCAAAATGCAGCAGCACATCTACTCACCAAGGAAAATAATCGAGAACACATCACTCCTGGGGCCGTACTCACAAAGCTCTCTAGTAATAAGAGTCACTCCTGGTCATGAAATTCTAAGAAAATTCTTAGAATTGTGACGTGTTCTTAGAATTTCC
This sequence comes from Epinephelus fuscoguttatus, assembly GCF_011397635.1. Lineage (NCBI taxonomy): Eukaryota > Metazoa > Chordata > Actinopteri > Perciformes > Serranidae > Epinephelus > Epinephelus fuscoguttatus. The sequence continues at coordinate 27,394,060 of NC_064773.1, read as the reverse complement.
CCTCCTTGTAAGGATAAAAGTTATTCACAAAGCATCTTAGCCCTTAAAAGAGCTCCTAAGGTGAAAAACTGTTCGGAGCAGGGAGGAGGACTTTTAGAGTTTCTTAAGGAGAGGAGAAAATGGTGGAAACACAAAAAGGTTGGAGAAATATTCTCCAAACACTGAATGACAGTGAGTTAATGAAAGGCCATAGATTAGATTGTGCAGGGATAATATCTCTGGTCGATCTTATTAGGGGTGTGCACTCCTTTCCCACCTAACAATATCATTGATACTAAGATACTTGAAAAACTGTAAAAAAAAATGCAACAGTGCAGCAGTGATGACTTGGGTCTGTCTCAAACTTCCATCAGCAGAGTGATCACACTAACAATGAGATCACTTTCGCAGTCAGCAGTTCATTTCATTTCCACTGGGTGTCCACACCTTACAGGATCACAGAAGGATGTGTCTGTGACAACCAATCACATCTGTTAAAAGCAAGCATCACACCAGTTGTTCTGAGAACTTTCCTATATCACTCCTAAGATGAAACTCCTTACTAAAAGTTTTTAGGCTAAGTTAGGAGCTCTCTGAGAGTGTTCTTGGAATATTTGTGAATACAGCCCATGGTTTTAAAAGCTCTCCAATGGCTTCAGTTTATTTTAAAATTTTGCTTTTAGTTTTAAATTTTCTAATGGACTGGCTCCTGTGAAAAATAGGAACAAAACAAAAGTGTTGCATTTAATTTTTTGTTGAGTTCATTATCACATTTCACCCTATTTTCTACTGTCCCCATGTATAGTGTACAGATGCCTTTTGTATAATAACACATTTTATCCATCATATTCGTTAAGTGAAAGTCTATTTTACTTGCAGGTCACACTGACACCAACAGTAATATATTAACTCAACAAGACTGTCTGAAAACCATTAAGAACTTGTGAGATGTTTTATATTGCCAATCCAATATATGCACACAAGTCAATCTGATCCAGTGGCTCCTATCTCTGTTTAAAGCACACCTCCAAGTTAGTCATGTTCAATGTCAAAAGTGTTTATTCGTTTATTTCACAGGGGCAATACAGATGAACATTGTTACATAAGGAGTAGCAATGAAATAGAGAAATTATCTATCTGCAGTATTTGACAACTGTGCCTCCATATTTCCGTATCACCTCATCCTTTGTGGACAATTTCTTTATTGCTTTTCTATTAAATAAAGAAGAGGAAGTTGCAGAACAATTCTTCATCCCCTGTGGCTCATCAGCAGTATTGTCCTCTGGCTCGGTGTATCTTTTGTCTTTAAAGATCTTATCCCATCACCGTTGCAGAATAAGAGATAATGGTTTTCTTCTGGTGAATTTAATGGAACTCATTGTTAAGTGTCGGTCTCAAACAGCAGTTTCTCAGGCAGAGACATAAAACAGATCAGATGTATGCCAGAGCTGTTAAAGAGATGAGAGTGTTCTCTCTGCAGCCTTTAAATCACACTTTGCAATGTATGCAACCAAATATTCTTACCCATGATGAATTCTCAGTGACTTCATTAAACAAGTCACTTCAGTAATGGACTTGTGATTGTTTTCCAATAAACAAGTGACTAAACCATGGTCAATAAAAAGAGCAACATTGTAAGTTAATAACTTATTGTGATTGCAAGACAAGCAAAGCCAAAGGTGAATGACGCAAATCAGGAAGATTGTTGTTTAACTGTATGTGTGTTCTAAGATTGTTTATCTGGCTAGATTCCTTGCAACAATTTTTTGTAGGCCACAAAGTATCTTTAAGTCATAGCCATCATTAATGTTGTTATTAAAACTTGGGCTTTTGCTACTGTGACATGTCAAAACCTCATTAGTGACACCAGCATTTAAAAAAAGAATGTGCGTGTTTGTCCATTTTCATCACTAGGTGGCAGTTGTGTTTAAAGTTTAGGAGTTAGATCAGAGGAGGAGAGTTGCTCATGAAATTACTGACTCTCTTTATGCACCACACTGGTCTGTTACACTGTGTCCCTCCATTTTTTCATATAGCGATCCAGCCCATATATCATAAACAATCTTGCTATTCAAGACACTCATTAACAAGACATTGCCCTAAGACTTGGCCATTTGTGCCATTTCAGTGTTTCATAAATATTTCACTTGTCTTTCAGCTTCCTAGAGAATTCCCTGAAGGCACCATGAAACATTTACAGACTATTTGTTTACAAAGATCACTAAATGGAAGCAACACTATACTGCTACACTTCCAACACACATTATCACCACTTGGTCACTCAATTATCCACTACTACAAAGTATTAAGTGTGAAAGCCCTACTATCTAGGGTATGTGCCCCTGGAAATAATAGAAGACATGCTTCAAAGGATGCAAATTAAACTTTGCTAAATTCCTGTCAATTTAAGTCCACCACACTCAAATATTAATTTATTTTCTTTTACATGTAATACTGCTACAGTTTGTAATTGCAGTGGTGCTGTCAATGGGTGGCCACGGCTACCCTGATATAATTGACCCCCACTAGCCACTCACAAAAATAATTGGAGGCCTGTGTGTTCTGTTTTTAAACCAGAATGGGCTTGTTCCTACTAAATGTTTTATTCTGTATAATCAATGTATTTCTTCAAATTAAAGTTGGATAGTTGTCTCTTTCAGTAAATGACCAGTCTTTTTGAAGAACAATGCATTGCCTACCCATGACACATTAAAACAGGATTGCTATGGAACTCATTATGTTAACTGTACCGCCATTAGTCTGGTCCATCTACATCCCAACCTTCACCTATGGTCATGAGCTATCGGTAATGATAAAAGGATGAGGTTGCAGATACAAGTAGCCGATATGAGTTTCGGCCACTAAGGGTGGCTGGGCTCAGCCTTAGAGATAGGGTGAGGAGCTCGGACATCCGGAGGGAGCTCGGAGTAGAGCTGCTGCTCCTTCATGTTGAAAGGGGTCAGTTGAGGTGGTTCGAGCATCTGATCAGGATGTCTCCTGGGCTCCCGTTAGAGGTGTTCCGGGCACATCCAACTGATAGGAGGCCTGGGGCAGACCCAGAACACGCTGGAGGGATTACATATCTCGTCTGACCTCGGACGCCTCGGGGTCCCCCAGGGGGAGCTGGGAAGCTTTGCTGGGGAGAGGGAGGGACATCTGGAAAGACCCTGCATCAGATAAGCGGTTGAAAATGGATGGACATCAGATAATTAGAAACATTACATGTAAGAAACCAAGGTATATGCGATTCCTTAACTCTTAATATTGAGATTGTAGTTTCTAGCTAGTCTATATACAACAGCATGACAGAATTCATATTCCATCATGGGTTTGGGTTTTTAGTGTACCACCCCAAGATTTTCAGTGGCATCTGGCCATCCCTGTGAAAAATTTCTGGGGGTGCCACTGCAGTGTAAAGCACAGTATAGTATAGTATATTTATGGTGCTGAAGTGAGACATCATGTAAAGAGCAAACACAGCTGTAATAACATTAATAAGTTACTCATCATAAATGGTAACAGCTGCCGCTGTGTTTTCAGTACTTTGAGCCCCTTATGACAAACCCCCTGTCACTTTGTATGTTAAGGACTTTTAAACTGTATTCAAGTTAACTCCAGAGACATATTGTTGATGTAAGTATGCACAACAGGAAGGTGTAACTACTGTCATTAACAGTGGGTTTGTTTCAGTCAGTTGCTGCATTCAATCGGAACCCGTGAGTTTGTGTTTATGACACAGAAAGTCATGTACATGAAGTCGTGAACTCTGAGCTCTCAGAAAATTTCCCCTTACGGGGGCCGTGATACCGCAACGGGGTATTCACGACCCTTGCTGTGTTTAGACCCCATCTAAACACAGCAAGGGGCATAAGTACAGTCATCACTTTAGATTACAGCTATGCTATTCATCTTATGAAATGTCCAGATATCTGCCATTAAAAAAAAATATTGACCATGTCATGATTAAACACTATTTGGACTAGGGACTGATATAAAACATTTTTAGTGTGTGGTAGCTCCTTGCTTAACAGGAAGTAATGGATTCTATGTTTCAGGACATTTTAACTTGTCATATTAGGAGAAGCACAGGTTTAGATAATAAAATGAATGATGGCTAAATTCCATTTAGCTGCTCCATACAGTTTCAGGGTCCTGGTAATGTTGATGCTGGCTCACTGTCACACTGTCAGGGCTTACTTGGCCAACGTCTGGGATCCTTTGAATTACACCAAGGAGTGAGTCCTTCGTTTAGATCATTTTCAAGGATGAGCTCCAAAAGCACCCACAATCCTATATGCACGATACATTAGTCCTGTACCCTGCTTTGGAAACAAGGATAATATGCTAGTAAATGTTGAGTAATTTCACCTCATTCCTCCACCAAAATAAATTAATCTGTGGTAAGGGGAGGGTACTGATGTATTGACGGTTCTTGGCCGTGCTTTGTCTTTTTAATGGTGCAGAACGGAAGTGAATCACAACATTGCTGATGGTGCAATATGCATTTAAATGTGTCTTCAGTGCCAAATATATATTTGTTGTCACCTTAAATTTTTTTTATCACACAAAGGGGTTCCGTCAAAGTGAAGCAAAATTTTATACCAGTATAAACTGAGGCACTGACAGTACAGTATCCTTCTCCAGCTAGCAGACTGACGCCGATGCCCCATGTAATGTTCGTCCTCCATTTCAGCAAAACAATTGAAGAGCACAGGTGACAATACCACGTACATTTCTTTCACCTTTCTCTGAAATTACAGGGTGAAATTGGAGGACCTTTCTAATGACGCACACCTGCACACTCCCTAGACTGTTCCATTATGTGATTTCCAAATTCTCAGGAGTCTTGCCAAGCCTCTGCAGGATAACAATGTGAAAGGACCTGTCTTACCAGGGCAGCTTCCTTGACTTTAAGAAACACCATGGGATCGTTGAATACAACAGTGCCATTGCTGATGTCCTTAGTAACACCTGTGTAACACCTTTTCCTATGACAAGTCAAAATGTCTGCAATGGAAAAAGGACAGAAAGATCTGTAGTTTGTAATGCTGCATCCAGAATTGGTTGTGTGACTGTTAAAAAATAAGTAAGCATTGACAATGTTACTATAGATAAAGGTCCATTTATCTGCCACACTGTTACTGATTAGCAGCCTATCAGGTCGAGGTTGAACACTGTGTTTGTAGAAGAAAACCTGCAGTTCAGTGATCTCAGGCACACAGGGCAAATGTTTAATCTGCACACCAACACAGTAATCCAACACTCCAGTGGCAAGAAAATTACAACAAAAAGAAAGAAGTTTGTACATTCTTCATTTAAAAAAAGGTGGTGTCCTGTCCTGTATGCGTGCTTTCTCACTCGCCAGCAGAACACTATCCAGTTTCAGGCAGCTTATAAGGGTCAGCTGGCAGGGAGGCAGGCTGGCAGCTGGAACACTGTCTGTTTCCTGAAGTATTTATAACAAAAAAAGGTTGAAGTGGACGCTGCCATGGTTTCACTCAACAATGGCAAGGGTGAGGCTGAAACTCAGCACAAACCTGTCCTCCTTCCCCCTCACGAGACCATGCAGCCGCGAATAGCCCCCGAAGAGATAGCTGGATGTAAAGAGACTCGTCCACCTCATTGTGTCGCACATAAAGTAGGCCAGTGTGTTTATATGGAGGCGCCGTGCAACCTGAACCAGCTATTATAGTATCCCTAAATTATGGCGTACCTGAAAATAAATGTCTTATATCGCCTTATTTTTATTAAACTCTTTCTGCTGTGTTTTTTGTCACATAGTTTTGTCGCCCCACAATATGCTTACCACCTGTTTTCTCTTTTTTAACAAATACTTGCTCTTTTTTCTCTGTTTTTATACATTTGTCTCATTCTTAACCTTTTCAGACTTTCCAACTTCCTTTTATCATGTACATGGCAGTTGTCACCAGAATGCACATCCATTCCCAGTGGCTGAAGAAGTATTCAGATCCTTTGATTAAGTAAAACTGCCAAAACCATACTGTCAAAATACTGTTACTCATAAAAGTCCTGCATTAAAATATTACTTAAGTAAAGACATGCAAGTACAATCAGGAAAATGTATTTAAGTATTAAAAGTACTCAACGCAAACATTTAAAAGAAATGATTAAATAATCACATATAGTTAAAAGCACTGAAAAAAAGCAGCAAGTACTAATCATTTGAGAAGCTGGAAAGTTTTTTGCATGAAAAATGACTTAATAATTGAAATAGTTGCCAATTAATTTTCTAATAAATCTTAATTTGTAAAGTAAATTATCACTAAACTTATCAAATAATGTAGTGAGGTAAAAAGTAAAGTATTTCCCACTTAGATGTAGTGGGGTAGAAGCAGAAAGTGACATGAGATTTAACTATTCAAGTGAATTATAAGGACCTAAAATAGTACAGTACTTGAGTAAATGTACTTAGTTACATTCCAAGCAGTGGGCTGATATCTAAATTAACCCTTGTGCTTTGCTGACATTGACTTTAAACCCCAAAATAATAGCTTTATTCTAATCAAACACTTCTTCACACTTCTTTTTTTCTGACCTCTTTCAAACCCAATATATAGAAAAGTATTGAAGTAGCAAGTGTTCGTTTTGCCACAAACTGAACTTGAACATTTGATGAAGGTAACAAAATGCAGACATTTGTATAAAGTGTTGCTATTACCCCAAAGAAGGAACTATTTAATGTTTTATATGTTATGTGGGCTAGAAATGGCCTACAAAGCTGACAGATACAGACCAGGAAGAGACTCAAAGTAACCACAAAGAGACAAAAAAGACCACAAACGGATGCAAAGGAGCTGCAAAGAGACACAAAATGACTATAAAGAATCACATAATGACAAAAAAAACTCACAAAATTACTTCAAATTGACACAAAATGACTACAAAGACATGCAAAACTACCACTGGGAGACACAAAATTACCACAGAGACACAAAACAACTATGAAGACATGCAAAGCAATAGGAGAGGTGGTGGAGCCTTTTGCATATCTCTGCCCAGCGGTCTTACAATCCGCCCATGCCTACAGGCTACAATGCAGAAAGTAGATAAAGCACATAAGAGTGATAGTAGAAAGCAGATGGTTTCCTACAACTGAGGGAGGAACAGAGAAGAGGCTGCATAAAAACAATGTGGAAAGAGGGAGAGAAAAATAAATATATATATATATATCTGTAACGTCTTTCTTAGCTTATCTCACTCACAATCTCTATAACAATCTTCTTCTAAGATAATTCAGGATGCTTTTATGGCTCTATATAGGCACTAACATTTTCATTTTAATGAATGGGTTTTCATCATTTAGTAAAATGACACTCAGGTGAGCCTTGGCCCCGCCCCCAGCAGCCGGAGCGCTCTGATTGGCTGATTCGAACAGCGCTGCCCACAAACTTGCACAAATGCACAGCAGCGGAGAACATGACTAACCCCCAATGACTGGACTAACAACTCGGGATTTTCACAAGGAAAAACACTTTAAATCAACACTAACTGGCCTCACTTTCTGCTTGGAGACTTTACACCCTTCAGAGCTGCTGGTAAGTGTAAAACTTTCACTTAATCTCAGCGGGAATACACGAGGGGAGTTTGTCCCAAAGTTCTCGCCTGTGAGGAGAAAGAGGTTTCCTCCCGTTTCTCCCCCAAAATCCATGAGGGAGCCTCGTGTTGGCACAACACTGAATACACCGTTATCTTTGTACACAACTGGAGTCGAGTGTGTTTTTGAATAGTAAGTCTCATAAAATATAAATACATGTCTAGGAAAGTTTCCAGGAGTTCAATAAAAACGCAATATGTAAAGTATTATTGAAGTTAATGTGATATTTTTTTTAGGTTTGTGTGTAAAATGTTTTTTTACGCAGCTAGCTTAAAGTTATCATCTGTGCCGTTCACGTTCACCTGAAGGCTGTGGTTATTTTCATGATTCATATGTTAATTAAACGATGCACTTTTCCTTTCACACGAGCCGCAATCAAATTTGAATAACAAGGCTGCAATTTAAACCAAACAGCTTTCACTGTTATATAATGGCAGGTAATTGACACTGACAGGTCCGAGCGTGCTTGTGTTGAGTGTGAAAACAACAGCTTCCGGTGTGGAGCATGCACAAAGCTACCCTTGATTGACAGGTGGGAATAAATAGGTAAGAGGATCAGTAGTTTACTGGTGCATATGTACCTGGAGAGATGTTTGCATGCTGATAATGTGAGGTTGCAGTGGCTGATTATAGGATTAAGTGAATGTTGTGTTTGTGATGAGTTCATTAGCTGGTGAAAATCCCTCTGATGCTGCTGTTGGTGGTTTCACCCTGCTGGCGTAGACAGGACAATAAATAAGGATACATTAGTATGAAGTCTTGTACATGGGCCAATTCTAGTTTCCTGTTTGAGGAAAAAGGATGAAGTAAATGCTCAGCAGGTGTTTCCTGCAAAGAGGGTTACACCAGGGAAAGGCCATTCAATCAGCACCTTAGATGCTGGTGGTGAGTTAATGATGTTTATTTCTGTCCTCACAACAGCAAGACTTGTGTACTTGACCTTGTGATTTAGCGTGATAATCATTTCTCTTCATTCACTCTGTTTGAACAAGTAGGAGATGTAGGTGGCGTTGGAGAGATTTGGAACCTGGCTACTTGTGATTTTGGCTGTGAATTCACTCTTCCACACCCAGAGACATGCACTTCTTTATTTGGTGTTACCATAGCGCCAACATATTAAATGTGATGTCACTATAACTCATGACTCTAAAAAAAGGAAGAGGGGGTGAATGAGCTGGCATCTCATTATTATTCATCCTCATATACTGTACATGAAAAACCTATTACAGCATTTCATTGTCCCATAAATAGTCTCCAACATCACTATTTATCCTGTCACCAATCAGCTGATGGGAAGGCTGACCCTGCTGGGTCGACCTGGTCAGCTGTTGTGAAATTGACTTGAATCAAATTGCATAAAGATTCAGTGATCAGTTAAATGTGCTGCCTGTGTTAAAAGCAGTGGTTGACTGATATGGATTATCAATGTCTGATGCCAATATTTAGAGAGCAGGGCGGCCCATGACTGATATAATGTCAATATCATGGTGTTGTTTTTGCAGCTGATAAAATACAACAATTAATAAAGATAAAAATAACAAGAGACACAAAATTACTGAGCTTAAATAAACATTTATTTAACACCATTGTTGTTTGCATTGTCTGTTTGCCTAAGTAGATCTGCAGTCTGTCTGCAGCACAGATTCTAAGTGAGTTATCAACTAAACAAATGTCCACAGGTAATTAAAAACTATACTTTGTGTAAAAAAAAAGTGCACTTAACAACGGCTTTATGTTTGGTGCTACTTCCTACTTCGAGACTTAAAGACATGAGAGGAGAGAGGAGCATTTTCTCAATAAATGACCGCAGTAAATCTAATTATACTACACAGACAGTGAACATTGTTATTAAGGGCATACTTTGCTGATTTTCATCTAGGTTTGTGTCCCCGCAATGTGGGGATTGTGTGCAGATGATCAGTGTTAAGACGCCTCCAGTGTTGCCAGCTCCCAGAGCTCACCACTGTCCGCCAGCTTGGATTGTAGCTGCATCATCAATGATGCGTTTCGCATCATCAGATGGATTTCTACTCACAACACACAGAATTTGTTGAAAGTTTCCCTTTAAGAGTGTCAAGTAAATATTGAGATTTGAAAGCAAAGAATTTAAGTGTTACTGTTTTTCTCTCAGGTAATGTTACATCCATTACCCATGGACCCACATGGGTGGAGCACTAACTTCGTTCCACAGCAGCCACAACTGACAAGTCCAACTGCATATGTGTCTGCAGACATTTTTTTTGTAAATAGACTCATGAGTGCAGACATCGGCTGATGCTGGATTATCCCAAAATGGCTTTAGTTGGCCCAAGTAATCAAAAAGTTACTTTAAGCTGCACAACGCTAGACATTTATATCAAACCACACCTGTCTTATCAGCCACAAACCCACTAGTTCAGTCACTATTCTTATTCTCCCAGTTACATCATGCTTTCAGTCAGGACTCTGTCTAACCACAGAAAGTCATGAGTCAAAATCTGTTTTCTCACAAGCACACAAACACAGTCCAGAGCAACTTGGCCTTGACCTTTTTATCCTTTCTTATCTGTTAGGTGTCCTCTGGTTAATGAATCTCAAAACTAACAGATGGGTAAATACTTAAAGCTGCACCCATCAATATGAATGATGGAAAGAGACTACAAAAAAAAAAAGAAGTTGATGGTTAAATCTCTCAAACAGTTGTTTGGAGCCACAGTGTACAGTATATAAAGATTAGTGCAGCTTTAATTTTTGATCGTACAGTAATACAGGTCTTAATAGATCTTGTGGGTAGCAAGTTTAATACTTTGATTTTGGGCAGGAAAAGAATTTACTAAAAGCCTCTCTACTGTAAGAGCTACTTTTAAATCCATGTCAATTTTGTTTACGTTTTGTTTAGGGCTGCAACTAACGATTATTTTCATTGTCGACTAACCTGTCGATTATTTCTTCGATTAGTCGACTAATCATTTTATCGAAAAATGTGTTAAAGTGTTTAAAAAATCTCAGTCTGTTTCTCCCAAACCTCAAAATTATGTCATCTAATGTCTTGTTTCGTACTCACGCCAAAGTGTTTTAGTTCACCGTCATGGGAGAGTGTGTAAAGCTGCCAATATTTCAACATAAGAAGCTGCAGTAAGAGTATTTTGGGGTACTTTTATAGTACTTTTCGATGAAAAATGACACAAACCGATTAGTCGATTACTAAAACTGTCACCGATTATTTTTCACCGATTAGTCGATTAATTGTTACAACCGTAGTTTTGTTAACTGTGTCAAACTGAAGGTGTCATCCTAATGCCGCCACACTGTTGACTGTACTACGATGCGTCACCGGATCACTGACAATACAGTACGTCACTGTTTGAGACAAAGCTGTCACTGCCCAGCTCTCAATGAATGAGCGCAACCTCAATTCCAACTGTCTTTATAAGCACCATCTGCTTGATCTTTGGCATCAGGCCTCGCAGTTTGAGCCTGCCAGGGCTCCCAAAGATAGTTCGGAGTGAGGGACACACACACACACACACACACACACACACACACACACACACACACACACCAGATGAGACAAAGAAGGCTTAATGAGTTAAAAATGCACGTGGACACATATGGGCTGCCACGCTGCGTGTGTGGACACAATGGAGATGATAATGAAATCTTGGATTACTTGGATTACCCCTCATTTATTTAGGGTACAGTTTACAGGAGGGGAGTGGTGGTGGGTAGTGGGTCATGGGTGGCTGGGTGAGTGTGTGTGAAAGGAGATTTATTATTCTGTAGGTGCATGTGTGTAGAGATACTGTAAAAAGTTGCACAGTAGGGCTGACATGTAGTATTCATAGATGGTGGTTTGGATGAGTAACATTTGTATGATGAGTTATCTGTGTATTTTAATGCTGCAAGTCATCATGTGAATGTGCTGTTATTCAAACATGTTACAGCTAAAAAATCTTGTTGATCTGGTTGATTTAAATCAGATTTGCATTCCTGATAGTAGGTATCTTATAATCATAAGTTCAACAGTCATATCCCGTCAGCTCTGACAGTTTGAGGGCCACCTTAGTATCACTTTGTTAAAATATATCCTTTAATCACTCTGTTTTTCCTAACTAAAGCTCTAAGGGTGTGCACGTGCGTCTGCCACCATGTCTTAGCACTGGTGAGCCTTATTAAGGTAAAAGGTAGCCCAGTGTTTACATCCCACCCCCCCACCCTCCTACTCCAACACTAACTAGGATGATTATGTGACAAACAAAGGCTGCTAATTAGGCTGAGCTCAGGGACCCCTTGACCTTTCACATCTCCTTGGCCTGACCTTCTGTGAAGAGTTGGGATGGGGCGACTTGGCTGTTGTTAGTCCACAGAGGCTTATCTGAACTGACCCTGATAAAGCTTGTCAGACGGCAACACTGGGGTTGTGTGTGTGTGTGTGTGTGTGTGTGTGTGTGTGTGTGTGTGTGTGTGTGTGTGTGTGTGTGTGTGTGTGTGTGTGTTGTAGATCACTTTGTGGATAACAAAGCATTGATTATTGGTTAAACTGACACAGAATATTTATTTGGTGGTGTGACTGACCTAAAGAGATCACGTGCAGTTTTATCAGTAAAGAAATGGTTCACATGATTAACTGATGTTGACATTAAGGAGGAGCCCAGCCATGCTTCACAAAGTGTATTTACACTGATATCCATTATAACTGGCAGTTTTTGGCTGCTAGACTCATGTTTGAAATCAAAAGTTTCCACAGCCGTTGGTTACTACCTAATACGCCTAACAGTTTCACATCCCACTTCATTAATTTAATGAACACACAATGATGTGATGCTCTCATTATGAGATGAACGTCAGTTACAAAATTCTAAATAACATGAGGAAAGATCAACGGTCAGGGCAGTGTGCTCAGGTGTTTCACACTGCTGGCCTGTTTAATGCGTGTGCTGCAACTGAAGCAATGATGTCATTGCAGTTAGCTGGCCGTTGTGTGCGTTTGTGTGTGTATGAGGTCAGCAGAAACGGCTCAGAGTGGGCATCATGCCAGGCCTGCTGCAGCTTAAAGGATGCCGAGCCTGCTTGTTGGTCACAGCTGTTTGACTTGGCCACCTGATTGCTGACATCACACCGGGAGGGAATTTGAAAACAAGGAAGCTGACCCTGAAAATGGAAAGTTTAAACTCTGGGTTCAGGCTTTACAGTTGGCGCTGACTGGCGCTACACTGGTACTCTGGCTGTATTTGGCTCCATGTAGTCATGTTTTCAAAGTCAATAGTCTGAGGAGGATGTATATCCAAATGTGGATCACTGGGGCATAGTTTAAAGCTTGGCCTCTGCATGTTTCAAACGATGCTGATGTGTCACCTGACTGCATCACACAGCCCATTCATTCATATGTTTTCATAAACAGCTAAACTTGGAAGTGTCGCATGACAATGCTTGCCATAGAGTGGACTTGGTGTCTCCTCTTGTAGCTCCTGTTAAACATTGGAGTGACTGTTTGGATCTTCTCTTCCCCAAAACTACCAAGTGTTATTTAATAATCTAGTATTATTTTATTTATTTATTTTTCGTTTGTTGCTGTTTAAAAGTTGTGTAAGGAATTTCGTTGACAAGTCAGTTTAGATGTTGTGTTCAGTCAGCTTCCTGTTACCTGAGCACTGTGAGAAACCCTGAAGCTTAAGTCCTATTCGTTTTAACAGTATAACTTCTAAGAGATTATCGACTGCTGGCTTTGACAATGTTTACAAAGGCGGATGTGGTGGCCAAGAGGGTGTAACATATTTTGTAAGGCACATGAGTTGGGAAAAAGGGAAAAAAAGCACATTTTAAACAAGACCTAGGGTATACACATGCATTAATGTAGGGATGACAAACTGAGAGGCTGCCCATAGACAGTTGGCCAGAGCACTTCCTCTCGTCCTCTTGGGGTGCCCCCCCCCAGTTCACAAGCCTTGTCCCCACGGACTGAGCTACTGTTGCTTTTCAAAAAAGGCCTTTGAGTTTTAAAAAGGTCAAGGTCAGTGGACCAACATGTTTTGGAAATAAATACATGGCTGATTGTGTCTTCTGTTTGACTGAAGGACAACCTTGTGTGGCAGCTCTCATGCCTGAGGCAGTGTGCTGCAGACTGATGGACTCTTAACACTGACCTGGAATCAGCCTGCATCCTTGCCTCTGCTGTTCAAGGTTATGGATGGCTGGGCAGGAAGCCTGATCCTGAGTCAGCAGCGAGGGGCTTTGAAAGCCCGGGGATGACATGGTGGCGTGTAGTGAGCTGCGGATTAGCATCAACAAATCAAAATGGGATTGGCAGGTGGCTCCCTCTCATTCAAGCCTTTAAGATGGACTTTACTCACAGTGTCTCACCTCTAAGGAGAGACGGCTCCAACAAGGACAGGAGGAAGGAGGCCAAGAAATAGCTTAATCCAGCTTGAAAGGCAGAAAGTCTTTTACAATGGATAACCATGATGAGCAAGCTTGTACAGGCCCAGGGGCGACTCCATTGCTTTAGAAAATGAGGTTTGATTGAAAATGTTGTGCTGAGTTTGACAACAGACCGTTGACGTATATTTACTTTTTCATTCTCCTCAACTGAATGAATTTCCCTTTTGAAACAGTGCAGCAGGGCCCCATCTGTAATGAAAAGGGGGAGTTGGGGCTCTAAATGAAACGCTCCTCCGACAGGGTAATTAAGTCCAGACACAAAGGGCTCAGCAGGAAGGAGTTTAATAGAGGAGGAGTTAGTATTCTCCAGGGGGAAGTTTGGCCCAGCAGAACCTTTTTGGACTGCAGGGAAGGGGAAAGGCGCAGGAGGTTCACTGGCCCGCAGCCACTTCACACCGCGGGTACTGGGTACACACACACACACAAAGATATTACTCATCCGTTTCTGTCTGCTCAAGTTATCACATTAAGTGCCTAAAAATAGGGCCAGTTTTTCACATCAGAAGCCTCTCAAATAGATTGTGTTCAGTAGAGTCCTAACTGAGAAGCTTTCAGGTGTAAAATATATCATGCAAATTAAGATGTCTGAAGGCCGAGCTGTGCTAGAAAAAAAATGGTTTCATATGACCTGCCTGCCATGACATAAATGGGGGTGACGGTGCACACTTTCGGACAGTCTCGTCTTGAAGGCAGTCATATGCACAAAAAGTGATGGAAGTTGTGTGAAGAATAAAAGACAGCTTGAGAGATAGTTAGAATCTTGATAATGTTTAGCCATGCACAATTGGCCAAATATTGTCCTAAATAGCCAAGTTTGTTGAATCGTTGGTTTCAGAAAGTTACAGAAATTGTTGGACTATGAAAGGTGTTGGGGGGGAGGGGTTTCAGGTGCTTTTTATAATATTCGACAAGCACTTTAGATGAAACATACTGATCCCTTACAGGGAAAGTTTGGATTTTTTAAGTGGGCATGTACTGTATGAGGGATTCAATAGTCAATGTATCGCCTACAGTAGATGGTCGTGAGCATGCTCCCAGTTTGGAGAAGCCGACAGAGGTACCACCACAGAAGCTAAGCTGCTGCTAAAATGTATTTTAGCCACCTAAAATAAATTTATATCAGTTAAAGTGTATGCAATATTAAGAATATTTTGACTGTTCTACCATGCCGTCAAACAGTGATTTCTGATAGTAAATTGAACTGAAACCGAAACTTATCTATACTCTCTTTAAAGCCACCAGACTTTATTTAAAAAAAAAAACAACAACATAATTTTACCTCTCAGAACATGGGAGTTGGTGGGCCTCCACCGCCATGATTGGTTAGATTGTGTTAGTGTGTGACTTTGGTGTTTTAAATGGTTATTTCAGAGTCACCAAAGTCACACAATAGCACAAACAAACTAGCCAATTGAACAGCGGTAGACTGGCAACTCCTGTGTTCTGTGAGGTAAAATGATAGTGTTAGTGCCAATGGGATCTGGTGGCTTTGAAGGGCGCATCGATGGATATAACTACTTCAGTTCCCCGTCTAAAAGGACTGTCTGATGGAAAGATAAAGTGGTAAAATGTTTTTTTTTTGTTTTTTTTTTTTTTTTAGTTGGCTAAAATTCGTTTTGCTGCTGCCCCCGTTCACAGGTGTACGTTGCTTAGCTCCTGTGGTGGTACTCCTGCCTGCTTCTCTTAACTGGGGGCCTGCTGACTATGAGTTATTAAAAGCGGCTAAAAACTATTTAGTACTCAAAAATAAGCTTTCAGGCAATAGTAGATTAGAAATTTGTGTAGTAGAAATGTTTTTCCCTGTGAAATTCCCTTTGGGTGTCCTGATCTCCAGGCTCAGAGTGGCTGGTTTGATATACAAACAAGGTGGAGGAAGGAAAGCTGAGTGGAGCACATGTCATCTGTAACACATGCTGCAATTGTGCCAGCTTCCAGAGAATTAAATTATGATATAAAACTTAAAATATTAGTTTCTCTGTGGACCCCCCCCCCCCAACCCTCCCCCAAAGACCCCTGGAGGTTCTATAAACGGCACATGGCCGACTTTGGTTTTATTTTTGACTTATGTTTACTGTTTATTCCCCCGACACACGGACAATACCATGTGGTGGAAAATCAAAAGGACATCGCCGCCTGAACATTCTACATTTAACTCATTACGTAATGCGTTCTCATTTCTTTTTTGCACTTATGCACGGGTGCTCACATGCACTGGCGGAGCGCCGCAGGCTGCATGCGTGTGCCACGTGCTGTGTGTGTTGTGATGACGGAGCGTCGTGGAAGTGGACGCGCTCTGCTGTCTGGAATAGAGCTGATCCTCTTAAATGATTACTAGCTGCGACCAGAGAGAGGCGACCTGCATGGGTAACATGCGGACAGATGTCTCACCCCCACCCTCAACAAAACACACACACACACACACACACACACACACACAGCATCTATGTTTAGTTCAGGATACAGGGAAGCTCGTACTAGATCCTTTTCCTTTAATAGACTCTGAGTCTATTATACCGCTCATTTGAACTCTGACAAAGGCGGTTCCTTTAATTTATTCGGCACCTTTTCCTGGCAAGAAGTGGATTGTGTGTTGAGCACTATAAGGAGAAAACAGGACTCTTAATGAGGACAGTTAGCTATATTAGTTGTGGCAATTTGTTTATATGGATACATCACTTGAAATCAAATGTGTTCAGTTGGAAATGTTCTTAAAAAATATGTCTTTGTGAATCACTAACACAAATTAACACTGTCATCATTTAATTCATTATTTTCTGTTTGTGGTCAGACACTACGTCAACTTTGAAATGATCTTGTGGAAATGCACACAGTACCTGAAATCTGCAGTTTTTAGAAATGAAACATCTGGAAACACCATCTGAAGTTAATGCTTAAAAATGGTTGAGTCCATTCAGTCTGGAAATAGCAGTATTCCTGAGGGGATAAAACCTGCGACAAAGCTTTTATTTCACTCATAACGAGAAATACAGGTTAGTCAACCCAAACCTGACCAGGGTCTTTTGTGTACCAGGTTTCTGTGCCTCATTTACTCACTTAATCCTAATGTGGCTTTAGAAATAAAGGAATGGCTCAAATGTGCACCTGAAGACAAGCTAATGTTTGTAGGAAGTAAACTAAAGGGGGAATTGGGGTTCTTGGAGAGTTGTAAATTTCCAATCTGTTCTGTGAACGCAGATTTCTCAGAGCAGCCAAAAATAACAACAGCTGCAAGAAATCTAAGAACATAATCAGAAACTGGTGCATCTTTTGGATACAAAATCTTGTTTTCTGACAGATGCAGGGAGGTGTTGGAGGAAACTGCTCATTGCAGATGGATTGAAGAAGAGTGCCGGCATTGTCAGACGTCTTTTCTCCGGGCAACCGCTGGGGAATGTGCGTGGTAGTGCTCAGTGTCACAGTGTCGCGCCCTGGCCTTTCCAGCATGCCACTCCCAAGTTCAGCGCCATTATAAAATGTGTTTTGTCTTCGCCTCCCCTCTTTGGCTCTGATTCTCTCGCCCTCCTCTGTGCTTGACATTTCAATGTGTGTGGGTGCCTTTGGTCCCTGTAGGGAGTCAAGCTCTCAGGCTTTGCTGGGGCCCCAGATGCACACAACTGGAGTCCAGAGCCAAAGATTTGCCCTTTTGTCCTGTGTTGTTGAGTGCGACCCTTCTCGCACGCCTGCGTGCTGAAAAGAAGCAGAGCCATTCTGGATTGTTTCCCTCCTCTGAAATCCTTAATGTCGTTGTTCCGTCACTGTTTCTAGTTTCTGCATTATAGCCTTGAGGACATTGCTTTAAAAGACTTCAGTGGTTCTTTGAGGCTCGGGCCTATGCGTCATAAGTCAAGCTTGATAAGTCAGTGATATTTCCATCCTCATTCCTTTGCTCTTGCAGAATAACGCTTTAAACAAGGGTTATTCTCCTGAATTTCAGTTCCTAAAAACTACTGGTAGTGGTCCTGGTGGCAGAATGGCGTGCTTCAGAAATATGTTGCTCACCCTGTCGTGCGCCCCCGCTCCTCTGGAACCCGTTTTCAAAACATTGCGTTTTCAGGCACCCAAAACGCCACTGTCATGTAAACGATCGGCCAAAACGCAACTAAATTTCACGGTTTTCAGTTGAAATCGTATAAACGGGACCTAAGCTGCAAAATGCCCTATAGCATTGTTTAACAATGTTAGCACCACTAACTGTGTTGACCCTGCTAACGGTGCAAAATCACATGGGAAAGAAGCAAGCACTCTCAAAAATAAATCCACTCAACAGGTGCACGGCCAAAAGCAGCAGAAAAAAGAAAAAAGAAAAGAAGCCAGCACTCACGAATGTCCTTTTGGTAAATTTAATAAACCAACTTGGGTGGCGTTACCCAAGTTGGTTTATTAAATAAACCTGCTAACGGTGCCAACAGAGCTAGCAGTGATGACGTAGTTAACAATGGTAAAGGTGGGGAGACACAATGGAATGGCCATAATAGAGTGCCCCTGGGATGATGTTCGTTTCCTTTCGGCTGACGTGGACGTTAGCGTTGCCCTGGTTCATTCGTCCAAAAGCTTATGTGATTCTTTTCATTAGATTTTGGATAATTGCAGAAACTACACTGCTATTCTCAGTGGTTAACCAATTAACCGTTAACTGTTGACCTCTCTGGTTCAAAACTATGTATCATATACCATGAATAGAAGAGCTTGCGCAGTGGTCTTGAAGACTGTCAAATGTCATTGAAGACTTTAGGCTAGTTTCAGGGATGCACTTGCTCTCATGTTTCTAAGTGTTCAGTCTCATGCATGATTTTGTGCCTCAGGATGGTTGATGTAATATCTAATGCAGTATGTTCACAAAATGAGCCCCGTTACTGGTTCATCTCAGTCAAACAACACTGTAGTCATTAGAACAGAGCGGTCAGAACAGCTGTGGAGAAACCAACATCTGTCAGGAGGAGATAGTATGATGTCATGTGTTCTGTTCTTTGCTTTCTCTTTCTCTGAATTTGCTCTCTCCAAGGCAAACTTGTTGCACCACTTTGCACATGGATGCAGATGTTGTCTCTTGATACTGCCTTCAGAAACCAGAGGAACAAGCTTATTGTTTTCCTTCTTCCTACTCCAAACTTTGTGCTGAGTGCTGTGAGGTGAGGTAGGGGGTTACCTCCACTTCCTTTTCATCCCCCGCCTCCCTCTGGTCCCAACAAAGCACTCCCCCAACCTCCCACCTCACCTCCTCTATCCCATCTCATTCCATTTCATTGCATCCTGGTTGGGGAGTTCTGGTTTGGTTGCTGGCTCGAAGATGAGAAGTGTGTTTTGTATGTATGTGTGTGTGTGTGTGTGTATGTGTATGGTGGGGAGGGTGGCAAGCTAACAAAACAATGGAGGCTTTGTGAGAGGGTCCCACCGTGATAGGATTGTTGGGGGGAAAAGCAGGGGAGGGGGCAGTCAGGGCTTAGCGAAGCGTAGCCACTTCATTAGTCAGGGCTCTCCTTTTGCACCTCCTCCTCCTCCCATCCATCCTCCCTCCCTGTCATTCTCTCGCTGCCTTTCCTTCCCCACTCACTCGTGGAGCCACAGAGGCAGGAGCCGCTCTGAGCGCAGCGCAGGGTTTTTGACTCAGCATTGAGGAGGATGTGCTTTTGAGGCCGATCGCAGTTGTTTGGTGCAGCTTCCTCGCTCAGTACCATACCATTTTTGCTCTGAGGTAAGTTGTCTTGTGTTGTCATCCTTCTTGTCCCATCCCGTCCTTGACCGCTGACTTGCATCTTCTCTCCCCTGAGCTGCAGTTTTGGTGTCGGATGACTGCACGCAGCACTCTTAGACAGGCCTTTAAAGAACAACTGATGTGATTTTTAGTGGTTGCAAAGGCATTTCTAGATGTGGACGCATAAGTGTTTCTGCTTTCATATCAATTTCATCACTGTGCATGATGACATCAGTGGAAAACACCATTTGTCTAGAAGTTTCATAAACCCATTTTAGGGTAGAATGTTAGGTTTATATGAGGTGATGCTCATGTGTCCGCGGAGGATGGGGGGATGGTGGTTGTAAGGAGACTATTGCCTCAGCTGTGTTGGCCAAATTATCAGTGTTATTAGGATCTAGGTGCTTGTGATTGCTTCTCCCCCCACCCACCGCCTCTCTTTGTCAAACACACACCCTCGGGGACAGTAGAGCATCAGGGTAATCCTTCACATCCTGTGTGGGAGAGGGCAGAGAGGAGCACTCTGACTAACGTCATCACTTCCTCGTGAGAAAGTCTGATCCACTAAAACTCACTGCGCGTTCAGAAAAACAACAACATCCCGGCTGGTTTGCAGCATCCTGAGTGCCTATTTGCAGCTTATATCCTGTCCAACTGACCTCTTTGATGTTCCTCTATAACTACTTTACCATACACGGGACATCATGGCTTCATGTTCGTCAACTTTCCCAGCTGATTCACCAGGACACTTTGCAAAATTTGAATTTAATGTCTTGTAAATTTGATTACACACTCATTACACAGTGAATTGGAAGAAGACTGTAATTTTCCCTGCTGATAATTGAGGCTTTTTGCAGAGGAATTGGTGCGACAGTGAGGCCGCATGTGTACTGTAGATAGAAGAGCCACATGTCTGAAATTAGTGTAAAAGACTTCATTGACTTGATGGGATAATCAGGTCATGTCCTCCTCACTGAATGAAACTTCAAAGACATTGTGTGGGACCAGTTAAGCTTACAGGTCATTCACAGGGTTTTTTAATGTCTTTCTCTGGTCCCAGAGTTGGAAGGCTTCAGTGTAGAGCTTGACAATAAACCAAATATGTCATTATATATCATTAATCTCTTACTGACCTAACATAACTCTCATGGCAGTTGAGTTTTCGGTAGACAAATTGAAGTTTGTATTCTTGAACTCAATACGAACGTAGATGTGAACATGAGAAAGAACATATTATATATTGATGTATAAGAAAAAAAATACTGTACTGTACTCAGTCCCACTCCCATGTTAAGTACGGAGCCAGAACTGGTGTGATGAGCTTAGTTCAGCATGGGGAAAGGGCTAACTGGCTCTCTCAAAAGACCTTGTTTTGTGATGGAGCCACTATTTCCTTACGAACAGACAGTTTATCCTTTCACTCAGCATTTCTGCTGGTTGTCTGGTAACTCCAAGGTGATGACAAGACTATGAGTAGTGTCAGTGTCTGGCTGTTGTTAGCCAGGTGTGTAGTGCTGCAGTGCTCATAATCTGGTTGAAATTCATTTACATTTAGCCACTTTGTTAATATACAGGTAACGATAATATTAGACATACTAGCTAGAAAAAAAATACTTTGCAGGACTGAGCTGTTCCTTTTCAGTTTTAGGTGAATTGCCAAACTAGTTGTAGGTTTGTGATATGCCAGTTTCCTTGGCATACCTGGCACTTTGCAAATTTTGAAACTTTTCCAGACATCTGACTTTTCAACATCTTGCTAGCGTATCTGTAAGACTGTTGTGGGTAGTCAGCTGTCATAGTTACAAAACTAAGCCTAACACTAAGTCTAAATGTCCTCGTCTGAAAATAACTAATAATTAATGTTCACGCATAGTGAATTATGTTGGATTTACTATTTGGTCATTTATGGGCTATTTGAGATTTCGGGGGTAATGGTATAAAACAGTGGTTCCCAACTGGTCCAGGGGTCTAGATTTCTCCCTAGTCATTAGTTCAAGGTCCACAAATTTTAATAAATTGTGAGTAATATTTGAATTTGGCGATGTCGTCTAGCAAGTTTGTTGTCTCTGTCAAGTAATTGTCCATTATTCACTTACGCTACAGTAGGAAATGGCACCATTAAATACAGGCTCTACACTGGAAATGTGCTGTACTTCAAAATAAAGTGTGTTCTTTATAAACTTGACACATTCTCAACTCACTTGTGGTTCATTCAGAATGGACCCACTTTTGGACCGACCCACCAGTTGGGAACCACTGGTACAGAAAAGCATAGCATTCAAATACCCATGTAGCCATTGATTGCCATTGCAGTGATATAAGCTTCAAAGCATTTGGGTCAGACCTAAAAGAGAGACAGTAAAAACAAATGGAATGGTCGAACTTGTCATATTGACATTTATGGTGTGTTTGATTCGCTGAGTAATGTGCAAGAAAACATACCATCTTAAAAGTTGCTGGTAGCTGCTGGTGGTAGCCTTTGAGCAGCACAGTGAATTTAATTATTTTTTTCTCTGCTGTTAACTGGTAAAGATGAAAAGGCAACGAAACACCCTTACATTTTATTGATGCGGTTGACGAATGTATGTAAACCTGCCACTGTAGGAACCGGAACTCAACCATGCATGTGTCATAGTTGTGCTCAAACAAATAACACTACATCCATGTTCCTCACCAAGAAATAGTTACATTATCCAAATCCCTTGTTTTCCCCTGCTTATAGCCTTTAGTAAAAGCTAAGCTAATCACTATCTGGCTTTGCTTGAACACAGACATGACACTGGTATCGATTTTCTTGTCTAACTCTTGGCAAGAAAATAACAAAGGATTTTTTTTAACATCAAACTGTCTCTGTAGAACTGCCTGCCTAGCCCACAATCAGATAACATGAGAAGAAACCCAGAGGCAACAATCTGAACATTCTTATTCACACTGTCTGAACTACAGCATGAAAGAAGTACGTCTGATATTTTGATATGATCTTGTTTTGAACCAAGTCTCTGTCTTATCTCTCCACAGAATGAAGAAGTGAATCATCTGTGATCGCAGTCATGGCTGTCCAGACTGGCATCCAGGTAGGTTCATTACCATCTAGACTGGATTAGATGTACTTTGATTGGCCAGAGGAGAAATTTAGTTTTTCAGCCCATTGTGAGCAGAAGAAAACTTCACACGGCTGTGATTTCTTCAAGTCTCAACACAACAGTAGATTAGATTCAAATCTCCACATTGCAGTGGGGCTGAACTTGACTTTGAGTCCTTGTTATGGAGCCTTCTTGTGGTCAATCAGTACCGTTCTTAGTGTCCAGGCAGTGAGTCACCAATCTGTGTGCCAAATTGGGGGAAAGGTTTTGAGACTGTGCTGGAGTTGTTTCACTTAAATAAAGAAGCACAGACATTTGTCTTCAACTCAACAACTGCGGGAGCCCACCTGTGTTACAGCATGCCGTCTTGTTTTTGTTATGCATGTCTGACGTTCCTCCCCTCAGACCCCGAGGAGTGTCTCCGCACATTTTTTACGGGGAGTGGGTGGAATGTGCAACACTTTTTCCCTTTCCCTCCCAGCAACGACATCTCAGCCATCCCAAAACCCAAAACAACAAACGTATCGTGTTACAGATTTGTCACATGGCAGCACCTCATTGAGGAGGGCTTTCCTCTGTCATCTGGTTTGGAAAGTCCTGGCTCTCCCCACCCGTCTTGGACTGTGGATATGCAAAATATGCATCCCAGTGCTGTGCACATAACATGTGGCAGGAAACGTCTCAGACTGATGCCGATGTGTTGACGAGGCTGTGAAGAGCTTCTACAGAGTTGTTGATGAGCTGCGGTTGGATGCTCGAGCTTCAGACACTCTAGATTAACCCAAAAGATAGTTTTAATTAGGTTTGTCTGTGCCAGGAGATATTTAGATTGGTTTATATGGTGCATTTACTCTGTAGGTTGCCATATGTTTCCCCAAATCGCTGTTAGTTAATCTTAAACATTGGTAAGAGTAGTAACCCCTAATGGACACTTACTGTTTTTTTGTCTTTCTTCCCTTTTTTGTTGAACTTGTTTTTACACAAGTACTCCTTATTCCCATTCAATACTAAAGAAATAACAGTGACTGTCTGCGATTGTGCGCACAATTAATGTGTGTTTGAGAAACACATAAAACAAAAGAAGAAATCTAGAACAAAGTGGATGATATTGTCTGTTATCAAAGGCACCCTGTGAGGGTATTGATCCATATCAGTCTGTGGGGATGCTGCAGAGACAGTAACACTGCAGCTACTTCCCAGCTCAGCTCAGAGCTTCAGTGCCCATGTAGCGCACAGTCACATTCGATAACTGGTCACACTCTGACTGCTCCGTTCACCCATGCTGAAAATGGATGCACTCATGGAAGTATAAGTAGCATATGCGCACATCTATTTAGTAACACTAAAACCCATTGTAATATATAATGTCTGCTGGTTTTGATCTTTTGATCTTGTGGATGTCTGAGAAAACCTTTGAAATCTTTTGTGTTGGCTCCAAATTGTTGCTGTGTGGTTAAAACCGATTGATATTACAGCAATATTGTAATATTGGCACTAAGAGCCAATCCTACAATATTACGGCAATATCAATAGAGATGTTTGGTCAAAACATTGTGATAGCTGTTTCAGTTAATTTTGCTTTTGTTGGCCCAACACCCATAGCCCATATCAGATCTTTTTTAAGAAAAAAAAAAAAAAAAAGACATGAAATTGGCACTCCTTTGACTCAGTGAGCTTTAGTGCCAAACTTTTAAAGCAATTCCCATTTATAGGTGATGAAATTTTTATGTTTGTGCTAGCTAGCTTACGTTAGCTTTGGCTGCTCAGCACTGCGCATCACCTGGGTCGGGTGGGAGCTAGCTAGCAGCGCTGCTTATTATTACTGCTGGTAATGTGTTGCGGCAGAAACATGGTAGCCACCCTTCAGTCTCCACCCAGGTCACCGCCATGAGGTAGTGGCCTCATTTTGACCTGCTAAACCCCATTAGCATTGTTAACAATGTTAGCACCACTTGCTGTGCTGACACTGCTAACAGAGCTAACAGTGATAACACATAAAAAGGGGGTTTGCGGCTCAAAATTGAGCTGCTTTACTCACCGATGTGACCTGGAGGGACACTGGATGGTGGATACATTATTTCCACAGTGATGCTGCTGAGTCCGGATGACGTTACTAGCGGTAATTGCTGAATGAGCTAGCTTCTGCCAGACCTGGGTGGTACACAGTGCTGTAAACTGAAGAGTAGCAAAGTTTATTGATAGACTTGACATGCGTAACCTCTCAAAAATATTCTCTATGGTTAGCTGAATAATGGAACCTTTGACATCCTTATTTTACACATTGAAAGTTATTGATATATTGCACAGCCTCAGTTCATACAGATGTGCATCAATGAGCAGGACTGTGGGGGTGGTGTTGTCGCCTTGTAGCGTCTCTTATCAGGTAGCAGTAGAAACTCTCTCTCTCACTCTCTCTCACACACACACACACACACACACACACACACACACACACACTCTTACCAATTCGAATGCCCAAGGAGCTCTTAGTATTTGAAGAGCAGCATGACCTCGTTATTTCAGCTTGGCCAAACCAAACAGCTCTGGGTTTAGTGATGACCCTGAAAGGTCAAAGGTAACCAACAGGCCATGGGAAGTCAGGAAATTGGAATAGCTGAAGTAATTGCAAAGATGGAAACAATACTTTATATTTAATAAAGTAGTGGGAAGGCATGCTGGTATCATTTAACTTGTGCCGTGCTTACAAGCTTCATAAACATCATTGACATATGGTGTGACGAACATGTTTTGTACTAATGTGAACATATGATACAGTCATGAGAACAGCTTATATAATGAGAAAGAAGAGAAACCATAATACTACAAGAAAACCTGACGAATATGTTTATTCTCTAAATGTCAACACTGGATTTTTGGAATATTACAACATCCTGCTTTGCCCTGTTAGCTTCCTGCTATTGACTATTGTTTCAGGGAGTTTAGTCATCCTTGGTGTAAGTGGCTCAGGTTAAGAGTATCAGTTAAACTCCTAAAGCGTAAATAAACATACAGGCCTTTCAGTATGTTGCATTTCACACCAGGATTACCCACATTCCAGCACCTAATGAGACCAAAGTAGTGAAAGAAAAAAAGATTAATGTAGTGCAGGTTTAAGTTTACAAAACTATTGTACTGTAAAGCCGAATGTTCTCTGTGAACCTTCATACAGTCAGGTGACAGAGTGAGAGACTGGATTATCTCACTGTTCAGTCATCTTTTACATAACCTCAATACGCTACACTACGCGGCCTTATTTTCTGATTAGCTGGATGTCGAGAAAAACACATATGTTGTTGTAAACCCGACATTCACCGCAGGCAGCTTGCCCTTCTGAACCGTGTTATGTAATGTGCATGTGCGTACAAGTGTCAGTGTGTACGTGTGGGTCAGCTCATCCCTTTTGAAGTGAGGTAACCTTTTCGGTTTCAAACATCAGGTGTTTTATGTGCAGGTTCCCTCAGCCCCTTGTGGGTTCAGAGGTCACCCCAATGGGGACAAGTGTGGAATTTAAAAAAAAAAAAACTTTCCCAAGGCAGTGAGGTCCCCTTTTGACGTTTATTCTAAACATTAGTCCCGAATACTTAGCTAACCAAGTGCCCTGAGGACTTTTCTCCAGACAATCAAATTACACATTGAATTTATTAAATTAGTCAAATGAGTCGAAGTTCCCTCAAGTTGAATGTTAAAGGGGCTTGAAGTTCAGTTTACTTGTCATGATGAGTACAACTCACCCTGGGAAAACGGCCCTATAATGATGATGTCATCATAGTAATCTCGACTTGGGCCGGAGACCTAAATTTTTTAATGAAAGGACTGCTTTATAAGCTAGAGAAGTAGGGTTTGAAAGAAGTGGGTATTTAGGACGTGGAGTGGGGTGGACGACTTGAGAATCCCCCAATTTTATAGAAGTGCAATAATAAATCATTGGAGTAGCCCCTTGAAGTTAAAATGTCTTCGCTATTTGCAGTTAATCTGTCTCTGTAAAATAAAAACCCCTTATTAGGCTGAAACGTTAGCTTTAAAGGGTCACTTTGGTATTTTTCAACCTAGACCCAATTTTCCCATGTGGGAACCACAATTTTTGAAATTTGTCCGATATTGACTCAGACTGCTGCAGCTAGCAGCTGCAAAACAGTGAACACTAAAGGTGCTTGTTTTTGCCACTGACAGGCTCAGATTATTATTCGAAGAGTATATAGTGTGTATATACACACACAGTCAAAGCATCACATGCAGTATGTGGGGCGGCTCTGATTATCAGCAGCAGTACATTACTGTATAACAGTCTCTCTGTTCGACTAGCCACAAGGTTTCCTGTTTGTTGGCCAAACCAACACTATGACTTTAAGTCCCCAACAAGACAGAGCCTTGTTTTAAGCACAATGGCCCATTCACCACAGTGGATGCAATGTCTCATTATTGCTCGATGACATGTGATTGATGCAAAGATTAAGGGCTGTATCTTAAACAGATGTCAACAAACTGGACGGGAGGAGGGGGTCATCCAGAAGTGAGTTATGTAATGTCTGGACAAGAAGTGCACATCTGCTGCTGGTTTCTAGATCGCCCCTCCTGTCTCCTGCAAACAATTAAAAAGTTGATATGAAACAACATAGCTATTTTGTAAATATAAAGTACATGCATTTTTCGAGGAATAGAAGCCCTTATCATTTCCATTCCATTTTCCATCTCTCCTTCATATCAAAGCCTTAGTGAATTGTCAGTGTAAAAGACAGTGCAGGGCTGGAGTATGAGAGAGAAGGGAATGGGAGGGAAGGGTGTGACAATAGAGATGGATATGATGGGACATCAGTGATCAGCGGCTCGCTCCAGGCACTGAGCTGCGCATTATGAACCATTGCTAGACACCCATTTAAGCAGTCAAGTGCAAAAGCCTTTAAAAAGGAAAGCAGAGACTGTAGGATTTGCAACAAAAGAAAAAATAATAATGTCTGAGGTAGTGACTCTTACAGTGGACAATGAAAGATGTTAAAAAATATAATAGTGGGGTTAGAGATAAAGCTGAGGCTGTGGTTTTTACTCCGAGTAAACCACAGTGGTTAGCAGGCCCAGTGGCAGTGTTAGAGCGCGCTGCAGAGCATAGAAGTGAAGTGTGGTATGACGGCATCCCTGACACGTCCTCTCTGCATGGATGGGTCACTAAAATTCCTCTGATATTCTCACAGAGCAAAGCTGAGTGGTAACTAGAGTATGATAATGCGTTGGCTCATAGAGACTGCTGCCTGTGGAGAAACTGCTAAGCTATACTCAGGGTTAAATAAAAACCATCCATACCAATATATTCTATAGATTTGTCAACGTCTGTTGTACAGTGAAGTGAGGACATGCCCAGACTTATCTCACAACGCCTCAGTGAAGAGAGTAAATTGGTTCTGCAAGTATTTCTTTAATATCTTAAAACCATGACTAAGTGAGGGAGTAGCACTCAGATCAGATTAGTGTGGCCGCCCACTTACTGAGACTAATCTGTTCTAAACATTCTGTCAGAGTTTCGGGTTTGTGTTTCTAATCCTTTGAGTCATACAGGGAGATGATGTAGACCGTATTAATTTGATCCTCCTCCGAGATCTTGGTGGTTACTTCCATTTTTTCCCATAGAACACCTTAAAGTTGTCAAATACAACTACGACAGTTTTTGATACCTCGGTTCTAAAAAGATACGATCTCTGTTGATTATACATTTGATAGTATCGAAAGTACCAAAGCTATTTAAAGAAAAGACAGATCAACAATGAGATTTTCAACCTAAGGCTACATCTATGGCTGTTACGTTGTTCTCTTCAGCAACAAACCCACCACCTGACTGGAGGCGTGTGTTCAGTGACTTTTCTGTTAATAAAGAATAAAGAAAGAAAGTGTGCCTAGGACAAGGATTGCATCGAAGTTTAAAATTCTGGTATCATGACAACCCTAGAACACCTTGATTTTTGTTGAATCCATAAACGGTTACCAATCATCCTTGCTTTTCCCTTCTCGTCTCCAGGTATGGTTCGGCGAGAAGTTCGACGCCCCTTTGCTGAGCCCCAGGAGCCCTCGCAGCCCACTAGCACAGCGGCACGGCCCCGGCCTCGCAGATGTCTTCCAGTACGACCAGTGGCTGGCAGTGCGACATGAGGCCACCCTGGTGCCCATGCAGGAGGACCTGGCCATCTGGCTTACCGGCATGCTGGGTAAGAGCTGCATGTTGGATATGAACTACTGGTTTTGTCCAGGGGCGGAACCAGATGTAAACATTCAGGGCTCAGCCTAAACCAAAGAGGGTCCAGGGGGGATTTTTTTCCCATGTATGCCAGCTATATGCACTATTTTTTAAAATAACAGAATGACTAAAAATCTCTACATAATTTAGGGACAACATGAAAGTTGTCAAGGTAAGAAGTGATCTGTATTTTAATGTTTTTTCTATAAACTATGGCACCTTATTTTCATTCAAAATACACAAAAACAATCCCAGTGTTAATTAGCTTGTTTTCATTGTGAATTACAAAATGGTCAGCAGGCCACTTGGCACCCAATTGTAGCCCAGATTTGGCTCGGGGCCATAGGTTTTAGGATCAGTGCTGCAGAGCCTACATCCTATTTTGTATCTGTTTGTTCTCCAACTGTCTTCATCATTCTGAACTGTAACACAACAAATGTTAAGGATGTCTAATTTTCACTCGTGCAATCTAAAAAGAGGCAACACTGTTCTTAATGTACATGAAATACATAGGGTTGGAATTTGGCCCCTCTGACTGCCTGGTATCTTTTCCTTTTGACATATTTTGCTGAAGACAAATGTTGATTTTTCTCCTTTCTGGTGTATTGTAGTTGCCGTAATGGTTGCATGGATACAAACAACCAAGTGAATGCATCAACCTGTGCAAATGTGAATCATCACTGTGCAGTTGCATGCTAACAGTTTCCCCCTGGAGGCTAGGAAAATACCAAAGCACAATTGACACAGGTCTCCCATGTAATTGGATTTGGATGCTGCCATTTCCAACAGTGCCTTAGCAAACCATAGAAACAGGAGTGGAACAAAATCCCTCATCTCATCCGTCTCTGCTATTATACTGACATGTATTGTCCCTTGCCATACAATGGAGCAGTGAGGAAACTGAAGCTGACTGGAAACTGACTCTATTGTCAACTGGTGAAACTGTTTTTTTTTTTTTTTTAGAAGCTGAAGTTTTTCTCATGAGGAATGTGGGCAGGTACTAAACACTCAACAAGAGTTATTGGTAGCGTGACCGTGATGACCTGTATCCCACATTTTTTAACTGTCTGACCGATCTGGTCGTCGATCCCGAGGGGCCGGATGCTGCAGAAACAGGTGGCGTGCCGCGGGTAAAGTTTCACACCCGGAGGCTTGGCTGTTGTAGTTGAAAAATAAACTTTTGTGGGGCAGTCTTTTGTCACTTAGTGTTATGGCTATTTTGGATTTTGTTCCCAATGTGAATTCAGTTCAGATGGCCTTTGTTTAGTTTCCTAGGGCAGTGATTTACAATAAGGGGTCATGGGAGAGCCATAAGTCCTTAAGGAGTCCTCTGTTGAAAGGCAACTGTTTATGTGCAGTCTTTTTGTAAAGTCTTATGACAAAGGACACTGAAGAAGAAGAAGAAAAACTGCAAAGTGAAGAAGGATTTTTTTTGTTAAATCTGGGCTGTAATTGTATTAATTTATCTTTAGTTTTGTTAATTTCATCTATTATCTTGCAAATAAAAAGATGATTTTTGCATTTAATTCTGTATCTTTCCACTTTTCCAGGCGAAGAGGTGAGAGCAGAGTTCTTCATGGAGGAGCTGAATAACGGTGTGAAGCTCTGCCAGCTTATCGGTGTGCTGCAGACCAGGATCGCCCAGAGCTGCCCCTCCGCACTCTGCAAGGTGAGTCACACAGCAGCGATGAAAATAGCTAGGACCATCGTCCAAAGGGCAGCTTTCATGCTCACACATGGGGGGGATGTTCGGGGAGGGCTCTGCAGGTCACACTATG
Source organism: Epinephelus fuscoguttatus (assembly GCF_011397635.1). Classification (NCBI taxonomy): domain Eukaryota; kingdom Metazoa; phylum Chordata; class Actinopteri; order Perciformes; family Serranidae; genus Epinephelus; species Epinephelus fuscoguttatus. Next base: position 27,363,276 of record NC_064773.1, on the reverse strand, counting down.
AACAAATCTCTGACTCAGTTCATTTGAAGATGAGTTAACGTGCATTAAATTCCTGCTGTTTGTTTTCCATCCTCCATGTGTGCAAACATCTCACATGAACATTAACCTGTCTATATTTTTTGTACATTTTAATCCTCATTTACGTGTTAACTACATGTCCACACTGAGTTTAATGATGAGGATGATTTATAGTTTATTTTTCCCAACAGCTCTTCCCTACAAGGAAGATTGCATGTAAACGGGACGCCTCTCCGGGTTCCTTCTTCGCTCGTGACAACACTGCCAACTTCCTGGCCTGGTGCCGCCACATCGGTGTGGAGGAGACTTATCTGTTCGAGTCAGAGGGCCTCGGTAAGAGCTGCAGCAAACATCACTAAAACTATGTAACTTTTTTCATCTTTTCCGGACTAAATGCATCCTTTCTATTGGTATTTTTTATTGCTGTAGATGCACAATGCCTCTCTCTTGTCATGAAAAAAATGACACAGATGTGGAATCCATTACATCCATTTCAAGTTGTGGTATAATACTCGTCCAATGACAAATGGCCATAGATAGAATTTCAAAAATCTATATTTACAGTCAGCTGGGATCGACTCCAGCCCCCTGTGACCCTGTAAAGGATAAGCGGTTACAGATAATGGATGGAAAAAAGGCCAAATTAGCCCGCAGTCTCTTTTTTCAAATTGACTTTCTATTCAAACTCTCATGTTGGCTTCAGCCTTTCCCTCAGTTCATGTAAAGCAGCTTTAATTTTGTTAAAGTCCAGCTAAATGTGACTGTTTTTGTGACAGCTGATATGACCTGGCAACCCTTTCCTGGTCATGTAGGTATGAGTCTCTGTTGTTGCAAGCACCCACAGTAACTTATTAAAGTTCTTCTCCTGGTGCTCTGGCAAAGATTTACATAGTTTGACATAATCCTACCACTTAAACAACCAGATAAAAATTCCCAGTAAAGGGCGCAGTTAGTACTGCGAAGTTGAAGGAATCAAAGTTCACGTTTTGTTTATCCAAGCAAGCAGAACGAAAAACTGTCACGTTAATCCTCTGGTAAATCTTTTATTTTAGGGGGATCAAAGTGCAACAAAATAGTCCAAATAACTTGGTTACACCTGTCTCACATTGGCCAAGCCATACTTTTGAATTTGAAAACTTTGGAAACTCTATCATGATGAGTTTTCCTGCAGGTGCTTGGCCACCGTTTACCTATTGGAAAATTCTTCCCCTATTTTTCCTCTTCAGCTTTCATTTCTTCAGTGAGCATTGGGTGAGTCCAAGACAGTTTTAAAATCAGGCCAACACCAGAGTGCGGTGCAGTCCTGTGCAAGACCAGACAAATCCTTTAAGGTTCTATATACGGCAGAGCATTGATACAGCACCAAACCACTAATTTGCAATGTAAAGATCCTGGACTGTGCAATAAAGATGGACTACATAACAGCTCCCCAAAAGTGAAGCCAAAACATCTTGATCGCCCTTTGGTGGCTGGCTGTAGGATAGGTCATAAACCCTGCCCCCTCCATGTTAGCGGATGAGATCTGAGCTAAACTAACAGATCCAAGCACACTAATGTCTGTTTGTTTGTTGTTCTCATAAGTTCTGGTTTTAACCAGTTATTTGATGCTATAAAAAGGGGGCTGACATCATGATTGACAGTTGTGTGTGCCAGTTGGTGTGCTCGCGACCAGTGGTGCTGCTCACAATTAATGGGATGGTTATATGGTTGGGAACTTGATACTGCAAAGATCATTATTGCAAACCCTCCAGTTTCCCCGTTCACGCTGTTAGCACTGTTGTCGTTGTTAACACTGTTATTCTGTTAGCACCATTTACACCATAAGCAGTATTCATGCTATTAGTGCTGCTGTTCACGCTGTTGGCACTGTTGACACTGTTAGCGCTGTTGACACTGTAAGCACTGTTCTGGCTATTAACACTGTTCACACTGTTAGCACCATTCATACTGCTGGCACCATTCATGCTGTTACCAGTGGTCACTCTGTTAGAACTGTTCACGTTCTCAGAACCGTTTATGCTGTTAGCACCGTTAACTGCTAGCCCCCTGCTCTGCCATCTTCATGTTGAGAGCCTTGTGCAGACAACCTCTAAATCATAGATACCCTCTGAATGTTGGAAACAGCTCCTATAAGGAGTTTGTTTAAATATTTGCTAGGATATAGATCTATCTGGATCTCTCTTCTTTTTAATAAGAACACAGGCTAACATGAATTTAATTACCACATGTTTTGGAGCTAATATTGAGCTTTATTTTGAGGATGTTAACTGTGTAAAACAGACAAGACTGTGGCTGTAAGCTCCTCATAACTTTGCAGAGCTCTGTTGTTTAAGCCTTACTTCTTAATGGTTTAATAGGATCTGTTGTGGAGTGCAATCGCCTTGAGTACCCACTATGGGGGATCACTTCATTACAAGTAATGGCTCTCCAAAAAAATGGATTGGAGCGATTTAGAAACAAAGCCATACCTCTCTGTGTGCTGTGATTCTCTTACTCCTCACTATATATTTTTGTTTAATGAATGTCCTTGTGTGACTGGAAAGTTGTGCTGTTCACCCCCAATGCTCTGTTCTCTTCTGCATGAATCACCCAACAGCCCCTCAGGGAATAACTAACTTTATCTTATGTGCTCATAGTGTCACGTTTTAGAATGTTACACGTGAATTTTGTTGCACCTCATCCTCCGTCCTTGCATTCCAGTTGTGTTTATGTAAAGAAAGCACAGATGGCAGCTGCTTGTTCTCACTATTTTACTGTTAATTGTTGTGTTTTCTGCCTCAGTGCTGCACAAGGAGCCTCGGCAAGTTTGTCTCTGTCTCTTGGAGATCGGCCGCATCGTGTCCAAGTAAGTCAGAATCAATAAGTGATTGGTTGAATATTTTAGGGCCAGAGGTGCACTTGTAACCTGTGCTATGTGCCTCCCAGGTACGGTGTGGAGCCTCCTGTGCTGGTGAAGCTGGAGAAGGAGATTGAGTTGGAGGAGACTCTGCTGATGACAGAGGAGCCGCCGCCAGCCGTGAAAACCTTCAGCGTTTGCTGCCAGCACGGCGGCCTCTACCAGGCAGGGGTGAGTTCTGACTGACAGCTGGAGCATATGAACAGGAAATAAACACAGCACTGTTTTTAAACATACAGAACATAAAACCTGAAGGTAGGAAGTGTTAGCTGATCCAGTTGCTGCCCCCGAAACACTTCAGATATTGGTGAGCTGTCATCTAACGTCAGTGTAGATGACAGTGTTCACCACACAAACGAGCACAAACGAGCGTCGAAGGGCTACAGCTGATCACGTTAGCTTCACATAGGTGGTCCATGTGCGACCCAGTTGAGGCTTCATCGGCGCCCCACAGGGTATGACGCATCACAGCTGACCACGTGACGCTCTGCCGGCGCCCTGTGACTCACTCTCACAGCCACATGGATGCCAAACACAGGGATGAACTCTCTGTTTATGTAGCAGAGTAAATAAACACCTTCTGAATCATTTCTGATGGACACCATCAGCGTTGGGTGGGTTTATTTACTCCCCTGTCCAGATCAGCAGGTAAAACACTGTCAGGGTTGGGGTTTTATTCCCAGAGGAGACAACTGGGCTAAAAATAGCTGCACTCATTGAAGTGGAAGGCAGTTTGAATAAAAGCATCCACTGACTAGAGTATTTATTACTAAATGCATTTTCCCTTTTTTTCAGATACAAATCAGCAGCTGGTAAACTGATGTATGCAGTTATTTTAGTCCAGTGCGTCTTCATCACTTTGTCACTTTCATCTCATATTTGGAGACAAGTTTTAACAAGACATGTCTCACTGCTCACTTATGCAGCAGCAAAAACTGGAGGTCCTTAAATGCATCGCTGTTTTCCAGCCATTTGAGGTGACGCTGGATCATCTAAAATGAAATAACTACATCATATGTCTATGAAGAGACTCCACTATTGCTGCCAATAAGACCTCCAACATGGCCGCCTAATGATCCACTATTGACCTCTTTGTAGGAGCACGGCATGGACGATCCACCCTGCAACTGCGCCAACAGAGTGTCCATTGAGTACCTGTCTGAGGGACGCTACAGACTGGGAGACAAGACCCTCTTTATTCGGGTGAGTGCTCTGAACGCGCGCACACACACACACAAATCTCTGCAGTGGGAGCAGACTCATGTGTTGGCTCACTTCAGTACTCCAGACAATCCAGTCAGTCACCAAGCTGTCTCATTCAGAAGTAGCTGCCTGGTCGTGTCCAGGCTTTTGAAGTTCACACATTTTGATGTTGATGTTGCAGTATGCACACAATCAGGACATACTACTACTGCATAAAATACACACAACATGTCAGTCTGGTCTAACCACCATGTTCATAACTGTATCTTTTAACGTTAAAGTTAGGGCTAACAATGTCAACACAAATTAACAAGTTTGCCAGTTTTACATATCTCCTTAATCCAAATGTATTGCCAGTCTATCTAGAAGTGATTGTTGTTGTAGTGTGACATCACAGTAAGTCGGTCTGTAGTAGTACAACTATAAATACTGTGTTTATATCCTATTAGGATACATAGTAGGACACACTCTGGCAGCACAAGCTGTGTTGTGTGTGTGTGTGTGAGCTCTGGCAGAGATGAAGAGCGCAGGAGTCTTCATTCCATCACCGGAGGCTGTGATTGGACACATATAAGCTCGTTACAGCGCGTAGCGGCGGATTGCATTAGGCGATTACATCATAATTACTGGTGGTGCCAAGCCTCAGGACAGAGAGGCCCATTTATAGATCCACAGCAGCTATTTTGGGAGGGAATATGTCACTGTTGATTTTTGATCTCCCACAGAGATCTGTGATGTTTATGCCTCCACGCCAGAGGCGAAGTGTTTTTGGGTTGTCCGTCTGTCCCATTCTAATGAATGCAATATCTCAAGAACGCCTTTAGGGAATTTCTTTAAAGTTAGCACAAACGTCCGCTTGGACTCAACAATGAAGCGACTACATTTTGCTGGTCACTGTGACCTCACGAGACATGTTTTGGGCATAACTCAAGAATTAATATGCTAATTATGACAAAATTGCACACAAATGTCTAACAGGATATATATGATAAAGTGATGACATTTTATATCCAAATTTATTTCCCTCCAGATGCTCCATGGTAAACATGTGATGGTGCGTGTCGGCGGCGGCTGGGACACACTGCGCGGCTTCCTAATGAAATACGACCCTCTGCGAGTGCTGCAGTTCACCACTCTGGAGCAGAAGATCCTGGCCTTCCAGAAAGGCCCCCCCGGCCTGGGAGGTCACCACGGCAACGCAGCCCCACCCCCTCCTCCTGACATGGACCCCCTCGCTGCTGTCAACAACCTCATCTCCTCCTCATCCTCCTCTTCCTCCTCCACCTCATCTTCGTCTTCTTCCTCAGGCTCGGCTTCTAAGCCAACGTCTGCAAATGCTGCAGGTCAGACGTGTCGGTCCTACGCCGCCTCCCCGGCCTGCACGCCCACTTTGCCCAGAAAGGGTGCTGCCACAGCACCCAAGAAGAACCTGCAGGCACCTTCTTCCCCCAGGAAGCCCACCCAGCTGCCCCTGCCCATCACCACCAAAGGTTCCTCCTCTCTGCCTTCTACACCTGTGGGAAGCTCCTCCAAACAGTCTCCCAGCCCGGGGTGTCAGGGTGCGCAGCTCCATCGCAGAGCGTTGACTCCATCTTCGACTCCATCCTCAGCTCCATCACCTGCCCCTGCTGAGCCAAGCACCTCCTCCAAAAAGAAGCTCAGACCACCACAACGCGGCCCCCTCTCTCAGCCAAGGAGCCCGGTTTGCCCTGAGCCGTCTTCCAAATGCCCCAAACCCTCCAGCCCCTGCACCACCCCCGTCACTGCCTCTGTGCCTCGCCCCGTCACTGCACCAGTACGGGCACCCACCCCTAAAGATGCCCGGCCCCCAACGGGCGCCGGCCAGCGCTCTCGCCTTGCACAGCGCCGCCCCGGCTCCCCAGCCTCGCGCCTCCGTCTAGAGGCAGCCAGGCGGGTGCGGACGGCCGCAAGAGCTGCAGCGACGCCAACTCCCCAAACCCGGACTCCCACACCCAGCTCACGGACAGCCTCCCCGGTGCTGCCAAAACCTACTAGCTCTCTGCCGAAGAGCAAAGAGGTCACAGCCAAAGCCAAGGGGCCGGCCCCGAGCAAGGCGCCGGCTGCTGCCCCTTCACGTGGCAATGCTGCTGTCCCCGGGCGGGTCCCAGGGGGCAACACAGGCCCTTCTCCCGCCAATAAAGCCAATCAGAAAACACCAGCCACAACTCAGAGGGTGGGGCGAAAGCAAGCAGCAGCCGCCACCACCAACCCCATCAACGGGAAGTCAACTCTAAAACCTGAAGCTACTCCAGGACCAGTCCTGGCCCCTCAGAAAACCAGCCCCAACGTCAAAGCCGTCAAGACCGAGCCGGGCGTCGCCAAGAAGCTCCCACAATGCAAAGGCAAAAGTGAGGAGCCTTATTTTGAAATGAACAGTCGGAGGAGGCAGAAGACGTAACGGGACAGTCTCTGGAGACGTCGCCAAAGCCAGCAGGCTGGTCACACAGCTTCTTACCACAAAGCAGCACTTGTTGGAACGCAGACTCTTTTTTTAATCACTAACCCTCATTAAAACGCTTCTCATATTTGACCATTATTTTTGTCTTCAAATTAATTTTTGTTGGTTTTTGTATGTTATTTAATAGTCTTTTATTTTTTTTTTTAATCCAAAAGGGTCAAAGATGTTTCTGTACGTGTCGTCTTTGTGGTGATTTAATGGTCGATTTTTTTTGTTTTGTTTTTGTTTTGTTTTTTGAGAGGCCAGCTAACCTGGTTAACACTTCAACTTGCACAATGTTTACATTTTTATTTTGGATACATGTACAGCTGTTACTAATGACTTTTACAGAACAAAGGATGGAGTTTTATAGTTCAAACACTAACCTCAAAGCTCTTATAGCTCAACATAACATGACAGGATACAGCCATGGTTTAGTAAAACGCACTTAGGTGAACACCTGCAGGACACAGATCAGTTTTTAATTGTAGCAAAGCTGCTCCTGAGTCCTGTTTGCTCCAACAGGTTACCAAAGTTGTGGAATTTCTGGAGTTCAGTGATGAAACTGGAACACAAATCATGGTTTCTGGTGAATTTCTCTCCCTGGTGAGAACATACTTTCCACTGGTGGACAGCCAGACGTAATACTTGTCTGATTTTTGTATAAATGATATCTAGGTGGGAGGTTTGTCTCGATGGCACCAGACAAGGCGTCATCGGGTACAAGCCTTCCTGTCGTGTGCCTTCATCAGAAGTCTCATTTCTGAGCGGCATTAGAATGTATTAGATGATCGGTGGGTGGTGGGGGGGGTTAATGGTTTTTACTGATGAAAATTGCACAGTGTGTACGAGCACTCATGACTTTGGTTCCTCAGAGAAAGGAATCCAGAGTCGCAGATGAACTACTGATCAAACGCCTCTTTTCTTTTTAACAGACTCTAAAAACCCTTTCAGAGCAGAATCGACTCTGTATAGACGTGTTTTTATATGGTTTCTAATGTTTGTGTGTATTAAAAATCTAGTTTTCTATGTGGTGTTTGTGTATGTGTGAGTATATACAGTATATATATTATCAGTGAGGCTTTTGTTTCTTGTTTGGCACTTTACAGAAACCGCCGTGTTTGTCAGAATTTGAATGTCGATTCTGTCGATTGTGTCTCTTGTTCCAGCTACTTTTTGTCATTTTGATCAATAAATGGACAAGTGTTTCAAAGGTTATCTCGGCTATGTTGAGTTTGTCTAACACGGTATGCTGTTGCACGTTGTTGCTTCAAATGTTTTTGGAGGATTTGTTTCTAAAGCCTTAAAACTCTTAGCCTGAATACCTAAATAATTCCTCTAAGAATTCAGACTTTGGGGAAAAACAAAGAAAGCAACACAGGTACTTAGCAATATGTAGAGGAATGTGTAATGATGCTAACTACAGGTGACATGCTAATGGCTAACTAGTGTTTACTTGCACACACAGAGGAAAACTGCAACTTTATTGCAAACCTATGCAATAAAAAAGCACAGAGTAGGAGTAAGTTGTGCCATGAAGAATAAGAAAAGTACATCAGTGGAACAATTTACATATATCTGGAGATTTAGAGAGTGTAGTTGGTAGGGATTATGTTAGAAAATTGTCAATGATGATAAAAAAGATTCATATCTTTTTGTTTTAGGCTGCAGACCCAAAAACCAAATACATCTAAGTAATGAAAAATTAAATAGAAATGAAGCGGTTGTTAGAGCAATTAAAGGAACACTTCACTTCCCAAATGATCTTTTGTATATCAGTTGCTCACCCCGTGTTATGCTGAATTCTTGATGAAAACTTTTTTGTAGCATGTGTCATTGGTGAACGAAGAATCCAAAAACTGAGAAAATTCTTAATGAATTGGAGTATAATGGGGGCCATGTTTCAGAGAGGCAAAACTATATCAAAACATCTGTTTACAAACTCTCACATAACTCATGCAGTATAATCCAAGTCTTGTTTATCCAGTCGAATGTTCAGTACTTCCCAAACACATTCATTTTTGCTAAAACCTTCAGCGCAATTCTTCAATTCATAAAGAATTTTCTGCGTTTCTGGATTTTTTGTTCACTGTGATGGCATGCGAAAAAAAAATTTTCTTCACAAATTTAAGGTAACATGGTGGGCCGTTCCAAAACCGGACCCTACCCACTCCCACTCAGTCAAGTAGTGTCACTGCATTTGTAGTCACCTTCACAGCTCATGAAGCTCCCTACATCAAGGTGTTGGGTGTAAACACAGGTAAGTTTTAGGACAAACTTCCTCTCTGAAGCGGTAAGAGGAGCTGTCGTTACATTTGGTCACCATGGAGAAAAGTAAATGACTCCCATTTGATGTTCTTTATATGTGTTTCTATCACTTGCACCGCTGTTTACCGGAATTTTGATATTGTATATTATCCTTGTGCCATTAAAAGAAATAAGTTAATAAATGTATAAACAATACATAACAGGAAATAAAACATCCCTGAGATTGAATTTTATATCTTCACTGTGCTGAGTGTGTAAGTGTGTATAAATATACAAATACATGCATCGTGCTACATTACACTGTACAAACTGGTGTTGTATCAGAAATATAAAATATGTCTTATGCTGTATAATTTGCAACAGTTCCTGTTATATTTTACTATAAAATAAATATGACTACCATTTTATAGACACTATAAAGTTTGTTTATTACAAACCTAACATGTTCATGAGTCAGCTGCGGTCCATTCAGAATGGACCCACGGCCCATTTTTGGACCGCGACCCACCAGTTGGAAACCAGTGATCTATGGATTCATGACTAGAGGAGTCTGATCCTCCTGTGGCAGCTTGATGGGCCTGATAAAAAACATACTTTTCTTTCTTCATGCTTTCACTGAAAAATGAAATAGAGATGATTCAGTATTTCCCTGAAACATCATCAGCACTCTTGGCATCCATTCAGGTAGCAAATTATTTTGGAGTGACAGGGATAACATAGACAAGAAGTCAGAACAACTCATCAGAGGACTTTCTGGATTAAACTTTTGTGAAACATATGTTATTGATTCAGTGACGTCACATTACTGCCAGCGTAGCTCTGACCATCATCAACCTGAGCAGAGGTCTAATCAGACAGAATAAGTGAAATCATCTGAGATGGTGTGCAGAGCAGATCCTTTAGTAACACAAGTCCTCCAAACATCATCTGTTATGCTCTGCTGCACCCTAGTGGCGCTAAAGAAACCCTGCAGTGGGGTTGAGTCTGTTAAATGCTGTGACTTGTGTTAAAGTACAAAGAGATGCGAGGAAAACAAAACTTTGCTTCACCTTCAACCTGTCACAGTTGGAAAAGCACAGGTATAAAAAACGAAATTAATGATGGCTGAATTCCATTTAGCTACTGTAACTGTGCTCTTTCTGCCATGACAAGTCAAATTGTCTGCTGTTGAAACGACCTATTATATACACAATTTATGGATGCTTACCTATGTCAACGTGACGAAACAAAGATCCTGTAAGTCATTTTAATAAGACACTGCCTCAAGATAATGACTTAATGTCTCAAAACAATGAGACACTTCTTCAAAATAATGAATTATTCATCTCTTCTACAATGATTTAGTATCGCAGCATAATAAAAGATATAATATAATGAGTTAGTGTCTAAATGAAAGGCTTCCCAAAAATAAAAACGTTGTGTCTAATAATAATGATAAACTTTCTCAGAATGACTTTGTATTGTTTCTCATTATTTTGTGATATCAAGTCATTATTTTGTTATACCAAGTCACTGTTAAACACCAAGTCATTATTTTGTGACACCTAGTCATTATTCTGTAATACCAGGTCAGTTTGACACTGAGTGTGATACCAAGTCATTATTTTGAGATACCAAGTCATTATTTTGTGATACCAAGTCATTATTTTGAGACACCAAGTCATTATTTTGAGATTCCAAGTCATTATTTTGAGACACCAAGTTATTATTTTGTGATACCAAGTCATTATATTGTGATACTAAGTCATTATATTATAATACCAAGTCATTATTTTGTGATACCAAGTCATTATAATACCAAGTCATTATTTTGTGATACCAAGTCATTATATTATAATACCAAGTCATTATTTTGTGATACCAAGTCATTATATTGTGATACCAAGTCATTATATTATAATACCAAGTCATTATTTTGTGATACCAAGTCATTATTATAATACCAAGTCATTATTTTGTGATACCAAGTCATTATATTGTGATACCAAGTCATTGTTTTGTGATACCAAGTCATTATTTTTGAGATACCAAGTCATTATTTTGTGATACCAAGTCATATTGTGATACCAAGTCATTATTTTGTGACACCAAGTCATTATTTTGAGACACCACGTCATTATTTTGTGATACCAAGTCATTATATTATAATACCAAGTCATTATTTTGTGATACCAAGTCATTATATTGTGATACCAAGTCATTGTTTTGTGATACTAAGTCATTATTTTTGAGATACCAAGTCATTATTTTGTGATATCAAGTCATTATTTTGAGATACCAAGTCATTATTTTGTGATACCGAGTCATTATATTGTGATACCAAAACATTATATTGTGATACCAAGACATTATATTGATACCAAGTCATTATTTTGTGTTACCAAGTCAATATTTAGAAAGACAAAAGTAATTATTATAAGACACCAAGTCCTTATTTTGTGATACCAAGTTATTATTTTGAGGCACTAAGTCGTTATTTTGAGATACAGGATTATTTGTTTTGTCATCACACTGGTAGAAAAAGGCTTCCATAACCAACATCCACATCATAACCAGAAGAGATATCAGAATGCCTTCGCCTATAGGCATTTATTAAATATCAAAACATGTTCAAATACAAATGACTAGTCACATTATTTATCACAAACATGACAACATATTGTTTTGGCTTTTATTAAAAAGTCACTAGAAAGTGGCTAAATAAAATACTGGCAGACATTTACAGGCTTAAAGTCGCAGGTTTCAGCAGTAGTCTCAGTGCATTGTGGTCTCAAAGCTGTTCATGAAACCCTGAGAGAGAGACATGGCACACAGGCAGCAGTTTAAAAAAGCTTCACAGATTATTAACAGATAATCAATCAGCACCGTTACAGCCAGAAACAATTAAATATATTAAAAAATCCAGTGTGCAAATTACAAAAAGAGACTGACCGGACTGAGAAGTGTGGTCCAGTCAGAGACACGAGTGAGCAAGAGGTGAAAACATCTGTCCTGACACACTAAAGGCAGAGAAAATACTGTGCGTTCCTTATTCTGTGCAAAGGGTTAAAAACTCTGCAATACTGTGTACTTTGTCAGTTTTTGTTTTGTTGCTTGTTTGTGCCCTTTATCCTCAGTGCACTGGCCTGTGTGACCCCAACATGATTGTGACATTCAGGGCTAAATGGCACATGTAGGATTTAGTTTAATTATCTGTTGATTTTGAGAAGATCCAGTGTGTTTTAAGTTTTATATCATATCTAAGGTACACAGTATTCATAATTCAAGTGTGGCCTGAGGGTGCACTTTACAACTACAACAAAATTCAAAGTGTCCACAGATAAAATGCCTTGCGTTGTTAACTGTTAGTAGTTTGTGACTTTAGTGCAGGAAGCAACAGACACCATAAAGCATCGACAGCTACATTTTAGACATTCAAAGCTAATTCTTAAGTTCATCTTGAACAGCTTCAGTGATTGTTAGGATGTCATTTAAAGGTCCAGTGTGTAGGATTAAGGAGGATCTATTGGCAGAAAGGGGAATATAATATTCACAACTATGTTTTCATTAGTGTACAATCACCTGAAAATAAGAATCTTGTTTTCGTTAGCTAAGAATGAGCACATCATATCTACAGTCTTCTTCCACGGAGTTAGTCGTGTTGCACCTCCACGTTTCTACAGTAGCCCAGAGCGGATAAACCAAACACTGGCTCTACAGAGGGCCTTTTGTTTTTACGTCACATGAAGGCCACTGTAGCGAGGGGGGAATATTCAGAGGGGTATTCAGCTGGTTGCAATCTGTGATCTCACCACTAGATGTCACTGAATCCTACATACTGCTCCTTTAAGTGTAACATAAAAGTGGCGTTCAGGGGAAAAAAAGTCAGTCTTGTACAAATGCTTTTAAAAATTCTGGTCCACCTTTAGAGTGTCAGTGATATAATCCCTCTTGATGTCATCTGTGCTGCATTTCAACTGAGAATGTCTTTCAATCAGCTGACCTGGGGTCATGTCCCAGCACCAGTTTTAACGGACAGCATTCCTCCAGATCAAAAATGCATCACAGGGATCTCCTAGTCTCTGGTTCAGACCCCGACTGTATGTTTAATCTGCCTTTATAGACAGAGATGGTGAGGGCGACTAAAGGAGCAGAGGTGTGTGTTCTCCAGCCACCTCTGTCTTCTTGGTGAGCTGCTTTGCTCGGGCCAGGAGGCGGCTGGGCAGCGAGGGGAAATGGTGGCTTGGGTCGAGGACGTTGGTCTCGCGGCGCTCGCGTTCCTGCAGCCACATGAGGTACGGGCTCGGTGGGAAGAACGGGCGGGAGCGCTCGCGGTACAGCTGCAGGACGATGCCGCAGACGCCGAGCACCACCCACACCGTGATCATGGCGTAGTCTGATGAAAGGGGAGGAAGAGACAAAAAGACAAGATGTGTTAAGATTAAACCCAAACATTTGATAGCGTTAGTGATAGCGTCAGTTGTGAACTCACCAATGGTTTGGAAGGGCACGTCAGTGAACACTGCACTGTAGTTGTTGTTGAGGAAGCGTTTGAGGATGTTCAGCGTGATGAAGGACAGGCTGGTGTAAATGTAGGCATTGACAGCCAGAACTACAGCATAAGCCCCAACGACGCCACACGTGACGATGTTTCCCTGATGTCAAAGAAACATAAAAAACATCAGACTTAGTCAAGTTAAATAAGAAATACATTGTTTTGTATTCTTTCTTTTTTATATCAAATGAGGTGTTTAGTTTGCTGGAAAGCATCTTTGCTTAAGCACAACAAAAAACTCTAATAATGGTCATTTGCAGGCAAATGCTTCAACATAAGACTGCGCTGACAATAACTTTCCCATTACAACAAATGTAACATTCCTACAGTATTTACAGTAGTACGTATAAGCAGTGGTGGGAGGAGGGGCCAAGTTTGAATGTTGCATTTACAAACGTAACCAACAATTCCTGCATCATATACCTTGAAGGGAAAAGTGGATGTGGTGTATATCTGACCACCTTGTGATTGTGATTATGTTACATCATGTTATTTCTTCAGTGAAAAAGAGTCTTTCAAGTTTCATCTGCCTATGGGTTCAAGGTACTGTTGAAATTTTTTCACAATTACTTGTGCCCCTTTTTGTTCCCACTTTGGTAAAGGTACGATCAGCAATCCTAATCGAATACATTTTTTTTCAAGTGTCACGTTAGTTGTCTGTCTTCCGTGTGTGTGCTAACACTAAATCTGGTGTTCATACACGACCCTGTCTCTGTAAATGTGAAACAAACATGTGACTCGGACAAAGCCACACGACACTATGTCGGCCACCTTGACAGTAATAAAATGTAAATAACATTGGAGATTTTACCAGAGCTTCTGATTAGACAGAAGGGGCATATTGGTTTGGTTGTTGAGTTCACATAATCTCCATAACCACTGACTCCATCTTTAAAGTCACCATATGTAGAATCTTTATGTGATTACACCATATTCCAAATCATTCAATCACAGTGTCATTCTTCATTCTACCACTAGATGAAGATCTTGAATCCTACACACACTGGAGTGAGTGGGTTGACATGGTAAATCTGTTACCTCTCTGGGCCAACGCAGGAAGATGAGTGGAACCATGAGCATGATGCAGCAGAACGTCACCCAGAAAACCACATCTGAATGCCTGAACACATCGAGGTCACCTGAACAAAGACACACAGATATATATATAAGGAACACACTCAGTATATATTATATAGAACAGTGTTTAAAGCGACAGGTCACCTCAAAGTCAAAAATACATATTCTATCCTTTAACCTGTAGCACTATTTAGCAATCTTGATTATTTTGGTGTGAGCTGCCGTATCACTGTGCAGAAGGAAGTGTGCATCTACTCATGGAAGAGAGGCTCGAGCTTCTGACAGCACAAGATGTAAACATTAATGGTGTCTGCTTTGACTAAGCTGTAACATTAGCTAGCTCACTGGTGTTAGGTGAGCTAGCAGGACATGTACGCTTCTTCTGCGCGGTGATACAGTTGGCAGGTGTAGTTTGGCAGAAAGAAAATAGATCCTACATGAAACTGCTCACAACAAGGTCTGTGGATTACCTTGAGTAACCGGGTCATCTAGAAACAATCTAGACTGAAAACGAATGTATTGTGTAAAAATTTTTATTTTTTATTTTGGGTTTTTATTTTGCCTCTTTAAGAGCCACTGACATCATACCCACAAAAAAAAACACAAAACAAGGATGACTAGGGTCATGTTAGGTGACCAGACAGCATCTGTTACCTACCGAGAGGAGTGAAGAGGACGGTGGAGGCGACAAGGAAGCCAAGCATCAGTCCAACCACGACAATGCAGGCCATGACTGAGCCGAAACGCCACCAGCTCATCACCAGGAGGACCCCGCCCACCACGCCGATCACTGCTGACACTGCCAGACAGACTGCAGAGAGAGACAGACACACACATCAGTCCAAAGGATTCTTACTCCAGGATGAAATGTAGCCTGGAGCTTTTTTTTTTCATTTTGAACAAACAGAAAGCCTTGCAAATGATACAAGTGGAAAAAAACTCACTGTCATAGTCCAAGTCTGTCGTCCTTTTCATCAGCACGAAGAAGAAAAACGCTGCAAAGCTAAATCCCATGCAAAACATCTCTGCATGACAAGAGACAGAAAGGGAGAACACAGAGGAACAGAGAGAGTAAATAAAACACAGTGACACACCACAGGCTTTTATTCAGAGAACCAGGACAGACATGTCACAGTCTGATCACTCTTCACAAACATCCTCGTGAAAATTCAGCTGCTGGAGGAGGATGAAATAACATGCTCCAGAATAAACACCCTGCATCATATCGTCTGGCTCGTTCGCATCTATCAGGAGCTACTGATCGCGGTGGCAGATCACAGTCATGGGTTCACTTTGGAACAAATACATTTCTGCATCACATGCCAGGAAGGCCACATGAGAGATGCCACACCCGATGAAGTGAGTTTTACTTGCAAACAAAAACTACATGGGATTAAGTGAAAGTATCCACACCTCTTTGTCATGCTGTTTCAGCACTACACCAGACCTTTGCTTCCTGAGTCATTTTTCTGTTCCTGTGAGGAAGTTCCAGACTCACAAACATGACCTCTGACCTCACTAATCTATCCTGCTGACCCTACAGTGAACTGTGTCTGGAAAAGTTCAGGAGAGACATAACTTTTAGTTTCAATCACAACAGAGGGTTGCTGAGCAGGCGCCCCACGTACAGAGGCTCGGTCCTCGCTGCAGCAGCCTGGGTTTGATTCAGGCTTGCGGCCCTATGCTGCATGTCATTTCCCCTACCTCTCTCCCCCTTCACGCTTAGCTGTCCTGTCCACTAAAAGCAAAAAGCCTGAAAAAATAATCTTAAGTAAAGCAAAGTAAAAATCAGTGTTTCTCCAACACTGTTTAGCACAGCAGGGTCTGGAGCCAAGCTGCTGCTACCGTTTTCTTAGCTTGTTTCTGTGATAACTGAAGATCCAGACATCTGATTGCCAAAATCCTTCAACCAGTTACAACATATAGTTAAAAATAACCAAGATCTAAAAAGTGTATTGTGTAAATCTGGCTTAAAACTGGATGAAAAGTCCGTTTATGACAGCTTCTGGCAGATAACCACAACCCTGACACAGAAGGAAAAGGTATACAATGCCACTGACAGGCGACAGCGACCAAATGACACCGACTGTGTCTTTAATTGAAATAACAGATTTCTCTGGGTTTGAAAATTGTTGGAAATGTTTGAGATAATGTTGGTACACAGCTCAACAAAATACGTAACATTAGTCTGATCAGTTTTAGACATTTTAATGGGCAAATGTTACATATTATATTTTTAAGCATAAGGTGCTCGATTCTTGGACTTCAAATGACTTCTGAGTAAATCACATTTATAGATTCCACTACTGTGTCTGTATTGTTGGATAAAAAAATAACTATATCACAAATAAAGTAAAGCTAACATCACCACAATTTTAATTCACTCTGGTTAAGCATAATAATGAGATCTTTGTCACATAAAGGGATGTCAAACTACTCACCACATTTGAAGAACCGATGCCCAAAGAAGCAGACGAACAGGCCTGCCAAGCCAGCAATGGTGAAGAAAACCTTTGTAGATACTTTTCCTGAAAAATAAATAACAATATGAATCATTTAATGTGTTCAAAGCAGAGTAGCTAAAGGTCAAACCTTCTCTCATAGCATTCCCTGCCTCTGCAATACGTTTCCTGCTAGTTCTGTATTTATCTGGAGCCCACACTGTCGACAACCTACCTAACTCAACTCGCCTTTTTTGGGAGATTTCTTGCTGTTCTTAACTTGAAGATTTGAATAATACAATATGATTTATCAATCAATTTGTTAAATGAATTCTTCACCCTCGAAATAATCATTTGTATATAAATAACTCATCCCATGTTAAGTTAAATTCATAAAGAAAACTTCATTTATCTCATGTGCCTTCATGGTGAACAAAGAATACAAAAACTGAGAGCATTTTTGTTTAGTGCATGATGAAAGCAAAGAAATGAATAAACCCAACTAATGCAATGAACCCGTAACAGGTCTGGAGAATAACACGTTCAGTATCTCGCCCACACAGGAGCTCACCAAGGGTTTGACAGCCGTCCAAAGTGGAAGCAAAGCTGCAGGCATAGGTGTGGACAGGGACGTAGGAGGCAGAGGTGTTCAACACCGGGTCTCTGACGATGACTGAGTAGATGACGCCCTGACCGGGGATTGAGTTGAACATTGCTATGGTCTTCTCCGAAGATGACAGCGTCATGACCTGCAGGGAGACGGGAGATGAAGAGTTAGCAAGCAGCACACAAGCTGTTGTATTTCTGTTATTTGTCATTACCACCTTAAACGTGTTTTTCTCATGTAGCACCTAAACATGGAACATAAGCACTTAAAAAAAAAAGTAAATGACTGGGTTCTTGGTGCCCCACCCGTTTGCCATTCTCCATCATGCCCCGAATGTCGGCCACAGCCTGAATGCCACTGAACAGGCTGCGCTCCGATAGGTCATTCTCAGGCAGGAAGTACTGATAGATGTCGTACCGCAGCCGCCAACGCGTGTTGGTGTCTGTTGATTTGTCGCAGGCTGGTGGAGCTTCTCCCCTGATGGAGAGCAAGGACAGTCAGGACAAATCAAACTACCTATCTGCTGTTAGAATAATAATTTGTCTGAGACTCTTCTCTAGTGTGATTTACAGTAAATGAAAGTCTTAGTGCCTTGGAGATACTCAAGTGCAACACACACCGCCGCCGTCAAGGGCCGCCCCCCCCAACACACACTGGCAGCAGCGCGCAGCGGCACCGCCAACATGTATTTCCCACCCAGCCTGCTAGGTGGCTGTACCTACACTAGTTGCCAACTGCTAGTAACAGAAGAAGAAGAGGAAAAACTTTGAGGCAACAACAACTTGAATTTCACGGGTGAGTTTCCTATCAAAGTCGTCTTATTAAAAATTTTAAACAACCAGAGTTGATCCTATGAGACGTACATATAAGGCTTTTCTCGCAGCGTCGCCATGAGCGCCGGCCACGCTGGAAATAGAGCACTGGGCTGAAGCAGAGCGGCGCAGAGCGGCGCAGGTTGGTTGGTTGGTTCATAGAATATAATGGAGGCGGGCGTTTTGACGCGCGGCGTACGGCGGTGGTGTGTGTTGCACTTTAGTGAGATAACAACAGTCCTGGCTTTGGTAACCAAGTGTCTCTACTGTGCATGAAAACTTTATCTAAAGATATTCCAGGTTAAATGTCATTTAACCCACACACTGAATAGAGTCAGAGAGGTGAGACAGAACACGCATAAGAAGAGTGAGAGACTGAAAGTGCTGAGAGTGAGAGAGCAAGTGTGAAGACACTCAAACCGAAACTTGACATAATTGGATAACATCTGTGTCATTCTTTGTAACTCTGTGGTTTATCGGTGCCCTATGTGAGCTGCCATTGTGGACTGAATGTGTGAATGCTGACAACCAGAGACTTAGCACTGACAGAGCGGAGGTACACACCTGCTTCATGCATGCGTCTGTTAAGAGTTGGACCAAAATAGTATTTATTTCTTTTTTTTTTAATAAACGTGTTTACAGCCTAGTACAAACATTTGGTTTTGATTCCATAGCTAATTTCAACATTCATAATTCTTTTAATAACTCACCCGTTTACAGTTTATTAAGGCTTAAGGTTAGAGGCTTCAAAAAGTGGCAACACAAGATCTTCTGATGTAACTAATGGGTCTACCCAATTTATTTAGTCATAGCCCAGTTGTTATTAACAAACATCTGAAGGTCTGCAGTCTATAAGTTACACAGAAATTTGTTTTGTTCACTCACAAAACAACCCTGCACATGAGACTTATATCTTGTTATCTGCAGGGACAGATGAGCAGACAGAATATGACACCAATTACAGTGATTGTCATCGTCACTCGAACATTTCCATGGCAACGAGTAAAAAACAGTCTCGAAGGCTGTCTATCAGTGGCTTGTGGTCTCTGCCCTCGCAGACTTAACGTGATGACGATGAACTCATCACAAAACGTACAACTGAAGTCTGTATGGCTCAGTCAAGTCCAGAGGGTGGACATTTGGATGCAGCCATAGTCACTTCTGGCTCCAGAGAACCAAGACTGCGACAGATGAAATGCCAAACTCGAGGCTTCAAAAACAGCACTCCACAAACCAATGGGTGACGTCATGGTAGCTACAACTATTATTTTATACAGTCTATCATTCTAAGAAAATACTCTGCTGCAATTTTTTGGTGTTTAGCCTTTCAAAAACAACATTTTCACTGTAGTGCTTGCCACACACAAAGGGAGATACACACCTGTACTAATGGGGGAGTCTAGCAGCAACCTGGCAGCCACATTTATTACAGTTATTCATAAAGAAAGAAGGATCTTGATTAATGACAGACAATTGAAGCGTCATTCACAAACCTCAACTGAAGCCTCAAATAGTAAAAAAAAAAAGACATTCAGTACAACCTTAGCTTGTTCAAAGGGCGGAAGTTTAACACAACACTGTAAACAGCCTTAACAGTGGGCGCGGCTGCAGACTTGATCAGGAGTTTGGAATTTGGAATTATAGACTGAGCTGCAAACAAGGTCAATTATTACTGTAATTTTTTTTAAGATATCTATTTTAATCCATTTATATTTGTGTCCTCAAAAAGTTGAACATGTCTCTGCACACAGGAGCCACCCAATAATCACAGGGTGGGCAGCTCAATCCCAAGTTTATATGATATAATAATAGAGCGATAATAATATAAATGCAGCCATTCAACTAAATACCATCAGGTGCATTGAAGGAAAGCACATTTTCATTACAAATCTACAACTTCTTGAAGGTGTCTTCTCTGAGCATGCTTAATTTTGTCACTTTTTCAGTGTAAATACATATGACTGTTACATTTTGTATGGACTGTGCAAGTGTAACACAGCTCAGGTTTGGAAATCAGAAAGCGTGACAGATGTGGTCATCATGTGGAATCCTTATCTGATGTAATAACACATGACACCAGTCAGACACGTCAAACAAGTCCAGTTTTAACTTAAATTAACTGACTGGCAACCAAAGACAATCAACAAAGTCACCAGTATTTGTCCAAACCAATGTTGGAAATGCCACATTTTATGCATGCAGTTTGGTATTTGGTATAAATCGTCGTATTCTGGCACAAGATCCCTGAAGCTATTTCTTCCCAAACCACAACAGTAACTGTGATAAAGAACTGAGAACTGCGAGCAGAAAGCTTTTCTTCCTCAAAAGTATTAACCACTCAGATAAAACCTGACTAGAGTTTTCTAAACAGGGGAGTTTGTGCTGCCACAGACTGGCAGGTAATGACACAACAGGAAATGATTTAACAAGTGAACGAGTCCTCGGTTTCTCTGCCCCAAGACGGCTTTGTGAGACATAACAGACATTCTTGAGAAAATGAAGCGAGTACTACCAGCCACAGCGGAGGAGGAGGAAGTTGTGTGTGTATATATGTGTGACAGGAAGAGCACAAGGGCATCTCCAAACAAATAAACAGCGAGGCAGTTTGATTACTGGTTCTGGCAGATGCGATGTGAGCACTGAGTTGCTGCTGCCTACAGTTAAACAGGCTGAACAGGAAGTTGAGCAGGCAATACTAATCAGTCTAATGTGTTACCTCTCATATCCTAAGTTTGCTGGTCCAAAACTGATCGTGGTCTCGTAGAGGTTGTAGTGGATATAGACGTTTGGGTCAATGTCCAGGTTGGACTCCATGTTACAAGCTCCAGGGACCGGATCTAAAAGAGGACAGATTTATTTATTAGGAGCTGTATCGACATGTTCAGCCAAGAGAAGACAAAAAACACTCCCCTGTGGGTTTAATGGCACCCTGCCATGTCAGGATGACTGGCGACTGGCTGTGAGGGTGTTTTCACACCCTTGAAAGGCATATGAGAAACCACAAACAATCAACGCCTGTGCACACTCATCGTCAGCATGAGCTTCCTCAAGACGAAATCACGTTCAGATGAGTGTTTTTTTTAGCCTGTGGCGAAAGTTACTGTGCAGAAACAGTTTTTATTAACAGAAGCTGCAACTTCCCTGTTTCTGACTTCTCATGCAACATTCAGGCCGAGGCAAATCAGAAGAGAAGAAAACGGACATGTCTTTTAATGGCCTTACGTAAACACACAGAAGAGAATTAAAGAAGAAGTACCAGTGCTGGAGTACGGCAGGATGACCCCGGTGCCCGACACATTGTCACCATCAGGAGAAGAGAGGAACAAGGAGAGGGACGCTTGGCCCGGCTGGAGAGCCGACAGGATGCCCGAGTCCACTGCTGTCAGAGAGAGACCCAGGCCTGGCATCTAAACCAAACACAAACAACATTTTGTCAGTGGAACATACACAAGAAAATAAATATAAACAATCATAAAAAACGTAAAACAAACATAAAAACAGTACAATCAGAATCACTTAAACCTCTTTTACGCCATCAGTGTCCTCAGGTGACACTACTGTCCTTCAGAGGCTGTAGTGGGATCAGTTTTGAATTTAAAGATGTCATGAAGGGGGCTAAAAAACACCCCAAAGTTAGGCTAAATTTTGGTGAGGAAAAACTGTCATGGCCATTTTCATAGAGGTCTCTTGACCTCACACCTAAAGATATCTGAATGAAAATGGGTTCTTTGAGTACCCATGAGTTTCCCCTTTACAGACATGCCCACCAAAAACCATGCTGTTTTTCAAATGCAGTACAAAGGTGTTATTTTCATTTCTTGTAGTTGAATATTTCTCAAACCCAAACACAATGCTTATTACAGATTTATGACTTAACAAAATTGACACACTGTCCTGAGCTGATCTCAAATGAATCCTCAGGTTCTCAGCTTTCAAATGATACCACTTTGATGTGGCATCCACTGTTGACCTGCTATCTCCCCATAAACATCCCCTGCCAACCAGTGATTACACAAAATATTTTCTCTTCTGAAAACATCACAACACACTTAGTCCTTTGTTCCATGAATTATTGTGTTATTAACACATTAAGACAGTAACATTTCCATGGCTGAGCTTATGATAAGGATCATGAGACTGTGGTGACCAAAAGTCAACAAAATGCTTGTGACTGTGTTTGGAAAGTGTCCTTAACTCAAGACTCGCTCTCTATAATACTTGGAAACCTTCTTTGGAACAAACTGCATTAGCTGCTAATAAACTCAATGAAACTGGATTAATTATTTTCAAGTGAGGAGTTCAAATTAGGCCAGAGGTTCACAGATTGCTCACAGATCAGTCCAGTGATGTTGAATATTTTTCGTCAACAAATCCAATGAAAAGCCAACACCAACAATGAATGTATCAACTAACAAGTATATCTTAATATCTTCATGTCTTAATATCTTATTCCTCTGTGCCATAGAGCTCCATTATTGTCCAAAAACGTATCCTTTTCTGACATTTGGTGAGAGGTGGAGTACACCCTGGACAGGTCACTATACTATCACAGGGCTGACACATAGAGATAACCATTCATGCCTACGGCCAATTTAGAGTCACCAATCAACCTAACCTGCTTGTCTTTGGACTGTGGGAGGAAGCTGGAGTACCTGGAGAAAACCCATACTGACACAGGGAGAGCTGACATACAGAGGGGCTTCCCTACCCCAGGGTTTGAACCCCTCACCCCAAGCACAAACCAGGAACCTTCTGGCTGCGAGTCGACAATATTTAGCAATTCAACCAAATTTGTTTCTGTGTTGACAGCAGAATGAGTCAATCATTGAAGTGCGTGACAGTCCACCACATCCTGATCTGGTAAACTCACAGTTCACATGAAATAGTTGGCCAGCAACAATAGGATGTGTGTCACAAAATGGAAAATATGACAATGGTACTTCACAGAGATCTAAATGCAAAAAAAAAAAAAAACCACGAACATGTATCACCACTAGTTTTACAAACCCTAATGAAGACCAAGAGGGTTTTACCTTTGGTGCTATATGTCCTATTTTTGTTCACATTATAGAGGCAGAGTTTGGTTTTGTTATAAGTGTTGCACATCTGTCAGGGTATCAACACATCTGTATTTTCTTTACCATGGAAATATTTTACTAACGTGAACACTTAAGGCTTGTACATACTTTAGGGACTGAATGTCTGCAGAGGTCACACGGATGTGAACATGCACGGGATTCTATTCACTGTACAACTGACGGCCGGCTTCAGATCCAGGCAGTAAACGGGGCGGCTTGGAGGTGAGCTTACTGTCCTTCTACTGCCAGCGTCCAGTGAAAGTAAAACTAAGAAGATGCTGCTGGGTCCGGAGTGACAGTCTGTGGAATATCTAACTTAAAATTAACTTCACAGTGGTGAGTGCAGGTGGCTCGACAGCAGTGTTTTGGATTGGACTGTTTGGACTGGACTGGAGCACGAGATCAGAGCATACGCAGTTGCCGTGCTTTCTATGCTTACAGTCCACATGGTCACAAAAAGTGGGCTGCATACAAACGTCCGTGCAGGGGTCCTTCGCAGACATGGGTGGACGACACTTGTGTCACACAGACGTAGACTGTGAAGTGGCCCATCGAATCTGGCGATATGTGAAATGATTCAGGGACTACAATTCAATGTACTGTGATACTGTAAGCAAGACCATATATTGCCATTTTTTTAAATCTAATTTTAGGAGCTAGCAGTGCACCCTTTATGACTCTCACTGTTTTATAGGCTCGTGCTCTTCATTTACACTAGTGACATGTTATTATGTTGGAGTGAAGAGCCAAATGGCTATTGATAGATTTAAAAAAAATGCTACCTAGTTGTCAGGGGTTTAAACTTTTTTCTTTTTTTGTTTTGCTTCACATGGTATCTAGAATGACACTTTTTTTCATCGTGACCTCTCACAGTAAGGACGAGTTTGGCAGATGAAGGGTTAAACAGGACATTGTGGCTAATTGTACCATGGAGAAATAACAGCTGCGGTTGGTAAGGTCAGATCTGTGACACTCTGACAGACAGCAAAGGGCAATGTTTCGGGGAGTAAACCGTATATTTAGCCAAATATTTTTCAGTGAGCAAATGTTGAATTACTGTTGTGTGAGGAGAGCTGGTTGCATCGAAGCGCTGTGCCCACATTGTATAACTCTTAGTCCAACTGCTCATACAATGACTCCATTGTATGACACTCGTCCTGTTGTTGTCAGACAGTGCTGGAGTGGGCAGAGAAACTCCATTCGATGTGGTTTTTACTGGATTTATCTAATACGCCACAGTGTTAGAGCAACTTCAAACCACTATAATCACAAGTGTGTAAAGGATTTTGCAGCTTAATGTGACTTCTCATTAATCACCAACAGTATTCACACACAACAGTGATTCAGCCAAGCATACTGTGTGTTCACTTCATAAAAGCATTGCCAGCTTCCATATGCTGAAGTTTATGTGGTAGAGAAGGAGAAATGGACGATCAGCATGCGCAGCAATAACAGATAATGACAAACATAAAAAAAGGATCTTGTGGTTTATGACTTGCAGTGAGTGAGTGATTAGAATAAAGAGAAAAGGAAATGAGTGAGGAAGATAACAATATAAAGGAAAGTGTGCTGTGTGTGTGCATGTTCACTCTTCATTAAACTTTCTGTTTGAAAACACACTTCCTGTTTTTCCTTCCTGTTTCCTGTGAATTTCCTTTCTAAAAAAAATAAAGCCAAACTACGTTAGTCTCTCCGCTCGTCTGTGCAGCATGGACCCAAACCGAGCCATCCCCTGAGACTTCTGGGACCGACGCCAGAAGGTTTCCCCCCTAGGGCCGCCCTGTCTGCTGCTCATGACCAGTGGACTGTACGTCAGCTGACTGCTACTTCTCCCAGTGGGTCAGACGACCTCTCGCTCACAAAGCCTCATTCATTAATCGCGGGGAGAAGTAACAGCTTGCTTATACAGTGCGAAGCGAACCTTTAATTTTACACTTTAGTTGACATTTTTACTGTAACCACAAAGAGGACGACTTGATTGAGGATGCGGAGAAACTCTGCAAAATGATTAGGCACTTGATTTGCTTATTTTACAGCACTGAGCTTTCATCCTGCGAACGGCTTCTACTGCTTCTACTCCATATATCTTCAGAAGCCACTTTTAGTGTCATGCTCAGTTATCTGTACCATGAACAACACATCAGCAAGACCAGTGGTGGCAAATGCAAAGCCACAGGTAACAAGACTGGAAACAATGAGCTGCACATCAGCTGACTGATACCATGATTCTCATCACATTTTAACCATTTTTTTCTGCCAACTTTCAGGTTCATTGCTACAGTCCATTAAGCAGAGTACAAAATTAACTTTTTATGTCGGGCAGCCAAATGGCGAGCAAATATTCAAATTTTACCAGCCATTGCATTTGGCTGGTGAGTTAAGCAAATCCACCGGTATGAGGCTACTGGATAGGGTTAATTTTGCAACCCGACCTAAAAATAAATAAATATTTACCTACAGCAACTCAGAAATCTGGGGAGAAACATGCAACCATTCATCTTAAAGATGAAGAGAATATGTCCTATACATTGACTGTAAGAAATAATGGCCATAGCTACCATGTCGTTCATTGGTTTATGGAGTTTGGCATTTTTCGGCTGTCAATATTTTAGAATTTTGGAGCCATATTAGAATGTGACTGCAATAATCAAAGCTGTAAAGTGTACGTCAGTGCTTTCTCACCCTGGTGTAGGAGAGAGTGGCGTTGCGGTGCTGCGTGTGGAACTGCAGAGTAATGAAGGCAACCTCCGCCGGGATCCTGGACACCACTGCCTGCACCGTCTCATTCTGGGAGAGGCTCACATTCTGGAACGTTCCCGGAAGGAAAATCACCCGGTCTGTGATGGAGAAGGAAAAGTCTGATTGATCACATGATTTTATTGCAATAGATTGATTGTAGTGTGCTGCTTATAAACTGATCTGCCACAGTGTCCCCAAATACCCTGAGCCAGACAGGCTCAGGTAAGATAAGATACAATGTGCTCTGTATAAAGGTTGTAATTCTTTGACCACAAATATTACAAGGTGAGATAACAAGTATTTAATGCTAGAAAATTATTGGGATAGTCAAGTAATTAGTTCTGTCTTTTCCTCCAAGTTCACAAGAGCACAATCACATTACTACTCAGCCTATGGATGTACATAAAATTAAACACATTAAGTTTGTTTTCTTGTTTCAGTCAATGTAAGCTGAGGTGGAGAACAACAACGCCTGACTGTGGCGGACACCAGGCAACATAGAGTAAACTGTAAATAGTCTGACATCAGAGACAGCAGCTTCTACAATTGGTGCCAAGCCAAGTAGGTGACCTAAAACCAGGTCAGCAGCACATCAAGGAGGGCTCTCCCAGAAAAGGCTGAATGAAGAAGTACACTCTGTGTTGAGCAATGATGAGCTACTATACTGAAACACTGAAGCATGCCACCATTTGTTTGAGTGCTTGAAAGAAATCTAACATCGCAGTATAAACTTCCTCAACCTCCATTTTGCTGTGGGCTACAATTATTTTACCTGATTTATCTTTAAAGGCTACTAGAGTAACAGGAAACATGTCAGCTGATTATTTCTTGTTAGCTAAAAGTCAAAATCACTAAATACAAATTACAAAACAACTGTAAGATTCAATTTAAATGATCAAATGAAAGTTATTTGTCAACTTTTAACTGAAAACCTGTGCACATTATCCTCTAATCATGGGTTTATGCCACTGCTTTTTTTCCTCTGCAAATAAAACAGTAATAATTGATCAACTATGGATGCATTAACTCTTAAGTGACCATTAACTATCTGCCTGAGTGGAATGTGCAGAAAAGCACTGAATCTTGATGTGCTGTGTGATACCATGACCCCTTCAGATGATCACACTGCAACAGCAACGAGGTTAGATCTGAGAAGCACGTGCCGTTTGACCAATACATTTAAAAAAAAAAAAATCTATGGCAAGCAGTTCTGCAGTAGGTATTTAACTGACAATGTCGTTCTAAATCATCTGTCCAAAGCAAACATTACAGTTCACCGAAGCAACTTAAACAGAACTCTGGAACATGTAGTCCTCAGCCCTACCTGCACTGCTAGTCTTCAACTCAATGTGTGACTGTGAGAGTGAACTTTATCTGATTGATTTCAGTGAGCCTCAAAATTTGAGGAAGTGTCTGCTGATAGCTGCTTCTAATGTTGATCGTCCCTACTTGCAATGTGCACAGCACTTGCATAACATGACCTACAACCTTTTCGAAATAGCTGGAACCCAATTTTACATTGCCACTGCCTGTAACCATCGACTTCTATCAGATTCACACTTCATTAGTACTTAATTTAAGTACTTGTCTGAAGACTTAAACAAAAACATTTTCAGCAATATAATACTGAGCGCTACACGGCTTGGATCACATGCATGCATGGTCTTATGGTATTTGTATGTTTGTTGCCACTTGTTTGTCTCTCACACAAAATGGAAGAATGTCAAGTATGAAAACTAAAGCTGTGTAGATTTGTTGCAGGTCACACGTGCTGCCTTATCCATACTGACTGTTTGCAGGTCAGACTCCAGCTCAGGAGTGACTTGCTGCCTTGATTTTTTTTGACACGTGAGCTAAAGGGACAGACTGAGACAGAGAGGGCTTGTGTGATGTAGAAACCATACTCCAGGATATATACCTGACTTTATTTTACAGTTGTTCTGATACTGATACTGGTATCAGAAATGCCTCTGAAACTGCCTTTCCTAGACTGAGTATGTGAGTCTATGCACAGATCTGACACCACATGATTTCATTAATTTTGAAGCAGTTTCACATCTGAATAAAACAGCAGTTTTCCCAGAAATCAATTCTTCTTCACTGTTTTAAAACAGTACCCTGCACAGCGAGTTTTAGAGCAGCAAAGAACGATAGATTAAATGTTAGCTGTCAGCAAAATGTCAGCAATGTGGCAACATTTTACACCAAAAAGCCCCACCATTAAAGAGGCAATGTGTACAGTTTGCAAGGGTTTAGTTTTGAGGGGTGGCACTGGTCACCACCATCATGTTTTAGATTTAAAGTTTAACATGAGTCATGCCATACAACAATAAAGGCAATATTTCACATCCAGACAGGGTCAGTGATGTACAGCTGTTAATTTTTTTTAAATGCAACGGTATCAGATCGGTACCTGGTATCAGCTGATACTCATGTTCAGGTATCGGAACTGGTATCAGGAAGGAAAATAGCATCTAAATGTCTCTCGTGTACTTTATAATAAAAATGTATGTTGCTTTACTGTAAATAAAAATATTAAATATGAGATATTCTACTGTATAATGTGCACAGCGAACACCCTAAAGAGTCCACTCAGATCTGACTACTTTGCTCATTTTACTCAGTCTTTCAACTGTTCAGGTTTTTCTCATAACTTCATGCCTTATTCAAAGCTAGTCATATTACATTTCTTTCTTGAATGGTTGTATTTGGTGCTTTTAGGAGCTGCTAAAAATATTTCTTTAGTTCCAGTGGAGAGTTTGGTGTCCCACAAGGGGCTAAATGCTATTTCAGAGGCTTTTCCACCCTGACAAAATGAAAAAGTAGGAGCAGAAACACTGAATACTTAATCAAATTCGAAATAATTTAATACAGACACAATTCACTTGTTACTTGAGCCCTGAAGCTGCAATCTGTGACTTCCACAAGTTGTCAAACTACAACAGAGATGGCAAAGTGTCAAGTCATCTTATTTCATCTCAACTTGTTACTGCTGTGTACTTATCCAGTATAGAGTTTATTTACCTGTCAGAGTAAATACTGTGACTGTGCTTGCTTTCACTACCCTTTTTTCTCACAACACCCACCATTTGTTTGGATTCAAAGGTCTCAAATGTTTGACAGTGTTAGATGAACTTTAATTTTTCTTTTTATTTTAAGCAGATAAATCACATCTGTTTTCACATGCTGAATTTTGCCAACATTTCATGGGGTGCCACTGTTGTTATACTGTAATACATGTCAGTAGGATACTGTCTGACTGTGATTCCAAAGCTGTGATATTCAGCTAACATCCCTATATGAATATTAAGAGGATATTGAAAACAGTTTTTGTTAGCATTGCTCTGTGATGACCACAAATCCTTACATTATCCTTTAAGCATGTAAAACAGAAAGCCTTTTCTCAAACCCCATACATAACTGAATTAAGTCCACTGTAAGAGGTTTGAGGGGTTGAGATATATTAACTGCACTAAATAAATATCTGACCCAGAGTCTGTTTGTGAGAAAATATGATATTAACAGCTAGCTAACGTTAGCTAAAACCACCAACAGTAACAAGTTAAGCCTGGTGACACTCCTGTGATTTACATTCAGTATTAAACAGCCACAAAGCGGCCTTTTAACTGTTCTGCACGGTTAGCTAACATATAACCCCATACCTATTGAGTTAAAGATTGAGACAGATAAATAACGTCGCTGAAAACGCAAGTAAAGATAACTGCTGTCTCTGGTACGATAACTCACTTTCCTCTTGAGCTTGAACTTCACAACCCAGGAGAAGCAGCAGCAGCAGCAGGAGGAGCGGGCACCAAATCCAACGACGCATTTCCCTCGGCTTCAACACACTTCTATATGCTGGTCACTAAAAATCATTGGTAACCTCGCATTCTCCTGTGTTTGGGTAGTAGGAGTCCCTGCAAACGAAAAAGCGACATGTTTGTTTGGACAGAGAGATTCAGCGGGTCAATCCTCTCCTGCCGCTCTGACGGCTGAACAACGCCTCCGCGATAATCTCGCCCTAGATCCCGCGATAGCTCCTCCTCCCTCTCCAGACAGAGATGAATTGCTAATGAGCAAAAAACATGTGATGGATAACAGACATTTCTAGGAGCCTCTTACTTGATTTAGATCAGTTTTTTATGTCTAGTCATAACTGGTGGGTTGTCTTATATGATAACATTACATCACCAAGGGCAAGCTCAGATAAAACTTGACAAAGGCTTCAAAATGATGTTTCTGGATATTGGAAACAATAGTGGCAGAGAGGGAGCTCTTTGCAGTGGTGATCCTAGACTCTATGGGGCAAAGAAGCCCATACAGTAGGTGGAAGGGCCACCACTAGACGGTTTTGTGGGGGGGAGCAGTGGTACACTGTACAGCAACTTTATGAGACGTTCAAGTGGGTTTATAGTTGCTATTGCTATTTGTGGAGCCATCAGGAGCCCATTTTACACACCTTTTTATGTGCACCAAAATTGTTTAAAAGTAGTTAAAAAGGTTGCTGTTCTTGATTAGTTACAGTTAAATAAATATTCTGCTGTTATTGATATACAAACCATAATGTTGGAGGACAGCTTTTCAACATTACTCCTCTGCTTTGTTGCAGTTCTGCAGCAGAAGGGGGAAGTTGGATATTACACCAGATCCTGTATGTTGAATAATGTTTCTATTCCTGCTTTAAAGCTGCCGATGACAATACGCTACAACAACATGCATAGTGAAATTGAGAAAATGCCCACACAGACCACCAAGCAGAACCAAGAACATGGTTTGAAAGTAACATAAGATCCACATCAATCCAGCAGAGACAATTTCATGTTTTCAGATTTATTATAACTCAAGCCGTTCTTTTACCCATTCACACATTAAAACCTTGCAGGCATCACAGACTCATGCATGCTGGCAAAATTAGCAATCATAACGTAAGTACCAATGGAAAAAAAAAGACAAAGATGTGTGTTCACACTGCTTGTGTCTGAATCACCAGACAGGGATGCAGCTCTGCAGCATCATGCTGTAAATGCTCCAGGAGAAGGGAGAGGATCATTGAGAGGATCGTTGAAAGGATCTGTAGGGTGAGAGATGACGTGGTGTGTGGCAATAGACTGTACACAGTAGTGGCAGCAGCAGGGAGGAGGTGTGGGGGGGACGGGTGTCACCACGGGCTCTCTAACTCTTCCGTAAGCTGCCTTCGGCGCTGGTCAGCAATGGTGACAGTGATGTGCTCTCTGATGCGTCTTCTCTCTTCAGAACCAGGAAAGCCTCCCGACTGATTCCCAGCAGCTCTCGGAGTCCAGTGTTCTCCAGCTAGAATACAGAAACAGGAATGTACAGGCATACATTCAGATGAAATACTGCTACTACTACAGTACTATCACTACAGATGTGTACCTGGCTTTTCATGGAATCCTAAATCAGGAACATTTGCATGTTGGTGGCTTCAAATTAGTCACATCACCACATATACCATCCAAATTATGCACTAATAATGTTACATATCTGACGCACAGTGCATCTATGGTCTGGTTTAAGTTGATGGTAACGGCACGATTTCCATACATGCTGATCTTACTACTGTATATCTGGAATGAAGGGGCCTCTGTGATTTTAATCTGTGCTGCCTGTTGATGGTTTTGGTCACACATTGCTCACAATTTCATGTTCTCTCAGTTAGCTTTCTTACTGCTACTAAAGCTGCCAACTTTCTCTGGACTTCCATGTGTCATGTTAGCTGGCCAGAACCAACATACGTCGGTCAAAAAAGGAGCTGCTTAGGATTTTCTATCAGTGCCTAGTACTTCCAGCATAATTTTATTTGGACAACCTTTGGAAGTGTGTGTGGAACAAAGTAGGACATTTTCTTTTACCTCTAGCTGTTTAATCCTCTCCTCGTCTTCACATATTCGTCCCTCGTCCACCTCTATGGCCTTCCTCATCACAGAGGCCATCTCGTTGATCTTGTCTATGTGTGCTTGCATTTCCTACAAAAGATGAAAAACAAAAATAGAAATAAAAGGCAGTAGAGTTGGGAAAGCGCATACATACATATCAAAAATATTTAAAAATAGTTTACAATCGACTGAGGTAAAAAAATTTACGTGTATACCTAATATTCCCCAAATTACCAGGCAATTGAAGTAACAAGTGAGCCTCACTGACCGTGGTGTGCTGCTCCTTCAGCTGGGTCACGATAGCAGGGTCGTCCCTCTTGCTGGCCATGAGGAGCCTGAACACTTGTTCCCTGTATTTGGTCATGATGAGCTCTAACGCAGACTGGTGTTCCTCTAACGATGTCCGTAGCTCTGCAGGGAGAGTGAACACAGAGAACAATGCTGCAGAAAACCTCTACAAGAACATCTGTCAGCTTCATGTTACCTTGCTGTGATTAACAACCAAACCTCCATGTGGTTGTGACCAACAGGAGTCCACTCCAAAAACTGCATGATTAATTAAAAAAAGTATCTATTTCCTTCGTCATGTTTTCCTACAAACGGACCACAAAGCAGCCATCCCATAATAAGAGTAACAAATGAACTGCCTACCTTTGTTTTCCTGCTGGAGTTCTCTGATCTGACGGTTTTCCTGTTGGATTCCCAGGACCAGACTAGAACGAGGACGATGTCGGGCTACTTGGTTTAATGAGTCAATCTCTTCCTGGTACTGCCAACAAAAAACCATCTCCCATTACACTACTGAAAGACTTCAATCTAAAATTTTAGATGGCCCATAACTGCAAAAGAGTGCTGGGCTAGAACCATTGTCAAAATATGTTTTTTTGTATTGAAGCATCTATAAACAGAACATTCATATTTAAGTGGCAGCATCATATGGTGACACCATACCTGTTGCATGGCCTCCACTCGCTTGTTGAGTGATGTTGTCTGTTCAATTAACATCTCTGCAGCGTTGTCATGGTTACGAAGCCTCTCCACTAAAGATTTGGCATCTGCCAGGACCTTCTCTAAGGTACAGTTCATGCCTGAGGAAATATAAGTCATAATTACAAGGGAACTAAGAAGATTTAATGACTACAGCATTGTAATTTTGATAAAGAAGAGTAGATTCCTCAATTTATAATTAGACGATGTTGAAACTTAGTAGAGTTGTTTCGATACCAATAACAGCTTTGGACATGCCTCTGGTACTGCCTAAAAAGCTGGATTGGATTGCTGCACCAGTCTGATACCATAGAATTTATTATAAACTTAAATGAAGTCGATAATGTCGTATGAGAGATTAAAGTACTCTATTTACTACTTTTAAAATATCTCCGGAACTCTATGGTCGAGAAACTTACTTTAACTGGCCTCTACTTTGTCTTTTGTTATTTAGCTTCTAGACAGGGAAATGGGTATGGATCAGTACACTGTATCAGCCTCTACCCAAGTTAAGGTATCGGAATTGATATTGGGAAGGAAAAAATGGTATTGGAGAATCTCTACAATTTAGAGATGGGAGATATTTCAGTGTAATAAATACCAGGTAAGCCTATGATAAGTAATCAATAAAATCTTAAACTGTGTTGTAAAAGCTGGGCTAATGACAGTGAATGCCTCTACCTGATGACTGGTTCAAAGTTCTTGCAAGTAAATGGGCCATATCACATAAGGGAAACATTAACCTGAATGTAATACAATATAATATAACATAATATCAGTCTTAATTGATCTTCAGAGGATAAACTCAGATGTTGTGACAGCACAAATACATAAATAAGTAGAAATACAGAGGTAAAAAAATAAGAATAAGAATGAATAAATTAGGAGGTATACAGAACTAGCATAAGAGTATAAGTAAAAAATGACAGACAGTTGAAAGACAAAGTTATGAGTTAAGGTGACACCATATGAATAATGGCAGCAAGTCTACACCATACACCAGAATAATATATACTGTGATTAAGTAATCATACTTAGTGTGTTGCCTATACCAATATACCAAAATAGAATTAAAATACCGCATATGATGAGTAAGACAGGATTAACTCTATAGCATGATATAGGACAGTTTTGTATTGTTTGAGGTATAACATACAGGCTAATATAAGGTAATAATAATAATAATGATAACAATATTAAACATAATAACATTGTACAGTATCATATACTGATACTAGTGTAGTATAGCATAATATAGTATAACATTTAAACAGGATATCAGATATAATATGGTGTGGTATGGTCCTGTACAGTAATATAAATATATTGTGAAATTTGAATATCACTTGCCAAGCCCTCATTATTGCCTTTTACAAGTCTGTACTTTGCATTTTTATCAGATTATTATCTGGGGCAATAAATTGGGCCAGATAAAGCAAATTATGTCTTCTCAATCTATTCATGACATCATTTGTACCTCCCCACCTCAGGTGAGGGGTCATACTAACAGAAACTGATGCTCCCCATGTGTAACTACATTAAGTAAATAAAACTAACATTAACTGCACAAGACACCGACTAAAATAAAATAAAAAGACATAACATATAAAGCACCATGAATTTAGCTCGTTGCTAACCCTGCCCTTCTTCTTCTCGTCCCACCTTGGATGACAGCTGCTGTGTCAGCTAATTAGCTCAGGCTAACATTACCATGTTATAAGTGACAAATTTAGTTACTGGTGCGCCACATTTATCTTAGCTGTAGTTAATGCGGAATCAGGCACGCACACAATTTCTCTGCTTCAGTTAACGTTAACTGACTAGGAATAACACTTCAGCAGCACAACTAAAAGTCCTTGCTAACTTATTAGCTGACTTGCTACCCACACTCAAACTGTCATGCATTTAGGGCTCATATTACAAACATTTTCTAACTGGTAGACTTGCATTTAAAATAGTTCTTCCCAACTAACGTTAGAAAATTGATTAATGAAGAAAATGTCTTACCTGGAGAGCTCACAGTGCAAGACATTTGTGTTTAGCTAGTCTGTTACTTCCTGTTGATGTTTAGTAGCTAATATTAGCTACAGGCTAACATTAGTCTCCATCGAGGAGCAACAAGTAGAGGTTCTGGTGCAGCGCTATTACTTTTTAAAACACACGGAGATGTCAGTAGACACGAACTGTTAACTTAATTTAAACAAACGTTTGCTGTAAAGTTAGCCTTGAGATGACTCAAGTGGCTACAGCTAACCTATACGATAATATGCTAACCAAAGCTAAATAACGTCCACATCTCGCGATATGTTTTAATGTCAGAAAATTCTCGCGACAATGCAGCGGGATTTTATTATATTACAGAAAAGATGGCGGACAGGCTAACTCAGCTTCAAGACGCTGTCAATTCGGTAAGGCATCTGAGTTTTTAGACGAAAAAAAGTGACAAATCACTGTATTTTGACTGGTTATACTACGTAAAGGTGGTTGCTAAGCAGTACCCCTTTTTTCAGTTATTTGTCAACCTAGCTATATCACTGTGTAGCTAACGACCAGGGGCCTGAAACGTTACTATGAACAAGTCTAGCTTCATGTTAAATTTCACACAGAAACATTTGCTACAGTATTGTAGAGATAACACATTAGAACCTCAAAGTAACTCATATTTAGTATTAAGTCTAGGTACTAAGAATGCTGAGTCGCAAACGAGTGGCTGACTGACAGCTTTCATGTCTCCCTGCTTGAAAGAAAGTGTAATCCAATCGATGTTTTGTATGTCCAGCTTGCAGATCAGTTTTGCAATGCAATCGGCGTCCTGCAACAATGTGCGCCTCCTGCCTCCTTCAGTAACATCCAAACAGCTATCAACAGAGATCAGCCAGCAAACCCAACCGAAGGTAATCTATATGTCTTTGTTACTTTACTTTTGTTGCTCCTTTGTTTACTCCTCTCTTACTGATCTCGCTTCTCATCACTCCCTGGCTTACATTATTGATGTGCCAATCCAGTAATGATCATATTAATTAATACATTGATCGTGTGTTGCCAGATGTGACTAATCCACAACACATAACAAACTGTTACTGACCAGTCACTGACACCATTTGCAACACATTTTTATTCCACACTGTCTTCTTCCTACATATATCTCTCTCTCATCAATGTTACCAGTCTTATCTGTTTGCTAATGACTTGCAGGATGGAGAAACATGATTTGTTCAACATGAGGATGACATTTTTTTTAATCTCTTCAGAGTATGCCCAGCTGTTTGCAGCCCTGATCGCCAGAACAGCCAAAGATGTGGATGTATTAATAGACTCTCTGCCCAGTGAGGAGTCCACAGCAGCTCTGCAGGTTGGCACCTTCATAAGTACTTTTGAGACATGCAGATTCCATGATAAACAAATCCAAAATCCCACTTAGTACTTCTAGCTACCGGTCAGCAGAGGGAGCCAGGTGAATGCTTGTTCAGCTGCTGTGTACACTGACAGCTCAAGACTCTGACAAAGAAAATTATGTCTGCTCATGGGTATAAAACAAATAACCAAATTATTGCAGTCAGTTTTCAGGCCGCTCCTCTGGTTATTAACCGTGAGAAGCCTAGAGGCTGCTAATAAACTCTTGAATAAACATTTTTTAATTTTTGACACATGCACACTCGTTTATCAGTTACATACTACATATAGTTTGAGGTTTGATCATTTAAAGAGACTCAGATCAGTGCACATTCTGAAAATGTACTGCATTTACCTTTGAAATTCAGATCCAACATCTTAACAGAAGAGTATTTCTTACCTTTTTCAGGATCGGTGAGTTTTTATGAATTGCCTTTTAAGTAAATTCATTATCTTCTCATAAGTGGAAATAGAGAGGAAGGGTTGCTGCTATTTCTGTGTTGATTGCGTTGCTGAAACTAGAAGGATATTTTTGATGAAACTCTTGATTTCTTGAACTCTTGAACTTAATGATAGTTAGACCAACTAGAGTCTTCAGCAGCTAAAATGCACAGACTCTAAGTGAGTAATAGGAACAATCATTTTTGAAACTGGTCCAGTACTGAGTGGGAGGTCTGCAGCTGGCAGCAGAAAACCAGGCTGCAGTGTAACCAGTTGGGCAGTTATGCACTGTCAATTAGTGTCCACTAAACAACTGACTGAATGAAGTAAAGGTTTATTTCAACCAAACCAGAGTCAGTGATTGTTGGAACAAAGTTTTATTTTGTTTCTGTCAACTGAACAAAAAAAGAGTACTTTGATAATCCCTGTAGGAAATTGATGCCAAGTCACAAACAAACAACACAAGGAGACTCGAAGAAGTAGAAAATAAAATTAAATAGAACATAAATTACTAAAACTATATCCAGAAACTAAACCAAAACTGTAAAGAGAGTAGTGTGACAGTGAGCCAGCATGTTCAATACAACCCTTAAACTGAAGCAGCTAAACAGAATTCAGCAATCATTTATTTTATGATGTATGTTTGTGCTCTTCCTAATGTGACATGTCAAAATGTTTAAATGTCTTACGGCCTATAAGATTTTAATGCCATAATTCAACAGCCTTACAACCATGAAACTGTAATATCTCATCCTCTTTAATGGAGACATAAAAATAAATAAATAAATCACAATTTTTGTTCAAACCAATAACTAACATGTAAAGCCAATATAGATCTAATGGTTTTGCAATATACCTTGACAGGGCATGTATTGGTTTGGCCAATGTAAAAGACAATGACTTGTGCCTGGGGCTGTCACGTATCTGGCCCTAGAGTTTCATTTTCATGTTGTGAAATGAGATACTGCCTCTAAAACATTTTTAGGAGGCTTTTTTTCTTCTTTGGGTTAACCATGCTTTAAGCCAGTTATGTTTTCTTGTTTATCCATGTATCCTTACATTGAATCTGATTGGCTGTGACCTCTTGTCAGGCGGCCAGTCTGCGGCAGCTGGAGGAGGAGAACCATGAGGCAGCAGCCCGTCTGGAGGAGGTGGTTTACCGCGGGGATATGCTGCTGGAGAAGATCCAGAGCGCGCTGGCTGACATTGCTCAGTCTCAACTCCGCACCCGCAACGGAGCACCGAGCCAGCCCTCACCAGCTGAATCCTGACCCACAATGGACATAATGCAGCTCTGGACAATTTTCAGTCATGTCCCACTCATGATGACCTTTTAGTTTTGCTCTCAGACATCAGCTGGAAGCCTCGAAGCATCAGAAGTTGCTGAATGTGTTTGTAAAGGAAATGTGAGGTGCTATACAGTCAGTGAAACATCAGCTGGAGTGTTACTGTCACACAGCAGCGGCTGGTCTCAAGGCAGAGACACTGAAAAATGTGTGAAACTAGATGGCAGCTGAAGATGTCATCACATACACACTGTTTTCTACACTGAGCTTTTTGCTGATACAAAAAGCTTTTAAGAAATACAGCCGTGGGGTCAAAACGACTCTGGTCTGAATGTGTGAGGGGTCACCCTGTTATGATTTTTTATGTTTTATGTCTGTGTTGTATGTTGATACATCGTTTTTTTGTAGATATGTCTGAATAAAATTGTTTAAATTCTCATTTTTGGAGTGTCTTTACTGAAAAACCTCAACACTCTTCAGATAAGTAAATAAACCCACTCAACTCACTGTAACTCTGACATCTTTCTCTGTTGAAATAAAGCTTGAACAAACACACTGGAGACTTCATTTGTTTAAACTATTTGTATCTTTATTGATGGATTTCCTTTCTGACAAAATTGTTTTCATGTTTATCTATTACGGCACTTAGTGCTCACTAATTACGTTCCCCTCACATATTTATTTGTAAAATAACTAAATTTATATCTGAAATACGCTCAGCCATGCTCAAACAGCAGTGATGGAGGTGACAGCACGGATGCTGGACCCTCCCTCACCACCACACAGGCTGCTGAGAGTGAGGAAAGTGTAGGCCTGGAAGATTTGAGCTTGGAGGTGAAATTAGTAGGTATTTCAAAATTGTTAAACCTTATAAATAGAACCATGTGTTAGATTTATAGGGCTTTAGCAATCAGTGTTTCTCCTAAGCTGTTTGGCACATCACAGACGGTGCTCTCGCCCAGCCCCTGCTAATGTGTCTTTGTACTGTGTCTTTTTTCTGATCCAGATATTGAGGGTTATTTATTTATTTTTTTGACTGCAAGCAAGTTATCCAGAGGTCTCTACCTAACAAACAGACACGGTAATTTAAATGGGAAAAAACAGTATTAGAGCAGTTTCACGTTCAATTAAAGCTGCAAGCGGCGTTTATCGGAGTCCAAGCAGATTTGAATGTTTAGTATCTTTTTTTAACTGACAAAAAGCAAAATATTTAACGTTGAGTGAAAATGTGTATTTCTTGACTACATTTGTACTGACTTTTTATATATATATTTACCTTGTGTTTAGATAAGAATAAAAAACTAACAAAAACAACATTACAGCTCCAACAACAGTGTTAGACACTGACCCACAGCAGTTGAACAACAGCTTCTGTTGGGGTACCGCAACACCACTTGGACAAACCACATGCAGAACTGCAGTATGCTGTAATATTACAACCAGTTGTAATAATGAAGGCAGTTAGTCTAGGTTTGTTTTGATTATGATTACATTTGCTTACTATCATTTTAGACAGCAGCGGTCATAGGATGGCAAGATATTTTAATTCTACTTTCCAGGTAAAGTCTAATTCTTATGTCGTTAGGCCTAGATCTTAATTTGAGAAAAGATTATAGTTGGTGTTTGATGGAGGAAGAGCCAGTCAGGACACTGATGACTGTCCTCATGACAGGAAGAGATGGCAACAGCATGGCGTGGTCTGAGAACAACTGAGATGAAAATCATGAGGTCTGTTAACTTAAAGCTTTGTGGGAATACAATCTAAAATGATGCAGTGAACACTGTCTTTGTTCAAGTATACCGAATAAATGTAAAATAATGGGATAACTGACGTCCACTCTCAGCTGCTCCAGGAGTGCCAAAACCTCAGGGGAGTCTTGTGCTATAAAACAGAAACACATGTAATGAACACTTTTGAACTCAACTATACATGGAACGATATTAAGAAGGCTCCTGTCATAAAAAACAATTCACATATGTAAAGTTAACGTTATCTGAGTACGTTACTATAGTACTTTGAAGTCTTAGTGAGGGGACTGACTTGTCATTTATAAAAAGATAAATCACTTTTCTATAATACATCAATGATATTTCAATGGAATAAATTACTTATTGACTTATTCATACTTCAAAAACAGCATCAATAAGTGAACAACATGTAATTATAACTACTTGCAGTAAAAATGAAGAGACCCTACACCAGTCTTGTATGTTAACTTATTTAACACTTTAACACTTAAATACAGTGGAAAACAAATCACTGTAGCATATATAAACAAATCTAGCCTACAAGTAAAAAGAAATAAATAATAACTTTCACTGCTTAAAGATACTCAATAGCTCAGCTAATACCTGAAATGTCACTGGAAAACAAACCACTGCAGCAGCATATTGAACAAATGTAGC
This sequence comes from Epinephelus fuscoguttatus, assembly GCF_011397635.1. Taxonomy (NCBI): domain Eukaryota; kingdom Metazoa; phylum Chordata; class Actinopteri; order Perciformes; family Serranidae; genus Epinephelus; species Epinephelus fuscoguttatus. The sequence continues at coordinate 27,322,738 of NC_064773.1, read as the reverse complement.
GCTTAAATAGAGTGGAAACAAACCACTGTAGCATATTAAACAAACAAATCTAGCCTACGAGTACAAAAAATAAATGAATAAATGTCACTGGAAAACAACCCCAAACCACTGTAGCAGCTTATTGAACAAATCTGGCTTAGAAGGCTTAGGCTATGAAAAAAAAAAATTATCAGTGCTTATATCCATCAGCTCAGCTAATAAAAGTGCTTTTATAATTCAATTCCTTTCACTTCAGGAAAACAAGGCACACATATGTAAATGTTTACATAGGTTAACCTGATATACTCAGCAGCTCAGATGCAAGAGCATTAACAGCCTTCAACCCTACTTCAGGTAGGCTACATTTTTTCTTCTTTTTCTCCCCACAGGAAAACAAGGCACAAGACCAGTACGTAAACTTTGGGTTAACCATTCAGCAGCATTAACAGTCCTTTTACAGTTTACGTCGCTTCATTTCAGGCAAATTTTTTGCCAGGAAAAAAAGCATATTCATGTTTTCTTGTGTCAACCTAACTCATTTTGGGTCGCACATTGTCACTGAGATGCTAAACACCCATTCTGAGGCGCAACTCCATGCAGAAATGCATACATATTTTCTTGCACACAATGAGAGCAGAGGAAAAGTTCCTGCGTTCTGTTTCCACCAATTAAGTGGGCTGTCCTCAGCACCAATCTCCTCCATTTTGCAATAGATTTCGATCTCATTCTGAAGTTTTTCCCTGGGTCCAAGCGTAGAGGTCTCATCGGCTGACATCTGAGTGCTGTCTTCTTTTCTTTTTTGACTTGATGCTCCAAAGAAGTCCTCCCATGTCTGACTTGGCCCGTTTGCTGGCTTGTTTGCTGCTCTCTGGCTCTGTATCTCCCTCAGGTTGTCGGGTGGCCTCTCTGGAGTCCTGGAGAGAGATGCTCCAGCAGCATGTCTTTGACCTCCTGTTCCGTTGAACCAAATGAATCTTTAAATCGAGGGTCAAGAAATGTGGCACAGTTTAATACTTGTTGTAGTTCCCTGTCTTGGTATCTGTTTTGTAGATTAGTACTTAATCTCTCTTTCATGTCACGTGCCAGGTTGCTGTCAGATTCAGAGACTGTAAGACATGACTGTATCTCCCACACAAGTGGCTGGACTGCAGAGACAGTGGGGTGTTGCTCTCCACTCAGTGCATCTGTAAATCTTCTCAATGGGCCAAGCACCTCTTTAATGGTTTCGATAAAGCTGGGTCTGTCTGTCTGCGTCCACTTCTCCACTCTCTCTTCTGCTGGGTCTGTCTGTCTGTCTGTCTGTCGTGAACCATGATTTACCTGACTGGTTGCCCCTTGGGCTCTGCTCCCTGGGCACTTCCACGCCCCCAGACACGTGTCCAGTTTGCCCGTATAATAATCCGCTCATAAGCACTAGGCAGCGTTGCCAGGTGTACGATAATTATCATATTTGTACGATAATTTGGTCCTCTGTACGATGTACGATCAATAATCCCAAATGTACAATAATTTGACCATTTCATAAATGTGTGGTTGTAATCAGTATGTAATCAGTATGCTGGAGTTTTTATGTGAGCCCTGAAGGCATCTGTTCCCATGTGACATGTTTCCAGCCAATCGCACTTTGATTAGCGTGAGATACGGGTACGTTTGTCTCTGAACAATGAGCACGATTGGCTGAATGGTCAGCTGTACCCGTCCCCCCGTCAGGAAGTTGAGGGAGAATGAGATTCAAAACAGAAGAAGAAGAGGAAAAACAGAAGCAAGGAAAATGGGAAAAAAGTAAACCAAAAAAGTAAACACTAGAGTGACTATATTTGCCTATAGTGCATCAGTAGGATTGTTATTTTGGTTTTGACGGATGTACGATAATTTCCCTCACATCTGTCCTCTCTCTCCCCCCCCTTCACGCTCATCTGTCCTCTCTCTCCCCCCCTTCACGCTCATCTGTCCTCTCCCCCCCCCCCCTTCACGCTCATCTGTCCTATCAATGAAAGGCATTAAAAATGCCTGAAAAAAATATTTTTAATATATTATCGTATTTAAAAAAAAAAAAAGATAATTTTGAGTCTCTGGTACGATAATCCTACATTTCCCACCTGGCAACGCTGGCACTAGGCTAGTGTTAGCTAGCGTTAGCAGCAAGCTAACTAGCTAAACACAAAGACGTGGCTTAGTGACGTGTGCTGTTGTTAGCTGGAACTAGGCTAGTGCTAGCTAACATTAGCAAATGCGGTCTTTCAAAGTTTCAGAATTCCTGTTATTGTATTGACACAATAAGAAAATATCTTAGCTAATTCGTCCTATAACAAAAAAGGTATAACACTAACCTCACTCTCACTTTGAGTCTTCTTTAATTCCACCGCTTGCTCTGGGTGCGTCACATTTCGGTGTTTAAAGAGGTTCAATATATTTCTCTTGGCTGGTATGCTTTTAAGGCATTTGGGTTTTCCGTCGTCAACCGTCTTGTTGTGCTCGTCGGCCAAAAACCCCAAATAATTCCAAATTAAACTTTTGGAATTTGCTTTCCTCAGTAATGTCGGTGGCGCGGCAGCACCAGAGCTCGTCTCACCCCCTTCTGCCATGTTTAACGTTACATCACACACCTTACATGCTTGAAGGCAGGTGCCAGGTGGCCAGCACGCGCCATTATTGGACGGTGCATGGACACTCACCCTCTTGCGATTGGACTTTGAACTTATCCCACAGTAGTGGTACCGTGAGGTACCATGGTACTACGGTACCCCAACATTATGGTACCATATGTACCGTGGTGTTTTAGTACTGCGGTCTACCGTTGGTACCAGTAGACTGTGCAACACTAATTCACAGACTTTAAAAGAAGACTATGGGTCGATGAAGAAGCGGAAAAAATAAACACAGCAGAGTCTACAGATAATGTGATGAAAACACATGTAAGGCAAGGTCGAGGCCACACTAAGACACACGCTAGCGTGTGTGGTGTGGTAACTGCAAAAATAATACACACCAAGAATCCCTTTGCAAGAAAAGCGGGGGTGGGGGGGGGGTGGCAAGATGATGTCAGAAAGGTCGTGGAGGAGCACAAATATACTGTGGTACTACGCCATGCAAACAGCAGCTTATGTGAGAAACAGGTGCTACAGTAGGCGCACAAAGAAAATGCCATACGAGCTATTCACAGGCAAGGAACCAAACATATCCAAGCTCCAGAAATTTGGTTTGATGTGTTTTGCCTACAAACAAGAAAAACACACTGTGAAGAAGGTGTTTTCATTGGCTATGACAAAAATAGCCCAGCTTATGTAGTGTATTACCCAGATACAGAGAAAGTTCAAAAACACAGGTTGGTGAAATTCGCAGCCAAGACAACCAAAGATGGTGATGAAGAAAATGTTGTTAATGAAAATGTGGAAAATTTACCTGGTCAGGGTATTCAAAGTGCTGTGTCTGATATTCTACCTGAACAGACTGAACACACACAGCCAGGTAAAGCCGCTGAGACTGTGATCAGAAGGAACCCACCAAGAACCAAGAGAAAACCACCTGGTCTACAGGAATTTGAGACTGAGGATGCGGACAAACTGCAAACATGTGTGGACTCATGTTACAGAGCAGTGTGCGACATTCTTCAAACTTACCAGGACGCCATAGCATCGACCAAGTCAAGGCACTGGAAAAATGCCATGAATGAGGAGATGCAATCACTGGAGGAGAACGAGACCTTCAGCCTCACCCGTTTGCCACCAGGTAAACAGGCAGTGGGGGGCAGATGGGTCTTCGCACTCAAAAGTGACATTGATGGATCAGATAAATACAAGGCGAGAACTGTAGCAAAAGGTGACAGCCAAAACCAGGAACTGACTATGAGGAGACATTCTCACCCACAGCTGACATGACAAGTAGAGTGGTCATGCAAAAGGCAGTGCAGGAGAACCTAGTCTTACACCAAATGGACGTTAAGACACCCTATTTGCACGCACCAGTTGATTGTGAACTCTATATAGAGCAGCCAGAAGGCTATGAGAAAAAGTCAGAGGCAGGTGAAAAACTAGTGTGTAAGCTGCCAAAGTCTCTCTATGGCTTAAAGCAGTCAGGGGGAAACTGGAATGCTTTGTTACAAACATATCTGTGTGAAAACAGTTTTGTACAGAATCCTGCAGACCACTGTGTGTATACAAAAGAGAAACACAACGGGGTCGCCGGTGGGTTAGTGGTAGAGCGGGTGCCCCATGTACAAGGCTGTTACCGCAGCAGCCCAGGTTCAACTCCAGCCTGTGGCCCTTTGCTGCATGTCACTCCCTCTCTCCCCGCTTCACACTTGTCTGTCCTATCCATTAAAGGTTGAAAAGCCCCCCAAAAAAAATCTTTAGGAAAAAAAAAAAAAAAAGAGAGAAACACGACGAAAAGGTAATCTTGCTAATATGGGTTGACAATCTGATCATAGCAGCCAGTAATAAGGACGTACTGAAAAGTGTCAAAAGGATGCTTCCTGAAGGTTCAGAATGAAAGATTTGGGAAAGTTGAGACATTTTCTGGGCAGAGATTTTGACCAAGCAGAAGGTGAAATCAAAATGTCACAGAAAAAATATGTAACTAAAATATTGGAGAGGTTTGAAATGCTGCACTGCAGGTCCAGAGAGACCCCATGTGAACCAAAACTTGACAACCAAGGTACTATAGCACTGGCCAGAAACCCTGTTAACAGGCAACGGTGCAAGCACATTGATATTAAGTACCACTTCATAAGGGTAACTGTAAATAATGGAAAGGTAATCTTGGAATATTGTCCTACTGAACAAATGACTGCTGATCTAATTGTCACTAGGTGGCACCTTTGCTCACTACACTGTTGTGACATGTGACATCATCACGTTCAATGGGACTCTATGCTGTTATTCACGCAAGAGAAGTGTTATGCACTCCAGCTTTACACTTCTCCTCTAATACTGACAATGACAAGAGTTTTTCCTGATGATGGACATCACTCCCTGCAGAAGTTACAGACTCACTTAGCATGTTTAAACTTTGACTAATCACACCTCTGTTTGATTAACACTGTTACTGATAAGTCAGGTCAACATACTTGACTACATGTACAAATGTATATTGTCACACAGTCAGCAGAGTGTTATGAATGTTAGCATGCCAATGCTATTGATAGTAGCATCTGTGTTAATAGAATGATAAGTTTTATTATTCCTTTAAGCAGAGGTACCGGTGAGGAGCAGGCAGTAGGGAAGCTGGGGCCAGGCGGAGGAGTCTAAGCCAGTAGAAACGACAGACGAGCACGTGGTCAAGGACAGAAGGCAGATAAGTTTACCAGGAGGCAGGCGAGAAGAGCAGGTCGGAGGCAGGCAGGGTCGGCAATAGGAGATCAGGTAGGTAATGAGTGCTGGAAAGTCTCGCATGGATGCAGTAGAACAATCTGGCAAGGATGAGAGTGCTGGAGAGGCTTATATGCAGGGCTGATTGGGAATGAGCTGCAGCTGAGCTTGCAGGTGAGTGTAGTTGGGCTGATTAGGTGGGAGTGGCTGGCAGGTAGAATGGAGCAGAGGCAGGGAGAGTGGAAAATTACTGATGCAGAGGGATAGAAGGGGAGACAGGGAGGATGAAACTGTGACACAGAGGGTGATATTTTGTGATGGAGGGACATCTGAGTGGCAGCAGAATAAATCGCTTTCACTGCAATAAAGTTCTACGCTAAAGCCTGTTGTAGGCCTTCTTTGTTAAAGGACTTTGGTAAATACACTGCTCAAAACAAACGAAGCAACACTTAAGCAAGTCAGTGAAACTTCAGGGATATCAATCTGTCCATATAGGAAGTAATTTGCTTTGGTGCAAATGAAAGTGACAACAGGTGCAATGAAGAGGCAAAAGCAAGGCAACATCCACAAAGAGAATGGTTTTCATGTGGTGGCCACAGATAGTTGCTATCTTCTTATCCTTCCCGATTTCTTCTTTAATTTTGTGTTCTGCTAGTGTCCTTGTCACTACTGAGAGCATGGCGGTACCTGCAGTCCAATCTGGTTGCACAGGTAGTCCAGCTCCTCCAGGATGGCACATCCGTCACAGGAAGATTTTCTCCACTCAAGAGCATGGTGGAGAAACCAGGAGACCAGCCATTACACAAGGAGAGCTGGACAGGGCCGTAGAACGGCATCAACCCAGCAGCAAGGACCGCTGTCTGCTCCTTTGCATGAGGAGGAACAGGAGGAGCATTGCCAGAGCCCTACAAAATGACCTCCAGCAGGCTACAGGTGTGCATGATTCTGACCAAAACAGACTCCATGAGGGTGGCATAAGGGCCCAACGTCCTGTAGTGGGACCTGTGTTCACAGCCCAGCACCGTGCAGCTTGATTGGCATTCACCAGAGAACACCAAGATTGGTAGGTCTGCCACTGGTGCCCTGTTCTCTTCACATATGAGAGCAGGTTCACATTTTGGATGTTATGCAAGCAGTTATGTCAGTCAGAGGCCTCACGTGGGGAAGACAGACAGGACAGGAGAAAACTCCAGTCGTTGCATTCGGACCGAATGCAGTGATTGGTTGGAGTTTCTTAGAACCATATGAGAATGGTATAATTCCGAGTTTTTATTTCTGGTGGAATTCACTTACATTTTAGTGTGCCATCAGCTTATTAATAGCATTTTAACCTAAACAAAGAGAAGTGTAAAATTTCCATAAGGTAAGTGTTGCTTTAATATATGATACTATATGTATGTGACAATAATCAATAATGTTAGCAAAGGAGAGAGAGAGAGAAGGAGAGAAGGGGCTAAGTGTATTATAGGTGATGTATTATAGAAGGTCCCCTGGCAGACTAGGCCTATGTCAGCCTAACTAGGGGCTGGTCCAAAACAAGCCTGAACCAGCCCTAACTGCCCCTCTCAATTTTGACAGTTTTTTTTGATGGTTTGGATATTCCTTCTATTGAACAAGCTGTTGCTGAGAAATTGGAGGAACCAATTACTATCACTGAATTAAATTCTGCAAATTACATCCTTACAATGTGGGAAGAGCCCAAGTGCAGGTGGTTATCCATCTGGGTTTTCTAAGAAATTTTGGCAACATAGACAATAAAGCCTCCACAAAAGTAGCAATAGCATTTTAAGTCTTGTGTGTAATTTATCCTTTAGAGATTTATAGTCCAGGATTTATCCTGGCGTCATATGAACAGAGGAATTCTCTGCTTGTCGCTAGGCTAATTTACACAAACGTGTATAAGGCAGTTGTTTTGTCAGTGAACCTTGTGAATTATAACAGAGCTGAAGTATGTACCATTACCTTTGTTAAATGTTGCCTTTGTCCCTGGTTTAATATGAGAAGAGGAAAAGATTGCCAGCTGCTAGGCTAATTTATACAATGTAAAATGCCATAGGCTCCTGCTAATAACATTAGAATGTTACATTTGTTTGGGAAAATTGTTTAGTACAAGACAGTTGTTTTGTCAGTGGACCTTTTGAGTTGGAATGGAGCAAAATTATGTACTATTACTTTTGTAAAATGTTGCTGTTGTCCCTGCTTTAACATGTGAAGAGGAAAAGATTGACAGTTGCTAGGCTAATTTATACAATGTAAAATGCCATAGGCCTGTGCTAATAACATTAGCATGTTGTATTTGTGGCTAAAATGTGTCCAGATAAAGACAAGTGTTTGCCTGTGAATACTGTGAGTTATAGTGAAGCCAACTTGTGTACTTGTGTTTGAAATTGTCTCTGTTAAGCCATACTTAATGTGTGTTTTTTGTGTGTTTTGAATCAACAAAACTTTACAGCACGCACACCACGGCTCACAACGGCGTGGGTGATGTGTGGCTACACGTTCAAAAACAGAAATGGTTGTAAATAAGGACTATAACTCAATAAATTGGGCATTACTGACATTAAAAACCTTCTTTTTTTTTTTTTTTTTTTTTGGACAATTCTTTTTAAGCCTATTTCACTGCACAGCCTGATCAGGCACAAAAATGAAATGCATTTTCAGTCCCTCTATACAGTCAACACTTATATCCTGTATCATGACGTGGTTTAATATTACAATATTACAATACAATAATAATAATACAAGTAGCATTTTAATAGACCTAACTATCAATAACTATTCATAAGGTTGTATTTTTTTTGGCAGTTCAAAAACCCACATCACGTCCGTATTGCAATTACTGTAGGTTATTATATCAGTGAAGTCTGCTTAAATCTGCACCTCAAGCGGACTCTCTGGAAGTTTGCAGAAAGTCCACTTGAGGCCCCTTGTCGCCTGGATGAATTGTGGATTTGGACAGCCCTCAGCACTCCCAGACTTCCCGGGAACATGCCTGCAAAGTCTGCAAGCCTGCAAGTGCAGTGAAGTCTGGACATTTGGGCTGAATCCAAATGAACTGCTATATCAGTTTGTTCTCAGTCTCCAATTGTTATAATTGTGCTAGATTAATTTATTAAAATACTTTACAAGCAATTTTGTAATTGATGTTCATGATTCAGTCTCCATTGCACATGAATTCTCATGTAAGTCAGCATCATATCAGTTTGCTGCTGCAGAGGAGACCTGTCCCCTCAACTACATAGGCTAAATAAATTGTGTCTGACTATAAGGTTAATATTTTCAGAGGAAAAAAAATACAAGACAACAGCTTTCATTAAAGATCAGTCAGATATAATCAGGGCTTCACATCTGTACAGATGTTATTTTTAGAGTCCTCACATCCGACTGACTACCAGTCTCTGTGATGTTAAACACTTCAATAATTAAAACAGTCAAATGTTAATATACAGTAGACTACATATAGTTTATGATACAGTTAAAATGGCCAAAAATGTGAATAACTGTGTTGCAGGACGATTTAAGGTGTACCCCTACATTTTCTGCTTGTGCCCCTAAATTTTTTACAGTGCTACAGTGCTCCTATACTAAAACAAATTAGTCTGGAGCCCTGCTTTAACCTGTACCTCATAACGGCCTATAAGTTTGCTTAATGTGGACTTTAAAATACTATTAGCCTCATGCCTGGAATCTAAACTCCCATCTATTATTATTTATTCGAAATAGGCACTCCTTTTCCAACCTCAGACATCTTTTTAATGTTATCTACAACCCCTCCACCTCCAACACTCAAGAAGCTCTGATATCCTTAGATTGCAGAAAAAGAATTTGATAGAGTGGAGTGGGATAACCTCTTTTACACCCTAGAGATATTTGGCTTTAAAAAGACTTTTATTTCTTGGATTAGGTTGCTTTATTCATCACCTCTGGCTTCAATCTGCACAGATAATACTCATTCGGAATATTGCTCCACGAGACAGGGTTGTCCTTTGAGCCCCCCACTCTTTGCTTTAGCCATTGAGCTCCTAGCATTACGTTCTAACCCCTTTATTACTGGTGCAGGTATGGTACAAAGCTGAAGGTTTCTCTTTATGCGGATGACTTGCTTTAATACATTTCCGATCTGTCTTTTTCAGTGTCTGCCAGTTTTCCTTCCTCTGAGCTTTTTTCACAAATTAGTCTAGCTAGAATTAATTTAGAGCTTAGAATAGTTTTGCTGAACATCAGGTTTTATTACTGGTCCACCAATATTAGGATTGTAAAATACTGGCACGAAGCTGAGGCCCGTCATCCCCCTCCCACATGGCTTGCTTGAAGGCTCTAGTACATGTGCCCATTCACTCCTCTATTTCTCCCTATACTAAGAACCTGGTGGTTAGGAACTCATGTACGATCTGGGTTCAATTTAAGTGATACTTTGTCCTCCAGTCCTTATCGGTTTATGCTCCATTATTTGCAAACCACATTTTTCCTCCATTTCTAGCAGACAATGCCTTCTTGGTTTGGTCAAATTTGGGGATAAAGAACTTTAAAGATCTATACATTAACAACATCTTTGCATCTTTCCAGCAGCTCTCAGATTCTTTTTTATTCCCTAAACAACAGTTTTTAAGGTATTTACAGGTCCGCAGTTTTGTCGTTTCCCGAGTTTCCCAACCTACCCAGTGGTACTCCCTTAGATAATTTTTTCAAACCCACTGCATCCTTAAACGGCACAATTTCACTCAAATACAACCAAATCCACTCACTGGATGAATCTTGGACAGAGGTACTAAACAGGGTACATAAATCCTCAACTTGCACAAAACATTGCCTTATTCAATGTAAGCTTATACACTGTACCTACTCCTGGACTACTACAGACTGGAAAAGTTTCGGCTCTCAGCTATTGGTTTATCCAATAAATTCAACAATAATTGGGGTCCTTTTTTTCAATATGTTAAAAGGATTAGGTTCCCTCAGAGCGACCTACATATTTGACAGTGAGGGTTGTGTAACCAATGTAACATGTGCCTTTTTTTACTGACTGATCGCTGTCTCTCTCTCTCTCTTTTTTTTTTTTTTAGTTTTGTTTGTTTTTTGTGAGTGGTTGAGGTTGTGTTTGCTTGTTTGTTTTCTGTTTTGTTTTTTCTCCTTTTGTTTGGGGTATTTCCAGTTAAATTGTCGACTCTTCACCTTCCTTTAAAAAATGTTATTGTTCTACGATTATAACTGAGCGACGATATGTACATCTGTACAATATGCTCCTTTGTTTAACTATGGTCTGTTGGAAATAATAACAATAAACAAAAAAACAAAAAACAAAACAAAAAAACAAAAATAAACAAAAAAAAAAAAAAATACTATGTATCAGTAGATCCCAACCTTTTTCCTAAAGCTACCTATTTTCTGTTATTGAGTAAACTGAGGACCTCTGACTAAGTAACATATTTAATGGATGTTTTAAGTTATATTTAATACTACAGTAATTAACAGTAACAGTGATAAAATGTACAATACCCAAGTAGTGAACACAGTAACTGCAGTAAGTTTGCGTAAAACAAGTAATTAGGATGAATTTTCAGATTATTTCTTGTGAATGTTGCATCACCGATGAGTTTTCTTCCTGATATTTACAGGGACTTTTTATACTATGTTCTGTCTGTATTATTATTACAACTGTACAAACTTAATATTCTATTTTTTTCTCCCTGATGCCTGCCGATTGTTCTTTTAGCACTTTGGTTGTTTTTACTTTGTACTTTTCTAATGCAGGATCAGGCTGTTTTTGTCTTTTTTCCTCCACATAAATTAATTAAATGCCTATATATATATATATATATATATATATTTTTTTTTTTTTTTTTTTTTTTTTTTTTTTTTTTTCCTGAACTCCGGAACCCATCAACATTGCAGATGAACATCCCAAGAGCATACCTGTGAATCAAGACCCAGACATCTGCTTGATTTTTCAAGCAGATGTCTGGGTCTGTGCCTTCAGTCTGACATCAATCAATTACAGCTAACTGGCTTCTTTCTCTTGACGGCACAAACATGTAACTACTGATCAGTGAAACAGAGTATGATGTACTAACACATCAGTTTTCTCACTTTTCAGTTTCATGTGCTGAAATGACATTTTGCCTCTAAAACTTTTTAGGAGGCTTTTTTTTCCCCATTAGGTTAACTGTCCTTTAAGCCAGTTATGTTTTCTTGTTTATCCGTGTATTGCTGCTCAAAGACTGAACATAGCTATTCATAATGTCTGTTGTCACAGTGCATAAAGCAGGTTAGTGAGATTGTCCGTCACCAAACCTCCAGTCATAAATAATGAGGTTTTAGGTCAAAGGATGTTGCCTTTTTGGATTAGGTGGAAGCTCACAGTTTGTACTTTTTGTTTGAACATTGGTCATTTTAAAGGCTTGTTAGCACCACAACTTGATTTGCATAAATTAAAATAAAATACACTCTCACATCAGTCATTAGATGCACAACAACACAGAAAATGCCACCTCCTATCATTGAATCTGATTGGCTGTGTCTGCAGCAGCTGGAGGAGGAGAACCATGAGACAGCAGCCTGTCTGGAGGAGGTGGTTTACCACAGCGATATGCTGCTGGAGAAGATCCAGAGCATACTGGCTGACATTGCTCAGTCTCAACTCCGCACCTGCAATGGAGCACCGAGCCAGCCCTCACCAGCTGAATCCTGACCCACAATGCACGTTGTGCAAAATGCTGTTATAAACATTAGCCATTTTGAAATTCAAAATGGCCACCATGGAGAGTTTGAAAAAAATGGAAACATTAGTTTTCATATTCCTTGTGTTCTAACGATTCCAAAAATGTATAGTTTATCAGTTTCATAAAGGCTGGATCAGGCTGTGATTTCAATTTTTTACTTTGATTTTTGGTCTGATTTTGAATCCTGCTCTCAGTGGGTTGATGACTTTCATTTCCACTGACTGTTGTTATGTCATTTTGTTCTTAACAAATTATACACTGTACATCAGTAAAGATTTTCAACTTGAATAATTCGTTCATCAAGATCTGATGTGTGATTTAAGTATTCCCTTAATTTTTTTTGAGCAGTGCATATAAGATAGTTTCCATCTTTTTGTCATTAATTATCCTATGTGTCGGGATCACTAGGTAACATTTACTTTCGTTTGGTCTAGGAAGATTATCTTGCTGAACAAAACGTATAAGTGTCATAAACCTTTGTTTGCTGCAGAGCTTATTTTTGGCAGTAATCCAAAATTCAATGGAAAAATAGGCCTTTTGATGAGGGAGCCAGGGCAAAGCTGACTTCTGTGTCAGCCTATGGAAAAGCATCATCCCTGTAGCAGTATATAGCTGAAATATAGGAGGGACTTGTTAAGGAATATTGAGGACTGCACTCACTCTGGGGTGTCGATCAGAACACACAGACAGGAGACAGGATGTGGATTTAATCATTCAGTGGCTGATTTATCCTTGATACGACACAGCAGTACAGCAGACCTAGTTATGGCATGTATAGAATGCAGGTGTGTGGTCTGAAACACATAGAAAATAAAACACACACATCAGGTTATTAATAACGACAAAAAAGTTAACTAGGCTTTGCTGATAATGAATACAGCGCTTAGCAGTAATTGTACTCTGAGTTATGATACTGCTACAGTTACTAACAGGGGAGAACTTAAAACAATAATAATCAAACTAATCATCCTATTAACACAGATGCTACTATCAATAGCATTAGCACGCTAACACTCATAACACTCTGCTGACCGTGTGACTGTGTGTGACAATAATATGTGTACATGTAGTCAGGTATGTTGACCTTACTTATCAATAACAGTGTTAATCAAACAGAGGTGTGATTAGTCAAAGTTTAAACATGCTAAGTGAGTCTGTAACTTCTGCAGGGAGTAATGTCCATCATCAGGAAAAACTCTGTCATTGTCAGAATTAGAGGAGAAGCATATAACATACTGGTTGGACATTGAGGTGCACAGGGAAAGGTGAAGAAACATGCCAGTTAACCAAAGGAAAGTCCGTTCTGAATGGAGAAGTCCACCTGCATTCTCAGACTTTATCACAACAGCTGTACTTGATTCTGATAAATCATAAAGAATACACAAAATGGCTAAAAGGAAATGAGTTTCTGAATTGTGAAATGTTTTTGGGAGCTTCGTGTCAACACAAGGGGAGATCTGACAGATTTGGTCCCTCCCAGTGCTGTCTCCATGGCTATGGCCTTGTTGCATTGTAATGTTAAGGGTGATTCTGCTTTGATTTATAATGTGTTATTTCATTATATATATTTTTATGTTTTATTTATTTATGCAGCAGTAATTACACGGACATGGCAGTTAAACTATAATCACAGAGAGAGATGAAAAATAAAAAACACTCAGTGAAAGTAGCCCATAAATGAAATGAATAAATGAACAAATATGAAAAATGAATTCAAATGTCCATCTTTCTGACACCAAAGCGCTTTCATCATCAAATGTCATGGAAACCCGGCCGAGGTCAGGCATATAAGGCCTCCACACCGTTCAGATCTCTCCCTTTACACTTGGACTTGGACCAGAGCCACCTTGTGCAAAGATAACTCTTTGAGTACTGAAGCAGAAAGCACATCTTTTGGAAAACACTTTTCAAACTTCAGATTATTGAAAAGTTCAAAAGGTTTGTGATAAACCGAAGAGCCCGAAATGGACCCCCGCAGACCACCGACCTGGGAGGAGCACCTGCGTGAGCCGGACACCCACCGCGCAGGTAAGACAACTTTTATATTTATTTTAGTATTTTACTGTTGATTCGACCTCTTAAATTGTTAAAAGCGTTATCACTGTAGAAATCGTGTAACTTTGTGAGAGTAGAGGTGGACAGTTCACACCATGTTATTAGGCCTGTTGGAAAACTGCAGATTTGATTCAAATAGACACTCATTCACGATTTCTGGTGTAAACTGATTGTTGATGGACAGAATGTGTTAAATCTACCGGGACAGGTGCGCGATGTGTTAACACTTCATGTAGTGATTTATAGTGAACACTGTTATTTTTGTTTGAGGGTATCAAATCTCCCAAAATGTGACAAGCTGTGATCGGATGTACTAAAACAAATATGGCGACTGGATCCAATTTCAAATATTGCTAAAAATGCCTTTAGTTGTCGCCATGGAGACGTACTATTATGAGTGAACGTCAAGACGCAGAGACGCACAGGTGGAATCAAAACCAGGGCACGGGCCTCTGAGTTGGTTTGTTTTGACTGTTAAAGCTTGACATATTGTATCTGGAGCTGATTAGAAAGGTCCTTATTGTTCCTTAAGTATCACATTACCATAAATGAGTGACTATTTGCACCCCAGTAGGCTATAAATGTCCTTGGCCTCTCAGCTGGGCTATTTTCACCCCTGTATGAGGTGTGACAACAAACTTTGCATGTACAAAAAACCTAACAGAGGCAGACCTCCTGTCTGTTTCTGTACACTGACACCGTTTATTTTACAAATAAGAAACTATAAATTGTGAAGACAGTAAAGCCTCCACTACAATAGCATTTTAAGTCTTGTGTGTAATTTATCCTGGCTTCATATGAGTGCAGGAAATCTCCGGTCGTCGCTAGGCTAATTTATACAATGTAAAATGCCATAGGCTTGTGCTAATAACGTTAGCATGCTGTATTTGTTTGGAAAAGCTGTTTTGTCGGTGAATCTTGTGAGTTGTAATGGAGGCAGATTGTGTGCCGTTACCTTTGTTAAATGTTGCCGTTGTCCCTGCCTTTATGTGAGAAGAGGGAAAGAACGCTAGTACCTAGGCTAATTTATACAATGTAAAATGCCATAGGCTTGTGCTAATAACGTTAGCATGTTGTATTTGTATGTGTTTAGTGTGACAGTTGTTTTGTCCGTGAATCTTGTGAGTTGTAATGGAGCCAAATTGTGTACCGTTACCTTTGTTAAATGTTGCCGTTGTCCCTGGTTTTATATGAGAAGAGGGAAAGATTGCTAATAGCCAGGCTAATTTATACAATGTAGAATGCAATAGGTTTGTGCTAATAACGTTAGCATTGTAACCTATTTTTATGGACTTGCCTCTTAGAGTGATTTTAAGTTCCTGTTATAGGCTGTCACCACAGTACATGCCTTGAGCTCTTACTTTGAAGGCTGAGCGGAAGTGTTGTTACACGGTGTGGTAGCAGTGGAGTTTACGGTTGGAATGGAAGACGGAATAAAGTGGTCCCCGTATGAAACTGCAGCCTCCATATTGTTATTTTATAGTTTTACATAGTATAGGTGACATCTGTAAACCCTCGGTTACAGCATGTTATATTTGTGGGGAAATGTGTTTTCCCGTTTGTCTGTGAATGCTGCGAGCTATTCTGAAGCTGATTTGTGTATGGGTTAGGGTTAGTGCGTGTTTTGGGTGTGTTTTGATCAACTAAACTTTACAGCGCTTCACTGAAACCCCCGCCGCCCAGTGTTTTGGAGGTGTAACTGCAGAGTGACACAGACAAACCACCGCAGAAATAGAAATGCTCACAACGGCGTGGGCGACGTGCGTAGAGTCTACGAACAACCATAAATCTGCTTAAAGAAAAGACACTTGGCATGGTTGCATTGTAATGGTAGGATAGTTAGCTATGTAGTTAACCTAGGTCCTGAAGGTTGAGGTTGAGCAGATAATAGTTTAGTTGTACGAAATGAGGGTACAGATGTGTATGATGGGTATAAAGATGGGTATAAGATGGGTATAAACAGCACACATCACTATAATCCAGGGTACGAATAGCATCCACTTCTAATTGTACCCCGGTACAAATATGTTGATATTTGCAGCAGGGTGAAAATAGCTCGTACCTTAAATAAACCTCTGTTTAACATTTGACATTAAAATGCGCTTTGCTTGTTAGTGAGGTATTTTGTTTTGGAGGGACAACAGAGAATTTGTTATGTAACTAGTGCCTCCGTGTGCGCGTTATGTGTCCAGGATGACACCATCTGCTACACGCGCTGTGATGTGCAAACTATGAGAATAATGAGTTATAAACTACTGGTTCGGTCTGCAAAGAGTTTACTGAGGTATTTTTGGATTAATATATGGTGTTTGTTGGAAACCATTTAGAGTCCTGACAGTTTGGTGCAAAATAAGTGTCTTTACTCAGCAGTCGGTTCATTAGCCCATTGACACATTGTTTCTGCAGTTTTATGTTTTGTGATATTATGCTGCATGAATTGATTGTCTCATCCCTCATCTGTACAAACTAAGAGGCTGAACTGTACAATATTTGATATTACTTTTAAAAGGTGTAGCCCATTGTGTATTGATGGCTTTGTTACAGGTGTAGTGCAGTTGTAGTTAGTATATTGGTATGTTGTAGGTTTTTCCAATTTAAATTCTGATTTTTGCTAATTTAATCCTAAATATTTAATGAGAGATTGAATGATAAATTTTTACAATTTGAATATCTTTCCTCCTCAGGTCATCCTTTCTACACCATCAAGCAACCCACACCAGATGGCCAGAGGATGGAAGTCATCAGGAACCTGGACGACGATGAAGGTCAACGCCCCATCGACATCTCCTCTGATGAGGATGAGGTAAGTGCAGGTGAGTTAATTCCCACACTCTACTCTGATGACGAGGACGAGGTAAGTGAGGACGAGTTTGGTGTTGAGGATGACATCGAGGTTCAGGTAGGTGCACTTGACTTCATTCCCCTACCCTTCTCTGATGATGAGGATGAGGTAAGTGAGGACGAGATTGATTTTGAGGATAACGTAGAGGTTCAGGTAGGTGCAGATGACTTCATTCCCCTACCCTTCTCTGATGATGAGGATGAGGTAAGTGAGGACGAGATAGGTGTCGAGGATGACAGAGAGGTTCAGGTAGGTGCACTTGACTTCATTCCCCTACCCTCCTCTGATGATGAGGATGAGGTAAGTGAGGACGAGATTCATTACGAGGATGACGGAGAGGTTCAGGTAGGTGCACTTGACTTCATTCCCCCACTGTTCTCTGATGATGAGGACGGGCTAAGTATGGACGGGATCATTGTTGTGGTTGACGGAGAGGTTCAGGTTCAGGTAGGTGCAAATGAATGCATTCCCTGGATCGACAGCGATGATGAAAATGCGTCTGACTTTGAGGCGGAGGAAGAAGACCCCGACGATGATGTAGTCTGGTCTGACCTGACGAGTGAAGATTCTGGATACGGCTCCCTGACATCAGAAGACGTGACCGAAGATGACGAAGATGGCGAAGAGGACGCAGAAGATGAAGAGGACCCCCCCCTCCCTGGTGTTCCTTCCCTGGAGCTTCCTGTGCAGCCAGTGGAACGTCCCGAAGATCTGCCCCCAGTCTCTGTCAGGTCTGAAGACTCTGCTTCCCCAGCCTCCACCCTCAGCTCATCCACCAAGAGGAGCAGGGAAGACAGCGACACACCACAGGTAGGTATGAAGAGGCAGAGGAAAACCAGTGAGGACAGCGACGAAGAGACAAGACCCTCCACTTCAGGCCTCAGCTTCCCCGCACTCAGAAGACACTGGCCAAGTCCTAGATACCCTAGGTACCCCAGTGACAGCGACTCGGATGAAGACTGATGGCACTAAATGGGAAACCTTTGTGTCTGGCAGGACTGATAAAGCCCCAGGCAGCCTTCGCATCTGGTGAGGTTAACACAGCCCTCGGTAGCGTCTTGCACCAGGGCTTTTTATTTACATTCAATATTTTCATATGCATGCACTAGTGGTAAGGTTAGTGCAGTTAATACATGCTATACTGTTAAGTCTTTACTTGATGGAGCGTACAGGTCGTCGCTGGTATTAACCTGCCCGGCTTCTTGCCTGTCGCACCACCTCCAGTGCACTTGGGGTCAGCTGCAGGGTTTTCAGCTGTTTCGCCCCTAGCCAGTACATCTCTGGGTGGGGGGCCAGTGGCTGTCTAGGGACGTCTCCCTGCCACTGGGGTGTCTGGTCCCATACGGTGTCCCTCCTCTGTAGCCACAGCCAGTAGCTAGCTCTCTCAGCCTCCTCTGCCAGCTCCTTGATGGCCCTCTGCAGACATGTGCCTGTTGTTCCAGCAGCCTGGAGAAGCTGGCTAACCAACCTGCCCACAAAGCCCCTGCACCCAACTTCCACTGGGTGGATGGATGCCTCCCAGCCTGCCTCTCTGCACTCTGCAGCCAGCTCAGAGTACTTGAGCCGCTTCAGCTCATGCGCCGTTGTTATTCCCTCCTCCCTGGGCATGGTCAGCTTGATGATGAGTACGTGCTTGGCAGCTGTGGACCACATCACAACATCTGGTCTCAGGGTTGTCTGCATGATCTTGTCGGGGAAGACCAGCTGCTTGCCGAGGTCTGCACGCATCTTCCAGTCTTTTCCAAGGGTCAGCAGTGATTTTGAATGGCCTGCCACTGGCCTCTGCTGGCTCTCTCCTGGTCAGACAAAGGAAACGCCTGGTGTCCGTTTGCTAGAAAAAGTGTTTACAGCCACTCTGTGTTTCTCCAGGAGCTCCACCAGTGTATACAGGACCTGGTCATGCCGCCATTTCAAGCACCACTGTGCCAGTGCCACTTCACATGATGACAGGACGTGCTAGAGGCGTGCGTTGTTTTTGATGCACAGGGGACACTTCACTTCACCCCCAAACTACTGCGACAGGTTTTGTGGGCAGGGAGGGGCATCATACGCTGCCCTCACCATGAAGCTGAGCTGTGCCTGTTAGGTTTGCCAGATGTCCCTCCAGATCATGGCTCTGTGGATGGTGTCCTCCCACCGAGTCCATGCCCCCTGTTTGCCCTGGGACATGGCTTTGATGAGGTAGCGCTCCCGCTCCACCCGTGATACTTCCTCCATAAACATGGTCTTCCTCTCCTTCCTCGAGGCTTTGGACCAGAGCTTGACTGGTTCTCCTCAGCCAAACCCAGCCTGGCCTTCCTGCACTCTTCCTACGTCCTCTTTATGCTTCAGCCTTCTGATAGCATTGTCCACCTCTACCTGGCCCCTCCACTTGCGGCCTGTTTGGACATCTTGTAAAGTATAAGTGGTTATACCAGGCAAAAGTAAGTTAATACTTAATGACAACATTAAGACAAGTCTCCTACAACTGTGTATTCCACCGACCAGTATAATAATACCACGTTGTTTATTGTGCTCACTCTGTTTTACTGTCATGTGTTTTCAGTTAGGTGTAGGTGGATGTAATGAACAGAGGGAAGGTAATATTTACTAACATAAAGAAAAGTCTCCAAGTCTCTTTACTCAGTTATATTCAGGTGTAACAGACCCCCCCACACAGGAAGCAGCAACGTGGAAGAGCAAAACAGGACCAGATGAAAGGACAGATGACTACAGGACGATGGGCGCCTTTGATCAGTGGGCTCAGTAAGTAATCCCCTCACTAAGACTTCAAAGTACCATACTGACACAAAGTTGTGCTCAGATAACGTTAACTTTACATATGTGAATTATTTTTTATTACAGGAGCCTTCTTAATATGGTTCCATGTATAGCCAAGTTCAAAAATGTTCATTATTTGTGTTTCTGTTTTATAGGACAAGACTCCTCTGAGGTTTTGGCACTCCTGGAGCAGCTGAGAGTGGACGTCAGTCATCCCAGGAAGACCCAACACCACAGTAGATCACTGAACCACTCTCAGCTCTCGAGTGAGTCCAGGACGCCCCTCCACCCTGACCCAGGACACCACCCTCTTCATCCACCAGAGGAAACAATGAGGAGTGCCCCGTCCCTACCAGCTCAGAGGACGCTGTCAATGTCTGCTTCTTCTGTGCTGATGGATTCGTGGCACTCCTCACACACATGCACAAACACACACAGGAAGCTGTCAGCGCCTTTTTGAATCTGACCGGTGTGTACAACTCTGTGTATATTGTAAAGTAGCTCTGCTTACAGTATGGCGTACACAAGTGTTCAGGTTTATGTGGATTTACACAGAGTGATGTTCACTATTGTTATGGAGTACAGGAAGTAGAGAAGATATTAAATGATGAGGCAGTTGTTAGAAGATGATGGATTTGATGTCTCGTCACAGTGGAACTGTCACAAACAGAAAAGGACACAAATAAGACATCACTGAAAAACGTAGGTGAGAGTCTATAAAAATAAATATAACTATAGATCATTTAAATATAATACAGACATGTGGGACACATATACACACATCTATGATATGATATTACAGTTAAAGTATTCAGGTTTAACATTGATGTAATTACATTTATTCGGCACACTTGACTAAAGACAGTGTTAACAGATCTCATGGTTTTCATCTCAGTTGTTCTCGCACCACGCCACACTGTTGCCGTCACTTCCTGTCAGACACGTGACGTGTCTGTTACTCCTTCTCTGCGGCACACCTCCATCTAACTGTAATGGAATGAGGTCATCAGTGTCCTGACTGGCTCTTCCTCCATCAAACACCAACCTTAATCTTTTGTCAAATTAAGATCTAGGCCTAATGACATAAGAATTTACCTGGAAAGTAGAATTAAAATATGTTGCCATCCTACGACAGGCAACCCTCCACTGCCGTCCAAATGATTGTGAGCAAATGTAATCATAATCAAAACAAAATTAGACTAACTGCCTTTATTATTACAACTGGTTCTAGTATTACAGCGCACCACAGTTCTGTATGTGGTTTGTCCAAGTAGTGTTGACGGTCCCCAACAGAATTCACACAGAATAGTGTTTTATAGTTTTTGTTTTTCTCTTAATGTATGGACTGTAGCTTACCTGTCACAGAGAAGCAAAGTGTTACATGCTGTTCCTGTTTATCAAAATCTGTCTACAAAGGCAACATGGTGACTGCTGAGGCTGAGAAGTATCGTTGAAGTCATGTGTTTCTAATCCTGGGTGGGGACGTCTGAGGAGGTAAAAGCATGTTTAATCTTTAATCACCGAGGACTTGAGCTCCAGCCTTTAGGCACCAATAGCAAGTTGTTATCAAGTTGAACTACGTCACCAGTGTAAAATTTAAAGTGATTTCACACTAATACCAACCACCAGGGTGCAGCGTAACAGCTGTACATGTATTTACAGGCAGATTTCAAACTAGTGTCAAAAATTCAGTTATCAAGACAAAATTCTGAGAATTTGCATACTTCATTGACACAACACAGAAAACATGCGCAATGTCTTTTTTTTTACAAATATTAATTGATCCACAAGTGAAAAAAAATATGCTTTAAGATGCTCTTTTTCCATATAGGCTACCTGATGGCAGAGTTCAAAATGCTGTCAAAAATACATTTTGTTTAAAATACAATTCTGAATTAAAATACACTAAACCCTCACAGCAAAATATTGTCATTTTTTCATGAACATTGGGGCTTTGTTTAGTGACTCATTTTGATGCACTGTGGGCTCAATTTTTAGTCAATCAAAAATCCTGTGTAGCAAGTCTGGTGTGAATTGACTTCAAAATGTTGGAGGAGATTGGTTTAATTTGTTTTGCAGTTTCTAATAAAAACAGAGTGATGGACTTCATAATTTGCGCTAGGATGGATTTATAAATGTGTCCTCACAAATCAGCCTACAGTTTAATAAAAGTTGTAAAACTGTTTGCTGTACAGGTGATTTGTTGTGAATTTGTGAACAGTTGGTGTAGCGCCGCCATCAGGAGTATTGGCCCCCAGTTCCCATTGAGGAAGTTTAGCATGAGACTGGACTATGTGCCAAGTTGGGTTTATTTGTATGCATGGGAAGTTAAATTTCCTTAGAAGGAGGAGGAGAATATTGGTGAGCACAAGAGCTGGCCGGCCCCTAAAAACAATAGGGCTTGAGCAGCAGTTGTTGCTTGGATGCCTTAAAAATGACACAAAAACACAAATGGCTCCAACTAGAGCCTACTGTTGAAACATGGTGGTGCAACATGGTGATCTCCGTTGGTGAGGACCTGGTCCCTATGCAGCTCTAGATAGCTCATTTTAAAGTTATAAAAAACAATTGCTATTTTCAGGTGACCACACACTAAAGAAAATATATCTTTTATATTCCATTTCGGCCAAAATATCCCTCTAGATCCTACACACTGGAGCTTTAGCCAGGTAAAGATCACTGTAAATTGAATTTTGCTGAAATGATGTCATGTTCAGTGTGACCACACTTCAGCTTTTTAACATGCTGATGCTGCACAGTTAGACCCTCTTCAAAATGCCCAAAATGTTTTCAGGAACCAATCACTAGTTTTAGTTTTTCATGACATAAGTAAGTTAGAAAATAGCATGGGAAAAATGAAGCAAGCTGCTGAGAGGTAAAAAAAAAAAAAAAAAAGGGGGAAGCAAGCTGCTGATGACCTAAACATGTAGTTATTTGGTAATGTTAGACAATGTAAGATCCAGTATGAGAATCTGATCTGAAAATTCCAAGTAGCAAGAAACACAAGACACACATTTAAGATGAGTTCTTGGAGTGTACTTTACGCTTTTTTGGGTGGGGAATGCTGGCACTTAAATTGCATAAGATTCTCAAATTCCTGTATTTTATGGTAACAAACACTCTCAACTATTTTTATGTAGTCTCTACAAATAAGAAAGAATGCCTTATGTACTGCATGTACCTGTTTTCCCAAGCACAAGCAGCCTAAGAGGACGCTGGTAATCCAAAACTCAGTGGTGGAAGGGCATCAAAATTGCATCCACGATATATACATGCATATATATATATATATATATATATATATATATATATGTATTACATATTACATTAAAAAAATCAAACGTAAGGGAAAAATTGTGTAAAGAAAAATTATGTAAAGATCAAAGGCTAATGGTTGGCCTGTTAAAGGGGTACTACCTCCAGTCCTGAACAAGCTCTTGTTCTTGTTTGTGATGAACACAATAAATATAAAAAAAAAATATTAATAGCAATAATAGTACATTCTCATATTTTGGGGGCAGGGCAGGTAAAGCTTGTCCAGAGTGCTGAATATGGTAGATCTTAGGTTTTCATTTTATGTCTTTTAAATCCAATAAAATAACCTCGCTGCCTCCTCTGAATATCATTTAAGTATAGTCTGAATTAATAAAATAATTATTTGGTTGAACTGTTAATATCTGAAAATCACTCAAAATGTTTTTTTACATGGGGTGTTGGTGGCTTAGTGGTATAGCAGGCACCCCATATACAAGGCTGTTGCTGCAGCGGCACAGGTTCGAGTCCAGCCTGTGGCCCTTTGCTGCATGTCATCCCCTCTCTCTCTCCCCCATTCACACTTAACTGTCCTGTCCATTAAAGGCAAAAAATGCCCCAAAAAATATCTTTTAAAAAAAATGCTTTTTACACAACAGCAGTTGTCATGTGGCATCACTCAAATCAAAGTGTGGCTCAGTGGTCTGAGTTTCAGACTGAACTTTATGAAGCTCAGGCTACAGGCCAGAGAGTTTATAGCCCAAATCTAAATATAGGTGCTGTGTCACAGCTCAGTGGGCCCCATTGATGCAAGAAATATAAAAACAGCCTTGTCTGCTGGACACCACACCCAGACTTGTTAGCAGGTTACACCCACCTCTGTGGATGTTGACATCATGGCTCTTACAGTAAAATCACTCAACCCGTCCAAATAAGGAGATTTATGGCTGCCAGCACGACTTTTCACTGTGTTTTGGTCAACACAAGTTTGTTGTTGGTGTTACAGTTTTGTTATCTGCTTTTTCTAGTTGACATTAGTGTTTTCTACTGCACACACCTGTTCTTTGTCCTATAGACCTTTGACATATAGACACATGTGAACAAGGAAATGAAAGATTTCAGACTGGGTTAATCAGTGTCCTTCTAATTGTCCTTGCTGGGAGGACTACAGGAAAGGTGTCAGTTTCCTCTGGAAATTCTACATCTTTGAAGTGTGAAAAAATAATCTGAAGCATCTAGGTTAAACAATAAACACATCTTCCATATTTGCCAAAAATGTTACACCAAAGGTCTCATATCTTCCCTCAGCACAACTATCGCTTGTATTTTTCCTTGAATAAAGCTGTGGTCTGTCTGTGACACTCTATTATGATTTTATTTTATCTTGTTTTTATGGTGTCTTATCTCCTGTATTGTCAGTAGGTTAAAGTAGTCCTATAAAATGTTATGGGTGTTTTGTATTTTCTAAGTAGTGGTATTTGATGTAAATTATTCCGTTTTTTTCTGTAAATGTTTCCTTGCCAGCGGTAGCAATTAAAAACCAGTAATTTGTTTCTTTTGATCACAATATGACCTTTTATTGACCTTTGATACCCTCTTGTAGTTCATAAGGTTATTCAGTGTTAAGAAATGTATTATTTTCTGTGTAATCTGTGTAATATTATCCTTAAAAAAGTATAATAATATCAGTTCTTTTAGTGAGGGTTTCCTCTAAGCATAAGCAATAAAATTATGTAACCAATATTACAACTACTGGAGCTACAGTACTGTCTTTCATAGCTGCAAATGCTTGCTAGCCAAATGAACCTGCGTCCTGAAACACAACCCTTGCTGGGCGGATCAGATCCTCTCATTGGCTGACAAACATGTCACTCCCACGTACATTGCGCATGTGATTGGCCATTTGAAACCACAGTTCCCTTTTCTCATCACTGATTGGTTCTCTCCAACATCAATCAAATGCTACGCCGTTGCGTCGCCGGAGCGTCTGATGTGCCCGACGGTCCCAGGAAGCAGCGGTGCTTATTTCATATTTTATAGCGATTTAGACGGAGGAAGCGTTGAATTTCGAGGTCAGGGTGTACAAATGAAGAAAGTAAAATAATTTCAAATTATTTTAGGTTAGCTTGCTGGCGACGTCAGGGGACTTTTGTTATGATTTGGCGTTGATATCGACGATGTTTACGGTGCTGCCTTATAAGTTCCTCTAAAGGGTGGCCAATAACTGGAGCCTTTAGCCTTCAACTGCCTAAATATTAGGCAGGAAAATACGAAGAAACACATCATATTTCTCTTATATCGTGGGGTGGCGGCAAGCCAATAATTGACTCTGGAGCAGGACACGGAGGTAGGTGATTTTTCCTCACTCAGTGCTCTTTATCTGTATGCTGTCGGATTTTTATTTGTTGCTGTCAACCTGCCAGACAGAGACGCAAAGGCAATGTAACGGATACACAGCTAGCTAACACATCACAACAACTAACTGACCCAATGTTTGTTTTAAGTAACCACATATTATTTAAACTTAATGGCATATATATATATATAATATAAAATATTAACCAGTATCCAGTATGACCCATTATATGAGTGGCAGCAGTGCCAGCTAAGGTGGCAGATAGAGGTTTGACAGGGTGGCCCCAAAAGTTTCAATTTAAGTGAGTTGTGAATCGTTAGCTTGACAAGACATTAATGTGTTGTGAGCTGGGGTAATGCTCCATGCAGGTACACACCATCTCCGCAGGTGGATGGAGGGTACACCAGCACACTGGATTGAAAGCATGGCAATTACAACAAGATTTAACATGAAAATAAGTTTATTTTAATTTGAAATACACTGACAAAACACAATATATATGCAATTTATTTGAAATTAATGGAGTTCTTGACATGTCTTTCCCATTTGAAGCATTTTCTCAAGTATATATTACTATTGCAAAAAACAAACACTTTGAATAGGGATATATAACAGATTTCCATAAGATAATACTGCATAATGTTGTGGATATTACTAAATAATTGATACACAGCATTAAGTTCCCTTTATTAGAATGTCAAGGTGACTTTTAAAGACAAAAGTGGTTGTTTAGTTTAAAGGGGAGCACCACCTAAATTAGGAATTCCAATGTTATTTCCACGGCATAGCAAAGTTTAATCAATATTTGTGAGCATGAGCTACTCTCTCTCAAAGCTGGAAACCAGAGTCTCAAACTTAAAATGTCATTAAGTCTGGAGCTGCTTCATGGACACGTGATTTTGTGGACCCACAGAATGTTTGTTTTATTTTTGAGCGTTATTCTATTGGAGTGTTTCAGTGCTGAAACAGAAAATGTACCCATATACTCAGAACATTCCCCTGGGTGCTCTCAGTGTCATCTTTTACGTCTTTCGCCATTTATTGTCTATGGAGCAGCTCCAGACTTTACACCCCATGACATCATCACACGTTTGAGCTTTAGCACTCTAGTTTTTGGATTTGAGAGAGTTGTTTATGTTTACTAATATTTTTGGACTGTCTTAGACCATAGCAACAACTTATGAATTTTGAAAACAGGCGTAGTTCCCCTTTACAATCAGAGGAAAGTTCGGGACAATATATTTTTGTTATAGGCGTGTGTGTGTGTGTGTGTGTGTGTTTGTCTGAGAGCCCCATTCCTCTCTCTGGCGTCATGACTGAGCCCTTTCATTCAGGATGGAAACTGTTTCCTGTCCAGTCACTTACAGTACTTGAAGGGTGGAGTGTGTGTTTGTATGGAAATACACACACATACACAGTGCTGGTGAACTGAACCTTTAACAGTTTTAGTAAGATGAGGAAACACATTGCAAGTTTTAAGTGTCATAGTTATATATTATAATTTTGGCCGGCCAGATTTGGCCCGTCCCGTTATAGGCTGCATGCTTGAGTCTTCAAATAGTGAGTCTGCTTTCATAATGCCTTCCTTATAAGTGCCTGAGTGGTGTAGCCTTGTTTGTTTAGCTAGGGGGTGGATCTGGTTCACTTCAAGCCAAACTGAATCCCCTCAGACAGAGCTAAAGGCCCGACATTTTCCACCTAGGTGGAGAACCAAGCAGAAAATCCATCCAGACCCTTGAGTGTATGCATTAATTCCATTGCTCAGTTTCAACTCTGTACAGCAAACTGGCAGACCTGGTGAAAAAAAGCTTGTAAGTTTTGTTTAATGGCTTTACAGTATGTTTTTTTCTAATCTAAACTGTAATACTGATCTTTTAGATATCTGTAGATCTACACAGACAACTGAAAACATAATTTAAGACACTCTAATGGAGGGAACCCAAAGAATAACCACTGTCCAGTCAGTGTTTTGGTTCTATGGCCCACAGCTTTACTGTTTTAGCCCACTCTCTCCACCCACTGTATGCTACCAAATGATGGACGAAGTTAGCAGCTAGCCAGCGGGGCATTTAGCAACTAAAGATCCTAATGTTGTCCACAGGAGCTGGTGGAGACCAAAAACAGGGGTAAAAGTAGAATGAATGTTGAATACTCCTGATACGGCCATAAATTTTGAAATTTTCAGTATCTACTACACTCGCCAAGTTGTGCCACCATGCAGAAGGAAGGATGCATCTACTGCTAACTCACCTAGCACCACTGAGCTAGCTAATTTTACAGCATGCCCGAGAAGGATGCCTTTTATATTTACATCTCGTGCTGTCACGAGCATGAGCCTCTCATCTGTGAGTGGATGCACTCGTCCTCCTGTGCAGTGATACAGTTAGCAAGTGTAGTTTTCTAGATAGAAAATAGTTCCTATATGAAACTGCTCACAACAACATCTGTGGATTGGATTATCTTGAGTAATTTGGTCATAATTTATGGAAAGAGACATTGCTGTTGAGTTTTTCAAATTAAGCATTATCACACGAGAGGGAGTGATGTTGTACTGTATATCGTCACGGCTGTGATTCGGTCACAGGGAGACAATTACAGCTGTGACAATATACAGTACAATGTCACAACCTCGAGTGTGATTTTGCTTTTATACAACAGGTCAACAACAGCTTGAAGAGCAATGCTGAGTAAGGAAATGTTAACAAAAGGTGATGAAATAAATTATTTAAGTATGTTATGTAGCTCCGCGAAAAAAAAACAGTTCCCCCAGTCTGTTTCCAGGCAACGCAGCACACACGTCAGGAACTCACAATCTACTTTGTATTTACATTGATCTGCAACTGTGTAACTTCGCCCAGTTCGGCTGATGAAACGTTGGCAAACCTGGATGTTGGCACGGCCGGATTCAAACACACCTGGAGGTCTGCACAGAACAGTCCTGGCTTTCCTTTTCCTTGTCCTCTTCTGACGACCACTCATAATTTAATTCAAATGCTATAGTGTCAGTTTGCGTCAATGTAGCGAGTGTGACAGCTGGTTAATTAACGGTTGTATTCATATTTATAACACCTGTGAGCGAAGTGATTTTACTGTTACATGTCCCAGTGATGTTCTACTATATATCAGCACTCATGGAATGCCTCTCGTCCAAGCAAATTACTTGGTTGGAAGAAACTGTTGTATATTGTAGTTTTTGGCGCTTTGAGCACCACAAGCTGAGTGCCATCTAGTTCCATTATACTGGAGAGAAGGCAGACATCTCTACAGCTGATATCAAACACTCAGCAGCTCACACCTAAATGATCTAGATTGATAAATAGCATCACAGCCAAGAGGAGAAATATACATGTTTGACTTTGGGGGTGAAATTTCCCTTTAATAAAAGTGGTGTCCGCAGTGTTTGTATCGTCAGTGAAAGTAAAAGCTTTGTGGTTGAACATTGTCAGTTTCAATGATCAACAGAGAAAACTCTCCTGGTTCCTACAGCTACTGAAACACAGCGCTCTATTACTCAGCCCGCTTACACATTGTCCACTAAGCGTCCCCGACAGACTGGGTGACCTAAATTTGCACTTTGGTCGACCAAAAAGAACACAAGTCCACAGACGAATTGTGTGTATGTGTCAAGCTGTTGTGGTAGTTACAGTATGTAAGGTGGTGTCATACCTACATTGTTGATATGCATCTTCTCAGAAATGTAACATTACATAGGGCCAACATGGGCTATGTGAGACCACAGTTAGTGTACTAAGTCTGCTTGTGCTGCCTTGTGTTTGTTGTTTAAGCTGAGCTTTCAGTATCAGGTGAATCTGCACAGGTCTCAGTAACTTAACACCCTTATTACAGTGTTGTCCCTGTTTTCCACCTGACACAAACCCCCAAACCAAGCAGTTTGCAGCGGTGATTCAGTGATTTTTCTCAGAAGTCAGGAAGTGTCTCGTTGTTGTGGGACCATTGGGGGGCGAGACGGGAAAAGGACCGGTGACTAGACGAAACATGGGTCCTATCTCTGGGCTGCAGGGCTGTTTTATCTCTTTGTGAGCTAATCAAGCCCATACATAACTCTCTGATGGCATACTACTGAAATAGTTTCATGATATACACATTCACCCGCTTCCTCTTTCCGTCTATTACATAATATGTTAAAATCTGCTCATGTTGATCACCTACTCTCAGAGAAAAATGAAGCTCCCCCCCTTAGTTCCTACTTTTTTTACCTTGGGGCCTTTTACAACACCATTCATGTTTTGCATTTATTCAAACAACCAGCTATTGCTTGTGGCCTCCACCTCACTAGTACGTTTGTGTTTCTTCTACTCTCTGTGGTTTGCATTCCTCCCACAGGAGGGCTACACATCAAATCCAACATGTCAATATGTGCTCCTCTAGAGAAAGTAGTTCCCAAATTGCCTGGGAGAGAATAACAATTTCGGGCATTAATAAGGACCGAAGCGCTGTTCTTATGTGATGTGACTTCCTTGGCCATCGTTTTATAATTGTTCTTTGTCACTTTGATATTATCAGAGATGTGTAAAGATGAAAAAGGAATGCATACCAGGGGAGATCAGTGGATGTTAGACTGATTAGTCCCTGGAATGAAAACCCTGCAGACCATGAGGTATCCAGCACATGATTCCTGTCCCTCCTCTGGGGTGAAGAGAATGTTTCAGTGCCAGGCATCCAACTCCTGTTAGTCTGTGGTCAAGGCGTCTGTTCCAAATTGATAATACTTGGTTACTTTGTACACTGAAGCGAAAAGAGTGAAGTGTTTTGAATTTGAAAGCCTAAAGGACTTCATAAAAGGGATACTTTGCAGATTTTCAGCCAGGTCTGTGTCACTGCGTGCCTTGACCAGATGATCGGAAACATGTCATGTTTTGTGCAATTGTTGACACATTTTGCATCATCCAGCAGATTTTGGCTGGGAGACAGCCAGACACTGTTCATCTGCACACTTTCCCCATACCACGGTGACACAGTCCTGGTTGAAAATCGGCAAAGTATCTCTTTAATATTATATTTAAAGGGACACTTAATGGTTTTTATACATAAAGATCAGTTCATTTGTTTTACGTAGAACTACTGTCCTGTGAAAGCAGTTTCATGAAAGGTGTACTGTGTCAGTTGATGTGTGTAAACAGTATTGTCACGCAAAAGTGAAAGTGAACATCAACCACAGGTTTGTCCACTTTGTCACCTCGCTATATTTGCATTGGTTTTTGGTGCTGTATTCATGATTTTTGTAGCTTCCTTTTGGATGCCTGCTGCTTACAGTCTGGCTTTTGGTCACTACCTTTTTTAAAAGCTTGACCTCAAGTGCGTGCTGTGCCCAGGGATGTCCCAAACACACCATAAGGAGTCTCTGCAGATAAACAGACTGCCACACACTCTTATGGGTCATAAATGATAATGATGATGAAAATAATGCTGATGATGTCACTCAAGTTTGAAAGACATGGGTATATGCCAGGAATGGAGGGTCTAGTGAAAGACGCTATCAAATTGCATTATGGGGGAAATGTAGGATTCAAAGTTCTGGAGTTTGACACACTCTCTAGGTAATTAAAGTCAGGATATCTTTGCCTTTGCTGTTTCGATTTTGACCATTATTTTTTAAATGTGTTGTTGCACTAATGATTCGATTACTGAGCCTGTGTGCTTTAAGTCCTCAAGGTGAAACTCCTCTCTGGAAGGTAAAACTATTTTATAAAGCACTAAGCTGATGGTAAAACAGACACTAAACACATGAGTGGAGGCAGTGTCATGCACAGGCTGATGTTGTTTGGTTCAATTATGTTGTCTTACAGGATAGTATGGCCATGACGGGAGGGACTGCAGCTGCCCTTCCCATGAGCAACCACACTCGAGAGAGGGTGACTGTGGCCAAGCTGACATTGGAGAACTTCTACAGTACTCTGCTCACCCAGCACGAGGAGCGAGAGATGAGGTAAAACTGCTCCTGTGGTTGTATAGCTTACGGTACCTGTTAATATGAGACCACCAGCTTTTTCTTGACACAAGTGTAAAGAAGCACACTGGTCCCATTGCATCTGTTACTGTTTATCAGTATATTCCAAGCCATATTGTTCCCTCATGTTCGCCTTGAACGACCTTTACCACACTGCACGAGCTGGTTACCTCAGTTACTCTCTTTGAGTGAATGTAGTTGTTGTTTAAGGCATTAAGTGTCAGTCCATTTGCTGTAAAGAAAACAACGCCATCTCAGGTATCAAAGGGCGTCTCGTAATCTACCCCTAGTTGTTCTCACATTACTTGAGAACTGATCTCTAGTCCAGGTAACATGGATTGTAAAAGACAGCTGGCCCAACATAAACTGACAAGGGATTTAATTTCAAGATCTGACCAGTTTTAGGTGATCTAATCCCTCCTTGTATGTTTACGCTCCAAAATCGTACATAAAGAAAATAGGAGTACAAAGCGTTAGATGTATTCTCACACTTAGTTTGTCTTTTAAAAGCACAATATTTTAATTGTATGTAGTACGTTGTATTGTTCATAGGCAGAAGAAGCTGGAGAAGGCCATGGACGAAGAGGGTTTGCCAGACGAGGAGGTACAGTATGCTTTGTGTTGTCGTTTACAGATTTCAACACATGGCATTAAAAGATTTTCCTTTTAAACGTCTTCAGATGACTCACTGTCGATCTGTCTGTGTTTTGCAGAAGGTAATGCGCCGCTCGCAGCATGCCCGTAAGGAGACTGAATTTTTACGACTCAAGAGGACGCGACTTGGCCTTGATGACTTTGAGTCCCTGAAAGTTATTGGACGAGGTGCTTTTGGAGAGGTATTCTGTTAACTGTTGCTTTACTATGTATGTATTATACTTTCAATGCTGCATATGTACACATTCCTTATGTATTTAACTGTGGCATCGTCTCCTTCAGGTCCGTTTGGTGCAGAAAAAAGACACAGGGCACATTTACGCCATGAAGATCTTGAGGAAAGCAGACATGCTGGAGAAAGAGCAGGTAAAGCATTTGTTAAGCATCGTAGTACTCGAGGATGTTGAAGCTGCTGCATGCTGCATTCGTGTACTGTCACAGTCTTACCTTGTCCAATGTCTCCTTGCAGGTTGCTCATATCCGGGCAGAGAGGGATATTCTGGTGGAGGCAGACGGTGCCTGGGTGGTCAAGATGTTTTACAGCTTCCAGGACAAGAGGAACCTCTACCTCATCATGGAGTTCCTGCCTGGAGGTGTGCACTGATAACTTCACATAGATTTGTTTGACCTTACATCTGAGGTTATCTGCTGTTTGTGTGTTCACTCTTAGTGTTTCCTCTAGATTGCACGATTAAATACTCACACCAGATTCTATTCTTATATTTAAGCTCTTATTTGATAAGGAAATACTTCACTTTTAAAGTTGGCTTGTCTGTCACTCCCATTGTTTCTTCCTTAAGTTTCCCAGTGGTATGTTAAATGCATGCCAAATTAATCAGAGCAGACAAGGTCAGATTGCTTCCTAACCAAACTTAACGGACAACAATGAGGGCAAAACAGCATCAGCGATCTTTTTCAACCAAATATTTTCTGGTCTAGCTGAGATAAAAGCACAAACACAATGAATCTGTCAGCAACACGTACAGTGTTATCTTTACTTCACCTGCTCAAATGACTTTAGCAGTCAAGATAACAGATACTTGATTGTCCTGGTGTTATTACAGCTATGTGAACTATCCAAAGACAGTTGCTTCATTCAAGGACTCACAGTGGTGCGCCGCTGCAGTTCACAGCGGTGCTACAGTGTAGAATGAACATAGAGGAAACACTGGAAAAGATTTTTTCATATAACTACAGTCAGAAACACTGACTGTGAGTGATTAAAACACAGATTTGTTGAACTGGATACAGGATGAGTCACTATTCTGTGACATGCAGAACAAGAGCAAGAAAGACAGACAGGTGTGTTTGCACTATCATTCTGACCTCTGACCTTGTTTACAGGTGACATGATGACCCTGCTGATGAAAAAGGATACTCTGTCTGAAGAGGCCACTCAATTCTACATTGCAGAGACGGTTCTGGCCATCGACTCCATCCACCAGCTAGGCTTCATCCACAGAGACATCAAACCAGACAACCTGCTGTTGGACTCCAGGGTGAGACTCACTGACGGACATTTCCAGACTGTCAGTAAAAGCATAAAGCCTGGTGCACGTATGCATGGTGACTCTCTGCAGATGACTCATTAAATGTGTATTTGTTCACAGGGACATGTGAAGCTGTCAGATTTTGGTCTGTGTACGGGATTGAAGAAGGCTCATCGCACAGAATTTTACAGGAACCTGACGCACAACCCGCCCAGTGATTTCTGTAAGTTCAGAATCTGATGATCACAAGGAAAAGCCACATCAGTGTGCACTATAATAAGTGACAACTTCCACCAAAATATATTTTCAGAGAGACACTGCTGTTAGTGCAAAATAATTTCTGTAACTGTTCAAGTAATCACCTGCTCCTCTTCTCTCTTTACACTCCTGCAAATTGCAGCCTTTCAAAATATGAACTCCAAAAGGAAAGCAGAAACCTGGAAGAAGAACCGGAGACAGCTGGTAAGGCTTTGACATTTTACTGTCTCACCTTTAAGCTGGCAGTGGAGGAAGTAACAGCACCAAAATGACGTCTGAGGGAGAGTTAGCAGAATAGGACCACAGATGAGATGAGTGTGACAACTGATGGCATATTATGCGTGTGACAAGCCCCTGGGAGATTTAAAAAGTAGCTGATAGCACTTAGCTGCTAACTCAAAGACAGATAACAGCAGCCGAGAATGTCTGTAAATTGGGAAAACAATGAGGTCCGGGAGGTTCTTACCCTCCGAGCAGAGAGCAAGATGAACCTCCATCTAACAGGGACGGTAAATGATTGTTACTACCATGTCAGTGCCATTATTATTGTTTATAAAGTGCTGCTGATACGTGAACACATGATTTTTTTCACCATGGGTCCCAGCAAACTCTGCAGCAGGACCCTATTGACCTGAATGAAGCATGTTTGCTGGGTTGAACTGAATATTTTCAATATATATTCCAACCCAGAGCTCTCAACTTCTGTTTCTCTGTGTGACTTTCAGGCTTATTCTACTGTGGGAACGCCAGACTACATTGCTCCTGAAGTCTTCATGCAGACGGGGTACAACAAGCTGTGTGACTGGTGGTCTCTGGGCGTCATCATGTATGAAATGCTCATCGGTA
Organism: Epinephelus fuscoguttatus; assembly: GCF_011397635.1. Classification (NCBI taxonomy): domain Eukaryota; kingdom Metazoa; phylum Chordata; class Actinopteri; order Perciformes; family Serranidae; genus Epinephelus; species Epinephelus fuscoguttatus. The sequence goes on along the minus strand of NC_064773.1, from coordinate 27,288,253 downwards.
AGCATGCGTTTGTCTGTATGTGAGACAGACACAGAGAGGTTAATGAAACACATTTGTAAAATGAAGTGTCTCAGTGTGAGGTACATTTACAAATGTTGAAAATGATGTTGGCTGTGTTCAGGTTACCCACCTTTCTGCTCCGAGACACCACAGGAGACATACAGGAAGGTGATGAACTGGAAGGAAACACTTGTCTTCCCACCTGAAGTCCCCATCTCAGAGAGGGCCAAAGACTTGATATTAAAGTATGTAAAGATTATTTTTTATTGTTTAAGTTTCCCCTTTTACAAACTCCCATAAAGGCTACTACTAAATATGTTGATGTGGACAGTGAATACTTGTCCAAACCCTGTGTATATAAAGGTCTGTTGGATAGTTAGATTATCAGTTTGCTGTTTGTGTGTTTCAGGTATTGCACTGATGCTGAGAACAGGGTTGGAGCAGTGAGTGTGGAAGAGATCAAGAGTCATCAGTTTTTTGAGTCAGTGGACTGGGAGCACATCAGGTACATGAACACAAAACCCTGTTCAGACATAAATGTGGCAGTTTGACATGAAGGTCTCATGTCTGAATATCTGAATATCCCCCTGAGTCACTTTTACCTGTTTAATGCCTGCCATACACTAGAAGACTTTTGTGAGTGAGTTTTTAGTCCGACACCATAAGATTTTGCAAAGACTCGCAGGGTCTCTATTAGCAAGACTACAACTAGATTCCTGTTGAAATTGTTTCCCATCCTGCTCCTGGTGGAAAATATTACACCAAACGTCGTTTAAGAAATATGACATATTAACAATTCCTTACCTTTCCGACTGTGGGAATGAGAAGCGAACGGTTTCAAAAATTAACGTCTCTCACTAAAATAAGTGCAGGTTGGTGGATTAGATACACACCCAATTAAACACCAACTCTTGTTCACTCCACAACTCCACCAGTTTCTCCTCCTTTTCCACAGCACAAGAGAACTGAGACTTGTTCACCTTCTTTCGCACTCTGCCCCCTGCGGCTCAGAGGGTAGAGTGAGTTCTTGACTCCTCCACTGCAGCTCCTCCAGTCCACATGTCAAAGTATCCTTGAGCAATATACTGAAAATTGCTCTTGATTGCTGTTCCATCGGTGTGGGAGTGTGTTAAAAACTGAGTAGCAGGTGGCACCTTGTATGGTAGCCTCGGCCACCAGGGTATGAATGTGTGTGTAAAAAGCGCTTTAAGTGGTTGGTAGACTGGAAAGGTGCTATACAAGTGCAGTCCATTAACCATTCCCCAGAGACTCCTCCATGTTTACTGTCTACCCTGTTCGATGCTTCCTGTTAGGTGCCAGACAGAGTGCAGCTATTGGTTGCTGACCATGTTCACATCTTGAAACGTCACCAAAAGTTGGATGTTGTTAAGTTGAAACCGCAGCAGTTAACACAAATTCAACCAATCCCCATGAGTTCTTTGCGACCTTGCAATTTTGTCCAGTCGTTGTAGTTTTGTCGGTGTGAGTTTGTTGGGATCATTTAATGGCTTGGCGGCAGATGTTAGCCACTGCTGCCATGTTAGCTTGTGCTAACAGGGCAGAGAGAACTCATCACTAGCCAGTGCTGCCTGCCTTCCCACCATCACAAATAGATTCTAGTTGTGTGGGAAACACTGACTCCAACTTAGCTTTATGACCACCTTACACCTTACACAAACAAGATCAAGGGAGCCACAACTCGAGCAAAACTATCATGATTTTATTCCAACACTGAAAATTTGTCTGCAACAGATAAATCACTTGAAGAGTCATGTGGGGTAAAGCTGGCACAAGTAGGTTAGACTCTTAACATTTACGCAACAGCTCAGTGCAATGCTGTTAGATGAATGTCAAGGCTACAGCAGGCCGAGCACAACATTTATGTCACTGACGCCTACAGTATGCCTGAATCACATGGATGAAGCCCGCACTGTTACATATTCTATGTCAGGAAAGGGTTCTTCTTGCATTAAAGGTAACGCTGCTTATGCACCAAGCAGTTTCAGAAAAATGACATTCTTGATCTAAAATGGAAAGGAGCCCACGTTGAGGATTTACTGCTTCTAATTTCTGTGATCTTTCAACCATCCATGATTGTCTCCGTCTTGCCTCCACAGGGAGCGGCCAGCAGCCATCTCCATTGAAATCAAGAGTATTGACGACACCTCAAACTTTGACGACTTCCCTGAATCAGACATCCTTCAGCCAGGTTTGTCTTTATCAGATATTCTGCTTGGCGCACTGCAGGAAAATCCCTTATTTGGAAACATTAGCCTTGGGTCAGATTCAGACAGATCATGACGACGAATGAGTCATGGCAGATGATTCAAAAATAGATTCTCAACAATGCTGATGACTCTATTGTTATTCTAATGGCCTTAAAGGGGCCTTCACATTTACACTGTTTAATCTATTGTGCCCTCAAGTGGCACAATAATAACACCTCCCTTTGATATGTGATTTTGTGTTTATTTACAGCCAATGCAACGGAGCCAGACTTCAAATCGAAGGACTGGGTGTTCCTCAACTACACATACAAACGCTTTGAGGGTCTGACCCAGCGAGGCACCATCCCCACATACATGAAGGCAGGGAAGGCCTGACATGCCGAGATGGGGAGATGGCGTTGTGGAGAAAAAAACAGACGTTTACGGACACAGGGTCGGGCCGTGGAGCCCCGCTGGTGCTGAAGGCTGCGCTGTCAGCCTCTCAGTATAAATTTAACCCTCATCACAAGTTATTTAGGTCTGCTCGGCCGCTGCAAGAACACCAAGAGCTCGGAAATTAAGGAGCGTTACCGCATTACCTCGGTTGTTTATATCGTATACACGTGCCGTCTTTAGCCATAGCTCTCAGGCCAGCTCACTAACTAGGACACTAAATCAGCATATCTGCATGTTCAGCGGCATACTGCTTCTGGAGAGGATTTTTTTTACTGCCGTGGGAATGAGGATCGAGTACAAATCACTGCTTCGACATCTTCACAGCGATAGTTTCTACACTGGCGGCTAAATTAGCTCTGCTGCAAACATAGTTTATAATACTGAAGACAAGCTCTATACACTGTAGACAACTCTGAAAGATTACTGAGTAAGAACTGGTACCCCTCAGTCGTTCTCGTCCATACTGTTATAGCCTGTTTGTGGATTTTAAAGGAAGGTTCCAGCATGATTTCTATTGTTTTGGCTCACTTTCTGCTTTGTATTTGAAGGGATACTTTACCCCCAAATGACCTTTTGTATATCAGTTAATCACCATGTGTTATGTTGAATTTGTGTAGAAAACTTTGTTTTTCTTGCATGCCAACACTCTGAATGAAGAATCCAAAACCATAGAAGATTCTTGGTGAATTGAAGTCATAGGGGTCCATGTTTAACAACCAAAAAACTATATCTGAACATCTGCTTACAAACTCTCAGACAACTCGTGCAGTGTAATCCAAGTCTCATGTATCTGTTGTATGCTCAGTACTTCTTAAACAAACTGCCCTTTCCAATGGGGGACTGAATTCAATGTAGCACAGGGTGAGTAATTGATATACAAATGGTAATTTGGGGGGGGATGAGGCATTCCTTTAAGAGCTACTCCCACTGACAAAGATAGCATCCATTTAAATTTACAAAGTGAGGAAAATCTGTAATGCATTTTTAAACTGGAACCTGGTGCAACCTCAACATCAGCTTTTCTTTATATCAGAGGAGACAGCTACTGAAGATCATAGTGGTACTTGTTAGCAAAATGCTAGTTAGCAAAATGCTAGTGGAGCTTAGTTGTTATCAAACTTGTCTGAGACAGTTGTAGGTACTCTATGTTTAGCATGCTAGCAGCATAGCTACCACTGTTGGATGGATTGTGTGATGACATTTGGCATACGCTTTCATGTCCCTTTGGTGATCCCTTACCTTAACGTCTAGCACCATCGTCACATCAAATCTCTCCGTCAGATGCTTTTGTTTCTGACCAGATATTTCTAAAACTAATGACGTTCCCATCAGCATCAGCTGTACAAGTGCTAATTAGCATGCTACCATGCTAAACTAAGATGGGGGACATGTTAACATGTTGTCTGTGGATGTTAGTATGCTGATGTTAGCATTTAGCTCAATACATCTGGGAATTCTTTAGGTGTAAACGTTTTTTTTTTTGTTTGTTTTTTTAATCGTAATCACAGTATGATTATTTTTTGCCTGTGATGGAGGAGATTGAATTGAACATGTCTTTCTAGTAACATTAGCATCAAACAGATAGAAAATATAAAACAAAAGAGCAAAAACCCAGATCATGCTGGAATCCTCCTTTAACCCTCCTGGTGGTGGTAAACACAGTGCGACTTTGTGTCAGCCCTGCGGGACATCTCTTCCTGTGGCACTGCCTCAGCGCTGTTGCTTTTCTCACAGAGGAACAACTTGTTGCCAGGAAACGTGTGAATGCAGTTTGCCCTGTGCTTGACATCCGTTACTGTGGAGTGTTGCCCATTCACACGTAAGCCAAACAAAGTGCAGAGTGTGCCACTTCCTTCAGAGCCCCTCGTGTGGTTCAGATCAGTGCCACAGTAATTGATCATTTCCCCCTGATTTTAATTCTAGCGAGCCCAGGGGCCAATCGCTTCCTTATTAGGTGGACGAAACATGCAAAGTGCCTTTAAATAGCTGAGAAATATTTAACCGGATATTCTACGGATGTTATCAGAGACTAAACAGAAGGTATTGATTACTATTAGATATAATAAAACTGTTTGAAGAAGGGAAAAAAGTCTGTCTCTTAAAGTAAATGGAAAGCTCTGATGTGTCGGTTATATTTAGTGTGTCTGCAGAGTGATAAAACACTTGACGTGATAAAGGTGATAAAACAGAAACAAAGGCAGAATAGAAAAATTGCAGGTTTTTATAGGTTAGATAATTAAACCAGGGGCTCATAAAAACAGAATGCGCCAAGGCAAACACAATGAACAAAGTGTCGTTGTTTGTCAAGTTAAGATTAAACTAAAATAGAAACTAAATAAGAGTAGATCAACACGGTGGATATCTTAGACACGTGTAAGGTTTTTGTCTGTCTCATTTTAATTCAAGTATCCACTGGATGTATTTAATGTTATTTTCCCCCCTCGATCTTAGAAGCTAATGTCCTGTCTTTTTCAACAAAACCAACCATGTAACCAACATGTCTGCTCAGAGTTGTGACTAGACACAGCGCTAAACATAGTTACCAAAGAACTCTGATCATCACACATCGTGATCTGAACACATATTCAGATGTAGCTGTCGCTTATCTGCACTTAACTGAAAACTACCTTTAAAAAAAACAACAACAAAAAAAAAAACACCTTTCCAAGAGAGCTAAACTTGGCTAAGGAATAATTTGCCATTTTTATTTCTAGAAAACGAGTGAGCAGAGACAGATGTTTCTCAGTTAGCACATCTGTTAAGTGTCAAAACACAAGCTATAAATGTACACACAGGCACAGGACATATACCGAGGACTCTTACCATGTTGAACTCAAGTTCAGCTGTAGCCATCACAGGAATCCCATATTAAACTGTGTGTGGTGCTATTTCTGAGGAATTGATAGGGAACGTTTGTGGTCTTGCAGTTTGATGAAGTAGATTGGTGTATGATGATACACCTGTACCAGTGTGTCTTCTTATATTTTATCTGTTTAAACTGGAATTCATCCAGTTAGTCCTGTTAGGCCAAGAGCGCACCGTAAGGACTTGGAGTTGCATTACATAAGCAATGTGCAAGGGTTGTATATTTCTGCATTATTTATTATTTTTCATGTGTGTTGATAGATGAGATGTTGTGCTGATATTCTGTATATTTAAATCGGATGATTTTCATATCAATTGGTTTCCCTAACATTTTAAAGGGGCACTCCAGTGATTGTAGAATTGCATCCATAGAAATAGAATGAGAGTAGAATGGACATTCAAATCGTCAGAGAGGCAGCCATGTTTATGTGTACTAATGTCATTGCAAGTGTTGTAGTGGGCCAACTTTTGTATATACTACCATATAAACAAACCAACTTGCGGCTAGTCATGCACTCACTGAGGTGAGGTTTTGCCGTTATACCGAACGAGTAGTGGAGAATTACTTTTTTAAATTAGCAGTCCGTTCATTTTAAAATATTACTGTAACTGCTATTTCCATGTTTCTTTTGTTTGTTGAAACATTATGTAATATTACTGAGACTGAGGGGATAAACAGCATGCATATGAGCATATTTTTTACATCTAAAGCCCCGATCATACAGAAAACATTTTAGCAGCTGGAGGTGCCTTTTTGTTATTGGTTTTATTAAGAATGAAGCTTTTTACTCAGCCGTTTTTGCATTGCTCCTGCACTCAAGGCGCCTTGCGTTTTGTGGAGCGCTCTGAACTCCTCGAGTTGAAAAAACTCAGAGTGGAAAAGCACTCCACATCATTTCTTTTTCATCATCTTTTTTCCCATTGTCCAATCAGATGATTTGAGAGGCGGGCCTTCTGTGGTGCACAGGACAGCATGTTTACAGTTAGTAAACAATGGAGGAGAAACTGGTGGTAGTGGTTGCTAGATACCCAGAGCTACGGCCCAACGATAGACAGCAGGTTGTCAAACTGCCTCCAAGTCATCCTAAAATATGTCTGGAAACTGCCATCGCCAATGCGAAGCTCCTGGACCAACTGGTGGTACTCCCCGTGATCCACCCTCTTTTTCAGGGTCTCATGTACCCACACAGATCTCAGAAAAACAAACAGTAGATTGATTACATGGGAAGGTTAGGGTAAGGACGCGATGGGGTAAAAAGATGCAGCAATTTAAAAAAAAAAAAAAAAAAAAAGTGATGCGCCTGGCATTTTGCAACTTGCAAAATGCTTTCTGTGTGATTGGGGCCTAACTCAGTGACTTAAAGATTCATTTTGACTAACCCAGAGCTGGTGATTGTTAAAACAGTAGACTAACTTAACTAGACGACTAACAAAATTAGCTGAGATGGTTTTATGTTGTTTTTGTCGAGTGTGTTTTTAACCATGAGTAAACAAAGAAATTAAGCTAACATAAGTTAGGAAGATGAAAGAAAGAAACTTGGATTGGTTTGTAGTTGCATTTTTCTTTTCATAAGGAAAAGACCCCACTGACATGTTGTCACCGTATAAACAATTGCCATTTTATTTTATACTAGTCCAGTGGCCACAGGAAACAGCTCAATGTCCATTCTATTCATTCTATTTCTATGACCACACCTCTGTAAAGCTAGGGACAAATTTTTAAAAAATGGTTACAATTGTTGCAGCAGAGGCTGAGATATCTTTACCCTTAGTCCCTTGTATGGTCAAAGTTAAAAAAAAAACAAAACAGTTTGTCCTACACTTCCCATAATGCAACTTGATAGCAGCTTTGATCATTCTCCTCCTGTCTTGTATAAATGCCTGTCTTTCAAACATGCCCCATTTGTGATGCAGCCTTTATAAATTGGTAGTCTCTCAAAGCAGAGGTAACCGTTATGACATCATCGTGACATCATCAGGGTAATTTCAGTGACATTTGAGATCTTGGTGTGAAAAAACAATGGAGTGCCCCTTTAATTACAAACAGAAGATGTCCTAAAACATACATGTGTAGTCTCATATCACACAGACAACCCTGATTGGCCAGTATTTCGCCCATACTAAAAATCAAAATGTGTGATTCTAACTCAAATGTCATCAAAGCTAAGACCAGTGTGCAAGAAGATGTGGTCCTACTGGAGGACAGTAGCAGGACAGATGCATGATGGGGGATTTTGTTGATGGCTACCGCTGCATATTCCCAGTCGTGTCTCATCACCTGAACACACCGACACAATCTGGACAAAGCCAAACTGCTGTATTCAGGGCGTCCTGTCTCACAGCCAAACAGTTAGGATTGTTTATGAGCAATGAGTGTGTGTGTGTGTGTGTGTGTGTGTGTGTGTGTGTGTGTGTGTGTGTGTGTGTGTGTGTGTGACTACTAGGGGAAAAAAGTGACATTTTCATTAAGTAGATCCTCAGTGCTTTTTGTTGTGAGGTGATGTGTGACCTTGTTCAATGTCAAACTCATTTTCTGTGTTGTAATAGAGAAATTATTACAGTTTTTTGTTGGTAGATGCACAGGAGATGAAAAAAGGAGGGTAAATACTGTATTTGGGATCCATACAATTCTATATACTATGTCCAGGATGACTTGAAATCCATTACTGTGTCACTTTATGGAAAGGGAGCTAAATTATTGTAACTTTATTTCTCTGCGAGGTTGAGACAAGTTCAGGAAATGTTTTACTTTGATCACCAGTTAAGCTAGACAATTCATTTCTGACGGACCAAATCAGCTTATAGACCCACCCTTTGTGTTGTCTGATCAGTGTCACATTATATTTCGGAGAATAGAGGAGACTCTCCCCTAACTTGGAGAGTAGGGAAATGTTAATTTATCCTTTTAAAAAGCAGTTGACTGAAACGTAAGGGATAAACGCAGATGAAAGGCTCATTCACATCTTCAGTCTAGCTTTAGATGTAAGTGGTCTCTGCCTTGGAAACCTCAGCGCCCTGTTCCTAAGCTAATAATATGTAATTTCCCCCCCGTTAAAGCAAGAATTCAGTCTGGAGATTCACTTGTAAAAGGTTTCAAACCCACCCTCCACAGGCCAGGACTATGTTGTGAGGTTTTTGTGTAATGCTGTGTACATGTTGTTGTAGACACTTGAAGGAAACTGTCTGTGGAGTGAAGGAGGAAGCGCTCATTAATATATTCATTCACGTTGATGAGTTTTTATGTTGACAAAATGCTTAAAATAATAAAATTAAACACTTAAAGTCTGAAGCTTTCCTATTTGTTGGGGGGGGGGGGGGGGAGCAGGTGGCTCTAACTGAATAATTCTCTAAATGAAGAGCACATGGCCCATAAACACACAGAGTGCAGAGGCCTGGGGAAAGCTCTTAGGTCTTATAAAACATCTTGAAAATGTTAATTCGACAGTCTTTTACAGCAGGGTTGTTAGCACAAGCCATTCAGTCCCAAACTGACTAAAACAATGTGGTTTTATTGTGAAATATAACCTGGAGCCACTCAGTTAGCAAGGAGTTAGAGAGTGGATATCTGAACTATGGCATCCAGAAGCAGTTAAAGTATTACTTTAGCTCACTGTATTTTAAATGACGGACGGACGGACGGACGGACGTGGTGCAAAAAAAGGGGAGGCAAGTCAAGAGGGGTGAACAAATTAAGATGGGTGTATTTCGTATTTCCAGCAGATTTTTTAAGAAAACATGGAGGCATACTCTATTTAAAAATGGGCAAAATTACACTGTTTATTACAACCAGAAACTGTAAAAATAGAAATCTCCGTTGGATTTCAAAATTTCTGATGGTCCTTGGACAGATTGTGTGCGACGAATGCTTCCATCGGAAAAAAAGATAACCAAAATCTGAGCTTCAAGTGATGTTCATTTATTTTCTGTTACCACTTATCCTGTCAGGGGTAACGGGGGCTGGAGCCTATCCCAGCTGACATTGGGTGAGAGGCAGGGTACACCCTGGACAGGTTGCCAGACTATCACAGGGCTGACACATAGAGACAGACAACCATTCACACTCACATTCACACCTACAGCCAATTTAGAGTCACCAATTAACCTGCATGTGTTTGGACTGTGGGAGGAAGCTGGAGTACCCAGAGAAAACATGCAAACTCCACAAAGAAGGGCTCCCCTACCCTGGGTTGGAATCGGGAACCCTCTTACTGTGAGGTGGCAGTGCTAACTAATGCACCACACCACCTTAAAAACAGTGATAGTTCAACAGAATCATTTTATTCTACATTTCCTATAAAATGTGGGCAAAAATTAACCACTTGCACAAAGGGTCAAGGAAAAATATCTGTAGCTTCAAGGAGCATAAAAATAAAAAAAAACAAAACATAAAAAAAGAATTTACACCCCCTCCTCTGATAAGTAAAGAACAGCCCCTTACTTTGTATCACTGTACATTGGGTAACACTTTGTAACTAACATTTGGATAACCCCGAGGTAATAACCACTGCAGACTGTTTCAGTGACACCATTATTTCATGATGACAAATTAATTTCAAAATGCAGCAATGATTAAAATTCAGTAATAAACATGCCCCATGTTGTGTTCATCTGACAAACATAATTTGATACAGATATTTTCATTTCTACTCTGCGTTTCCTGTTTATCTTCACACTGTTGATTATCAAATAAAAAGGCAAAAACGTGGAAAAGCTATAAAAATGATAAGCAAGACTATCCACAGTTTTCAAACGCAGCACATATTGCTGTGACACACTGAGGCCACTAGAGGGAGCGCTTGATGCACACAAGCTTGTCTTCAGCGGATCTTATGAATGGACACTGCTTCATGGCTGTGCGAATGCTGTCATGTTGGATTTGTGATAAAGGCTTGTGCTATTTATATAGCCTAATAGTCATGCCACATTTGAAATTGACTTGAGGAAAAATGGTCATTAAGCTGTTTTTCGCAACCCTTAAAATGTATTTGATGTATTTGACAACAGCATTGTATATAAAATGAACTATGGGAAGTGCGAAAATGTTTGGGCACGTTTTTTATTATAAACTAGTGTTTATACATTTAGTCAGTAACGAATTTTAATGATTAATGATTGTTTTTTCTGTCGAAACTTCCTGCGTAACCCCGTTATAAACACGGTTACGTATGTCTATGGCCACCAACACATTTTTTCAGCAAAGAAAAAAAAAGGCTGTGTTAACCGGGTTTCTCTTAATCCCTTACCCCGATTAAAGAAACCGGGTTTCTGGTTTACATTAAGAAATCAGGTTACTGCAGAAAGCCATCAACAACCAGGTTACTTGATGCATCGGTGACAGTGTCATGTCATGACCCCGATATAAGAGGAATAACCTAGTTAGTTGCTTATTATTATTATTATTATTATTATTATTAAGTAGCTGTTTTGATTTCCTGTTTGTACATTTTAAGTAGGCCTAGCTATATTTAGCGTTCATGACGTCATTTAAAAGTGTACAGTAGAAAACATTGTTTTTTTAGCCTCATATTGATTATTAGCCCTTAATGCCACAATCAATAGTAGCATGCTGTTATAGAATAAGATACAATGTATGTAGTGAAGTTGAAATGCAGCCAGTTATATGTTTACAGACATGCTATTTTGACAGACTTATGAGCAATTTGACTGGAGGGTAAGGTAAGGAATATTTAAGATAAAACCTTTCATACAGGTGGTGTCAAACTGACCTAATTTAAAAGAGAATATAAGGCTAACACATCTGTCCCTTCTTTGGCTTATATAAAGTTGTTTTCCTCCGGGTAAACGTGACCCATGTATTTTTTTTTTTTTTTTTTTTTTTAATTCACCACATCAGTGATTAAACTAGGACATCTAAATTATTGCTGGTTGTGTAACCACAGGCCCAGCCCTAACCAGGCAGTCCTGGAGAAACGTGACATCTTTTTTTTTTTTATTATTATTGTCATCATCATGAGTAAGAAAACACACCTCAGGAGCTCAGGAGCTCAGGAGAGAGGTCACAGACAGGTCGACTATAGGCAAGACCCAGGCACAAATAGGTCACACCTGCAGTGGGATCTACAAAACAAACTTACTATCCCTAAACCAAACAGGCGTGCATTTTAAAATAAGTCTATTTATATCTCATATTGTTTACAATGTGAAAAGGCTGTAAAGGAAGTACAAGCTATGGTATATTTGCTTAAAGGGCCATCCGCTACAGAGAAGTTAACACGATGGACGTATACAGATAAGTCTATATAGGCTATTCAACCTCTACCTACACTGTGTTGTGTATATTATTGATCTTTTTACTCTTGCAAATTAATATATTTTATTTTATTCCTGCATATTTCTTGTGTATTTTAAATTTTAAAATACACAAGAAATCATTTTTGTATATATTTTATATTTCTATATTTCTGTATGCATATGTCCACAAACTGTTTGAATACTTGCTGCTGTAACACAAGAGTTTCCCAGTTTGGCATCAATAAAGTAGGCCCTACTATCTATCTATCTATCTATCTATCTATCTATCTATCTGTCTCTCAGTCATCACCCCTTAAAAGTCCTTTAATATATCCCTAAAAGTTTGTTTGTGTCACTGTATAGGTTTTTTCCTCTGTTTCCTGTCCGCTTACGGTGTTTCCGGGTTTGTAAAGTGCACGAGGACAGTGTACTTTCTCCGCAGACGGCCTTGAAATGGGTTAACGAGCCAACCGTCGCCACGTGACCGTCCAGTTATATAATATATAGGTCAACACGTTTCTCGCTGGCACGTGCAGCCTTGTGTTTTACGTAAAGTCTCGTGCAAAGGTCTCGAATTACACTATGTAGGTGAGGGCCGAAGATCGTCGATACATGAGAAGAGGTATCACTCAGCTGGGGGAAATTAAGACAACGTTAGTATAATGACTAACTACACTATGTTTTTCTGTTTTTGAGAAACCCATGAAGATGGAAACCTAATTTCCTAAAATATATAGGACTTTGTCTACATTTTCGCCCTACAATGTCACTATATTTAATGTATTTTTATTTAAAACACAGCTACAATTCCCCTCACAATCATAACTCCTTTGTCAGAGTTGAATGTAGTGATGTACATGTGTCCACATAGGACCAATGTAGTCTCTATATACAGACTCTACATTCAGTGAATGTAGAGTCTGTAGGCAAACCCCTGGAGATCTTGCCTCCGGAAGAAGAGCGGAAGAGCGCTGGTTTCCGGTTGTAGGCTGTTTGTAGTCCGTATGATATTGACCAGTCACGTTTGAGCCGGCTGCAGTTGTTGCCAGGTTAAATGGTCCTTGCAGTGAACTAACCAGGCGGAACATAATTGGTGTCACTGCAAACTCTGAATCCATCGCAATGGTTCAGCATATTTACTTATATATAAACGGAAGTCGGAAACGAAAATTTGCCTCCTCCGCCCAAATCAAACTGGGATGCCAAAAAATTAGGGGTCTGCCCCCAGAGGCTGTATCGCCATCTGCTCGAAGTCACACACCGAATACAGCTGATGGGTTCCGAGAATGGGACCAATATAACTTTAAGAAGCCTTTTTTACCATGTAGTTGAATGTTGTAGTAGAGGGGCCATGTCAGATACAAACCATTATTCACAGCAGAGTATTGTAAATGTTTTAAAAACCTATATGAGCTGATGTTACTCAAACAAAATCAAATTTTTAATAGTGTCATCTTGTGGATCTTGAAAAATGGACAATGACACAATGTGCTTTTTCCTATGCAGTTCTTTATGTCACAGTTACAGGTAGAGTCCGACTCAAGTCTCAAGTTTGATGATTTTAGGCAAGGCAAGGCAAGGCAAGTTTATTTGTATAGCACAATTCAACACAAGGTAATTCAAAGTGCTTTACAGAGACATTAAAAGCAACAAGACACAATTTAAAACAATAAAAACAGTCGATTAAAAAGGGAAATAGAAATTGAGAATGATAGTGATAATAATAAAATACAGTAACATAAAATAAAAACAGGCTTAATACATTGAACAGTCAGGATAAGAAAAGAAGTAGAATAATAAAAGGCATAAATCAGCAGTGTGTAGTTAAAAAGTTCGGGCAGTAGAATACAGCAGGTAAGTATTTAATTTAAGAGTACGCTTCAGTAAACAATAGTGTTTTTAGCCCTGATTTAAAGGAGCTGACAGTTTGAGCAGAACTCAGATCTACAGGAAGTTTGTTCCACAGGTGAGGAGCATAATAACTGAATGCTGCCTCACCTTGCTTGGTTCTTGTTCTTGGAACACACAACAAACCTGTTCCAGATGACCTAAGGGATCTGGACGCTTCGTAGGGAACCAGTAGATCAAGCGTGTATTTTGGTCCGAGACCATTCAGGGCTTTGTAGACCAGCAGTAAGATTTTAAAATCTACTGTATTCTTTGACTCACAGGAAGCCAGTGTAGGGATTTAATGACTGGTGTAATATGGTCCAGTTTCCTGGTGTTTGTAAGGACTCTGGCGGCAGTGTTCTGAATCAGTTGCAGCTGCCTGATTGATTTTTTGTTAAGGCCTGTAAATATGCCATTGCAGTAATCCAACCTACTAAAAATGAATGCATGAATAAGTTTTCCATGTCTTGTTTAGACAGAAACCCCTTAATTCTAGCTATATTTTTCAGGTGGTAATAGGCACCTTAGACTTGACAAAATCCAGAAGGACTTGCAAATAGACTTGGACCTTAACACCACTGACTCATGACTGTACTTGGACTTGAGCCTTTTGACATAGGTCTATAGATTACCTGATACCTTACCCCAAGCCTGCAAAATATGTGAATATTGTATTTAAAAAGTATGCCACAAATCATATTTTCTGTTAGCATTAATCTTTTTATTTCATTTAGATATAAAACATAACATATGCAACAACACACAATATCACTTTAAAAGGAGAACAGTAATACAGATAATGTGTTACAAATTTGGGAAGGGATAAAGGGAAAATAAGATGAGTAAAATACAACAAGGCAGGACAAGACAGTAACATGAACTTGTTTTAACAAATATGTTTTAACAAATCAATAAAAACTGTAAAAAGCATTCATGATTTTTATTCATTTGATATGCTGTATTATTACTGTTGTTAAAATGACATTACATTTGGTACAGAGTGCATTATGACATGTTCAGGACTCAAAACTTTAGGTTTAGGAGATGGGACATGACTTGGGACTTGTCAGTCTTGATTGTATTTGACTGCAAAGACTTGACTTGCAGCACACTCACTTGGTCCCATCTCTGTGATTCACTCACGGTGTGACTGTGCCGATCATGTCATACTAGGAAATAGGAACAGAGTGAGACCTCCTCCGTGCCACTGCTGTGTTTTGGGAAAAGCGAGAGAATAGCAGAGTCAGATCTGTGACGCGCTCACGGAATTTTTGCAGGTCATTAAATGTGTACATTACTGGAGGAATCAGTATCTCACCGGCGCTGTCAAAGCTGGGGTGCTTCTGTATGAAACCAGTCTGGAAAAATTTAATATCGGCATTCTGACAATCTTACTGCAGCCCTGACGATGCTGTCAGCCCGGCTAACCATCATAGGAGAATCCTGATTTCCGATCCCGGTGATGGGAGATACATTTCAGAGGAACATTTTGTTTTCTTCAGCCAAAATGCACAATATTCTCATCTGCATAGTCTATTATTGTGTTTTATGACGTCACATAAAACGCATAAAAATACATACGGAGCACAAAAATCACCCACTTTCATGCAGAGACACGCATGCTATTTATTCCCAAATTAAAGGGATGCCGATTCAGGAGTGAGACGACCTGACATGAATGGACTGCAGCCGTCCTAGTAAAACGCCTTTAACCCTTTCAAAGCAAACGCGGGCATGAATGAACCAGAAAGGAGGAGACAAGTGTTGAGCTGATGGGTGTTCCTTTCTCACCCATCCCTCACGTCCCCCCCCCCCCCCCCACTCCGCCTACTTTGTTAAAAAAAAAAAAAATTACGGGAGGAGGAGGAGGGTGAGGCGAAAAATGAAGTCAATTATACAACACCCCAGCTCTATGCAGCTCACTCCTCTCCTCTCCTCTCCTCATCTCGTCTGTGAGCTGGGAGCCTACTACTACAGCTGGTGGCTCCACATGCGGCGCTCACCGGGCACACCGGCTCCAGTCTGTAGGCATGTCGGCAGCCGGTGACTCTGACGGGACGGTGGACAAGCCAGCAGGTAGGTGCTCGGGGTTGCTTGAGGACAACAGTTTTTATAGTGTCATAAATGTGTGCAGCCTTATTCAGCTCGCTACTTTTAATTTTTATTACTAGTGACCCGCGGGACTTTTTTTATGACAGAAAAAAAAATCAAAGCAGCGGTAAAACGTCATGAAAGTATGTCGGAACCACTTTTAGCACGCGACAAGTTAGGCTAACGGCAAACAGCGATACAGACTGTAAGAAGCAATGTTTACTTATATTTTTTTGTTAATTTAACTTTATGGTAACACTAAGAGGTGCTGACATTACAAGCGACCGCATCATTAGCGGCTGAACGACACCGGCTACCCGACCGGAAGTAACCTACTACTAGCTAAGATAACGCATCACTATGTCTAACCTACTATAGACTGTATGTACTGTACCTAAAATACCGACTGGCAGCCGGTGTGAACGACCGCACCGGGTGCGTAGTCCCACCGGTGGAAGCCTGTCCATTCATTATTCCGTATTACGTGCTCGTGTCAGACGGGACGCGCGCGGAAAGGGGGGCTTTGTTCCTTCCGCGGAGGACTCAGACAAACCTCACGAAACCACGTGACTGTAACCATGGCGACTTTCATGGCGTTTTTCCTAACCTTAAAACATATTCTTAGCCATTTAGTTTCTTTGGCAGTGCCAGTGTTTCCCAAACGTGCCCAAGTGTTTTTAATTTGAAAAACCTTTACTAAACTGTCCTCGGGGAGTTTAGCGTGTCACATGGTCCAACAAGGTTTGTCTGTGTAGTCTTTCACGTGCGGCTCCTTTCAAAAGTGGGTCAGTAGATCAGTAGAGCAGCGCTGCCTTCACTGTGCAGCAGGGGGAGGCACTCGCTCCCTGGCGCTTTAACAAGACCATGGAGCATACGGTGATGTCAGCAAGGAAACTTTCTGAAGCCATCATTAGTTAAACATATATAAATTAATGTATAGCCTAAATTAAACTCTAATAAATTGCAAAGAAGAATAAAATGAAAAGTTCCCAAAAAAAAGTAATTTACTAATCTATATTGTCTGTGATGATGTTATAAAAATTACTCCTCAGTTTCAGTGACACACTCTAAAATCATCTTGGAATGTTAAATGAATACTAGCCGAGAATATATTTGCCAGACAGACAAGTAAAATATACAGGTGCATTAGGTTCCACATAAATTCATTACATTTAGTCCCAAGAGAACACTGTAGGATTTTTTTTTTAAAGTTGGCTATTAAATGGAAACTCCCTATTAAGTATGTTTTTTATGGCTTTTATTTTCTTCCTTGGGGCAGCAGTCTGTATAAGCTTAGAACACTGTCAATACTCTAATGAAAGTGTATTTCCCAATCAGCTTTAGACAATAGGATATAAAAAAGTAGCCAATATGCTATATATAAATGCATATTGAAAAAATGTCCCTTTATATCAAAACAAAAATAATTCCTATCTGTGTTACATTATTGTTCATTTTAAATATGTCAATATTATAGCTGGGCTGTCAAATCCAGATGGTGTCGGTTGTTAAAACTTTAACATTTCATCATGTTTATGGAATGTTTTGCATGCAAAGTCCTGCAAATTAACTCTTAACACAAAACATCTGCAGTTTATTTATCCAAAAGCACAAAGAGGTCTTTCTCTTTATTTCCATTTTGTCTCTCTCTCCTTCTTTGTCTTTCACTTGTAAACACACACGTGTTTTACCAACTGCTTTTTATTTCGAAACACGACATTTAAGCTGGATGCTAAGATCACATCAGCATATTTACTGTGGCAAGGGCTCTTTGATTTAATGTTTGCAAAGCTAGTGAATTACCTGGAGGTCTGTCGTCACCTTGAGTGCATTACAATGTACATAGATAGCCTAGTTCAAGAGGGAAAACTCTAAAATGCAAAGAATAGGAAAAACAGGACAAATGCAGCTCAAAGTGCTTTACAATTTAAATACATTTTTAAAAAATGAAATATGTAAAGGAAGCAACAGTCAGATAACACTTCTCAAAGAACTCCTGCAACACACATCCCCTATTCACATGTTTAATATACAAAACAGGTCACAGTTTACAAAAAAGTGTAGTTCAATGGAAAGCTTTAATTACTTTTTAGATACCATAATTTATTTGTGTTTTATGTCAAATGTCTAAAGTCTAACTGAGGTCACAAGCTGTTGGTGTAGCAGTCGAATCGCAAGTTTGTGATTCTGATTTTAAGTGTCGTATAAACCTCTGGTAATGATACCATTCATATGTTACAGTGAAAAACAAAATATTTTCACTGATATGCAAGTAAAGGGAGTAAAACATGTCTCACCAAAGGAAAATAATTAGGTTGCATTATTTCAAAAATGTTCAATATGCAACACATATAAACTTTTGAATATGACTTTTCCACCAAAGTGTTGGCTACTGCTGACAATGTTTGCATTTTAAGTGAATGAAGCGTTTGAGTGACACACATTGAATGTATCTCTTTAAAAAAAGAATAAAATACATACATACAAAGTGATTTATTACTGTGTGATCTTGTTCCAAATATGCTTGACTGACTGTGTTTCTGAGTACATGACGTATAGCCTCTGCTATTATTGCTGAGAACGTTCATGGTCCGTGTTCGTATGCATATGCCCACTGTAGCTTCCTGCCTGAAAAAGCCATCTAAACTTGCATGTGATTTGTAAGTTGTAAGGAGTTGCAGGCATTGTGGGTCAGTCACCCAGAAATAACCTGGAACATACTGTACTTTAACTGTAGGATTTAAAGCTCCCCTGCTGTTTCTGCATCCATCCAAGACCACAATACTTGTCGTTATGATTCTAGAAGTAAACAGAAACTCTGAGCTCTGTACGACCATATAAATGTCTGAGGAGGATCAGATCACACTGTAAAATAACCATATCATGCTGACCTCAAGCTGAGGTGACAAGACAGTTAGAAATATTTAACTTGATTGTATTTTACATGTTGTAGTTGTTTTGTGACTCTTTGGAGTCATTGTGAGTCTCTTGGTCATAATCTTGTGCTTTACTTTGATTGTTTTGCATCTCTTTGTGGTTATTTCAAGTATCTTTGCAGAAAAAATGTCTCTTTGTTATTTTGTTTGTTGTTGTGGCTGCCGTGTGTCTCTTTGTAGTAATTTTGTGTTGTTTTTTGTAGATGTTTTGTGTCTGTTGTTATTTCGAGTGTCTTTGTAGTAATTTTGTGTCTCATCTCTTGCATCTCTTGGTCATTGTTTTCTTTCTTTTTGAAGTTATTTTCTTTCTGCACACAGTTGCTATGGGGATTTTGCATCTCTTTTTAGCTATTTTGTATCTCTTTGTGGTTGTTTTGAGTATCTTTGTAGTCATTTCAAGTATCCTTGTAGCCATTTTGTGTGTCTTTGTAGTAATTTTGTGTCTCTTTTTAGTTATTTTGAGTATTTTTGTGGTAATTTTGCATGTCTTTGTCTTAAGTTTGTCTCTTTGTGGTTGTTTTGCTTCTCTTTGTAGTTATTTTATTTGTCGTAGTAGTCGCTGTGTGTCTCTTTGTAGTAGTTTTGTTGCTTTTTTTGTAGTAATGTTGTGTCTGTTGTTGTTTTGTGTTCATTTTGCATCTCTTTGTAGTTGTTTTCTTTCTTGTCGTGCATCTTTTTGTAGTTATTTTCTTTCTTGTTACAGTGGTTTATCTCTTTGTAGTCATTTTGCTGTTGTCATTTTGGGTGTTTTTGTAGTCATTTTGCATCTCTTAGTGGTAGTTTGGCATCTCTAGCTATTTTGTGTCTCTTTGTAGCTATTTTAAATATCTTTGGAGCAATTTTTGTTTCTTTCTAGTCATTTTGTGTCTCTTTGTGGTTATTTTGAGTATCTTTGTAGTTTCTATGTCTAATGTAATTTTGTTTCTCCTCGAATCAACAGCAGTGAATTTAGGCTTTGTTGTTTCCAAAATGCCATTGCTGCATTCAGCTAAAGCGAAGCTTGAAATAAAAGTGAACAAATTGAAACAGCAATATCTACCCTCCATTATCGATGCATGGGACAGAATTTGAAGTTATGTGATTGGATGTTTGTTGCTGAAGTGAACATTAGGAGTCATTGATAACTTCTCCACTGAAGTGTTTATGTATACAGGCTTGAGCTCAACCTTCGACTTTTTATCAAAGACCCGGATACTTTTTGTTTCACTGATTATAGATTCTTCATGCAACAAACTATTTTCTAACATTTATTGACGAAATGATTAATCAGTATAATAATCAACACATTAATCAGTGATAAAACAAGTGTTGTAGTCCTAATTACAGTATTACTAATGACATTTTTCAGAAAACTGGAACAAATGTAAACTATAAAAGCTACTGTAGCCACAGTTTGCGTTGGTAAAATCTACTAAAAAGAAGTCTAGACAGACGTTATTGCATTTTGGATGAGCAACAATAAAGGTGCAGTGACTACAGAGCAAGCAAGCCGCTGTTTACATACTGCACACATTAGTGGTCTGAACATGGAGCACTAATGGAATAATTAAATTGCAAAGCGATTCTGACACTGCTGATGGATCTGGAAGCTGCGGCCTTGAAGCAGCCATCCGGTGTTGATTATCAACAAAAGGAAGTGCTCTTCTATGCTTGAGCTGAAATGTTTTGTGTGAATACAGACTATCCATCCTTTTGTGCGCGTGGGTTGGATGTTTGAGTCAGAGGTGAGAAATGACAGATATTTGTATAGTTTGAAAGGATGTTTTCAGGCTAAGCAGGCTACAGTCTCACACTTAAAACTGCCGCTGTGCATGTTTGTTTGGGTAGTCAACATGCTCTCTATCTTGGCCAAAGCAGGGATGTAATGAATGGAATCCTATTATAGAAATATTCAGTCGCCTTTGTATCTCAGTGTGAAAAAGGAGGACAGTTGCATTTATAAGCTGCGGTCCCTGGCAGGTCGATGGTGTACGTGTATATAAGAAAAAGACAACATACAAAAGCACAGAAACACATCAGCACAGATAAAAACGGATCGATGGCACACAAGAAAAGCACATGACAAGGCACATGTGCCAAAACAATACGACAAAAGCACTATTAATAAAATAATGACCTATCCATATAACCTAAAACATTTGTAGTCGTTGTCGTCATGTTATGTCTCTTAGTTGTTTTGTGTCTATTTATGGTTATTATGCCTGCTTTTGTGGTGATTTTGTGTCTCTTTGCAGTTCCTTTTAATCTGTTTGTGGTCTTTTTGTGTCTTTGTGGTCATTTTTTGGGGCGGCTCAGGCTCAGAGGCAGAGCGCAGGTGAAGGCTAGGAGGCCCCCTGACCCTTTAGGGCCCTGGGCCTGTGCCCCGTAGGCCCATTCAGTAAACTTTCCATGCCAGTAAATGTACATAGGAGTTAATTTCCAACATACAGTAACCAGGCTAAAATTTAAAAAGTTCTGTATGTTTAACATAAAGAAGATTTTTCCACATCAAAAAGAAGTCCTCGTTAAAAAGTACTATAACTATTTTACATACATTTTATATTCATTTTGTACAACTGTTCTTTTTTTAAATTTCATTTTAGAAGCATGTGTTTGTAGAGGGCATGTATTTGTATATATTTACAAAAACTTGAAAGTGTTACACCACTAAAAATCCCAATAAATACATCTATTATTGGTAAACTTATTTTAATTAATCTGTGAATTGCCCTCAATATTACGTTTTACCTCTACCTGCTAAACTGGGAGACATTTCTTTAGAATTAGGATTGCAGCCCTCTTATCAACATTTCAAAGTGTAGGCCTCACACTCCCATGTTTAAGTGCAGACTAAATAAATACAGATGCAACCCTCATGAATATTTAACGCTGTCTTACTTTCAAACCAGGAAATCTTTTTCCACTTTGCTGGAGTTTTTTAATTAAAGAGTAGTTATTCATGTGCACAAGAGTTGCCAACCCTTAAACCCAGCTTGTAGATGTTTGCTGTGGCTGTTTAGTGCAAACTGTCACTGTAATTTACGCTCTTTAAACACTCTGTTTAACATTCCCTGTTGTGTGTTTGTGCTGTTATTACTTGGCTCGGTGGCGAAGGAAACATTGCAGCACTTGCTTTGGTTATGTGGAAATTTTAAGCAAGAAGTTCTGAGCTCGAGCAGAAGACTGAAATGAACTGTCTGCATAATCATCCTCTGTGTTTTGTGGGGTATTTTCTTGAAAAGTGTGTCACAAGTCAGGTAGGCATTGGCAGATGCTTCAGATTTTGGGGTTTTGGGTTTATTGCCCATTTTACGGCAGTATCTGTCTTTTTTTTAAAGATATGTTTTTGGGCATTTCCACCTTTAATGTATAGGACAGCCAAGTGTGAAAGGGAGAGAGAGAGAGAGAGAGAGGGGAGTGACATGCAGCAAAGGGCCATAGGCCGGACTTGAACCCGGGCCGCTGCGGCAGCAGCCTTGTATATGGGGCACCTGCTCTACCACTAAGCCACCGACACCCCAGTATCTGTCTTTTTATTGCTGAAATAGATGTATATTGCTTTGTATTGTATCAAATAAGGGTATTCACTGGTGTTCTTGTGGACTTTTCCTGGCTATAAATCATCATGTCTATAATGCAAATCAGGTCATCTTTATTTTCCTCGACCAAATACCATAAAGTTATTCAAGTGGGATAAAATGTACACTTGTTAGAAAATGTACAGCCGCAAAAAACTGCATGTAGGTCATATCGTGCGTACTCTTGTACTGTTGGTCACACTGAGTTTGTTACACTCCTGTGCTTCTCCACCGTGGGTGGTGGTCTACGTTTCTGCGTTTCAGTAATATGGAACATCATCTGCTGCCCTGCAGGCTCTGCCTCTCATCAGCACTCTTGTCACGACAGGAGCTTTTGGCTCAGGCGTGCTCACAGCATTGCACAAAGCAGGCACACTCATTTCCTACATGGCACGTTTTAAGCAGTCTGCTGGCAGGGCTCACACAGGTACCCGGGAGAATGTTCCTGTCTTCTAAGGAAACAGGAAAAAGTGTGACGTTGGAGGCAGTGCATTGTGCTGCGTCACTGGTGAAGAGGTGTGGTGGGTGGGTGGAAGGGAGAGCTGGCAAGCGTTCTTTCCCACATTCCATTTTTGCGTCAGTGATGACCTACTAACTCCGGAGGGATTAAAGACAATTATCTCAATATTGGGAAAAGTTGTGTTTGTTTTTGAGGTTTGACTTTTGTTCCAGTGGAAAGGCTCACTGTAATCCCTTAGTACATGCTTCCTTGCAGGTTTATTTCATTTAGGAATCTGTACATAAAGCATTCTTCATATATCACTGTCTAAAAGTTGAGGGGAGCTTGAAAAACACTGTTTTTAAATGTTGCAGCTCATGCTATGGGTTCATCATGACAAGTATGCCATTTCTTCCTGAAGTGAGAAAAATGTGGGTCAGTCACGGTCAGCAGTCACGTTGAAAAGCTGTCTTCACTTTTTTTCCTAACACTTTTTCATGAAAGAAATGTCACAATTTAAATTAGGATAGTCCTGAGAGGGAAGTAGGTCAGTGTTACAGCATTATATAAATGTTAGGTAAGACGATAGCCCAAACCCCATTTGCTCTCACGTGCCTGTTAAACTGACAAACTCTGTGCATAGCTGGAGGTTTGGCGCCATTCAATGGCAACCTTCAGCCAGTGCACAGAGAGAGGAACAGATGACGACAGAAGACTGAGCCAAGGCATTTTAAAGTGTGTGTGTGTGTGTGTGTGTGTGTGTGTGTGTGAGAGAGAGAGAGAGTGTGAGGGGGGGAGGGGGAGTTGGTTTGGCAAGAGACTAGAAAAGACAAGAATTTTGGCAGTCCTGCTCTGTTTCAAATGTTTTTGGCAGGCACGGGTCAGCTTTTAAAACCTCTCCACAGTAAAAAGTACATTCCTGAGTGAGATATCAGCCCTTTAAAAACGATTGCCACCCACTACCGCAAACACATTTATGAGTCATTGATTGTTTGCTCACAAAACTATCGGGCTTTTGAGGACTGTGCTAGAATAACTTCAAAACCAGAAAAACAGACGAACATGAAGAATACACAAACACACAAGATGGGCCCCTTTATGATTGGCAAATTCAGATCTATGCACATGTCTGCTTTGTGGAACTCTTACGGCAGCGAATACAGCCCATAATAATTGTAGCTAGTGGTAAGTGCTGTTTTGGATGATTTCATAGAATCACAGTTAGAAAGAATTTATTACGAGGCAGGTTTTATTTACAAGGAATTTGCAATTTATATTAAATGTACAATAAACTTACTAAGAGGAATAAAAACAAGGCAAAGTAGTGCAACACTCAGAGCAATATGTTCTTATCCCAGCTTCTCATGTATTGCAGCTTGTTCAGTGGACTTTTATGGCTAAATATGACGTGCTCCGTATCCTGGGTACATCTGTTGTTGATGTTCTGGGACACCGTGTCAATTTACCCCTGTTACATGCATTGCGTCTTTTCAAAATACACTTCCGTTTTCACAGGAAATGTACCGTTTTTGCTTATTAGATGCATTTCTTGTGCAACAAACACACATGATTAGGTTAAGGAAACAAAAGCACGTCACCTCCTGGGTGACAATCTGGTGTTGTTGGACTCCTTCACCACCCTGCAGTCTGCCCCATAGGGTCTTTCCAGCTACTTAAATTACATTAGACTGCCATGACAATTTTAATTTTTAAAGCAACTGAAAATCTATTTTCATTTATATCTATAAATAGATATCTACAAATGAATGAATCTGCAGGCAGCAGGTTAAGCTCTCTGTTTGTGGTCCGATTAGTATTGTCCGGTCACGTTTGAGCAGAGTTTGGTTGCACGCATACATAGGCTAAAATACAATCTTAGAACCTGTCGACAATTCTCTGACAATGATGTAGCTTTTCTTTAGCAATCTGCATTCATATGCAGATATTTGTTTATGAAGATTAGTTGTTTTTTTTTTTAACTCAAACTCCATTCTCACCTCTCTGATGGCACATGAAAGGGGAAGTCTTGACCTGGATATCTGTTATCAGGGTACCCTCTAGTAACCTTTGAATTCGCTTGCCCCCTGCAGCTAGACCGATAGCTGATGGGTTTCAAGATTGCTGAATATCTAATTATGGAATTTAACAATGGCTGACTACTTCATTCTAAAAATTTAAATGCACCTAAATTTAATGCATTGAAATATTTTTCTTTGAAAAGCATCTATCTGAATTTATATGGCTTGAATTGAATTGAATCCCCTCCCTCCAGTCGTGCAATTTAAAAAAGCATATTGAAAATACATTCTTGAAGTTCACAAATAGAGAAAATTCATAAGTTTGAAATAAAAAATGAAAGTTTCTCAAATTCTGAATTAAAACAATGCTTAAATTTAATGGTGAAATTCAAACAAGAAAATACAAAATACAAAATTCAAGATGGAAGATTTAAAATTGAACATTAAAGCTGCAGAAGAAAGTCAATCTCGATTCAACAGACTCTAAATTTTCGAAATTGTAAAACTTGAAATGAGCCTCTGGAAATTTCAGAGAGGAGACTTTAAACCACAGAAATTCAAATAGATGGTTTTTCAAAGTAAAACAAAACCAGTGGTTTTAATTTAGTGGTAAATAGTTTTGGCCTTTACTGGCTTCCACAGACGTATGGATTTCTGTATATTTTATATTTTAAAATAACTTTTTCAGGCAATTGTTTTCACTATTCACAATTTTTTTGTAGGCTATTCATTAAAATCGTATTGACAATGCTGCTATGATGACTTAAATGTTTAGAAATACATAAATCAAGAAAGCTGCAATTCTATGATTACTTTGAAATATAAAAAAGGTCAAAGAAACTGGGTGCGGCAGTTTCCGGCATTGCCAGTTATTTGCCCAATATCATATACCCATGTTAGCATTCCTTATCCAGTCCATGTGTGCCTTTGTATTTGTATTCATTTTCTGTTTCGTCATGCACTTTTTTCTAAATCTGGTTCAAGGAATTTTCCCTTAATAAGAACCAGATTTTAATCAGCCTCACTCCTCTTGAAGAATGTTTTTTATTCGCTCTTGATATTAGCAATGAACCCACTGAACCCGAGTGGCAGAGCAGGTCATATTAATTTATTTAAGATGAATCATTAATAGGAAATCTGACAAGCCAGTGCTACAGAGCTGTCGAGGCTGACATATTTATTTGCAGTTGCTCACATCACTGTGATGGTTGTCTTCATGTATCAGATCCCGCTGCAGAGGAGGAAGGCCCAAGCCAAGCTGGCCCCTCGCTGTCAGCTGTCGAGCTGCCAAGGAAACGAAAGGGAGATGTGGAGGAGAGGTCACACACCCATGTACAGTAAGAGGAGCCCCTATGTTGTTTGTCAAGAAAACTCAGTGTCATTTTACTTTTTGGTCTCTGGAGCAAATATGTTTACCGTACTGCAGAATGTAAACATTCCTCTTAAATGACCAGCCTGTGACCCACAATATGTCTGACCTCACAGGCAGAGCGATGACTTCCAAATGGACAGTGACCTCAGCAGGTACACTCACTTCTTGGCTTTGTTTACACACTGCCCTATAGAGAATACTGGCAATGAATTTGAGTTTTGATCCTTTTATTTGCAGATCTGGAGGGGAGGATCAGCAAGTCAAAATGAAATGCTTCAGGTAATGCTATTTTTACATCAAATTACAGCGCCATCTGTGTCTTAAAAAGCCTTTGTGACTGAGATTGATGTCATTTAATGTGACCAGCTATTTTAAAACCATAATGACTTTTGTAATTTTAAAATAATTGCATGATGAACTCCAAGTAATTATTCCTCCCCAAAATAGATACAGTGGGTAGAAATGTCTGATTTCTGACTGTGCCTGCAGGGAGCCTCACCGACAGATTGAGAAGCGGAGGAGGGATAAAATGAACACCCTCATTGACGAGCTGTCCGCCATGATCCCTGCCTGTCAGCCCATGGCTCGGAAACTTGACAAACTCACTGTACTGCGGAAGGCAGTGCAACACCTGAAAGCCCTCAAAGGTAAGCCCTAACCCACCTGGTCGTTTAAAATGTCAGTGAAGTCTGATCGGTTTCATCTAAAATCTTGTGTCACCTGTGTTTTTAGCTGGGACAAGCAGCGCCTTTACAGACACCGCATACAAGCCTTCCATCCTGCCTCATGATGACATCAGGCAGCTTCTGCTCAGGGTGGGTGCTCATGTACGACCCCAACTACTCTTACTCTATTGTCACATATATCTGTCTGTATTAATATGTCTGTTAATCTATCTTTCCACCAGGCTGCGGACGGTTTCCTGTTAGTTGTAAGTTGTGACAGGGCTAAAATCCTGTTCATCTCTGAGTCCGTCTCCAAGATCCTCAACTTTAACCGGGTGTGTTCCACTTCTACATAACACACTCATTTTGCTGTCATTAGCCAGATATATTAAAACCAAAGTTGCAAACCATGTTGATGGTTCGGCCGGCTGAGATGCTCATCGTTTAACTTAAGTGCAAATTTACCTTTTCTTTTTGCATTTCATTTTCTCTCTTTTAAACATCGTCAAAATTAGCCAAAAATGGCATAAAGTATGGAGCCACAAAACTGACAAAAGGTAGTAAAATTATATCAGACCAGTCAACAATATAACTAAGAACATCAATAAATAACAGTAAGTTAAAAAGTGAAGTGTTAAAAGTAAAAAAAAAAAGGAAAAAGGAATTCATAGATTTATACGGTTTACATTTTATAAGTTTAAAAAAGTAGGGCTCTATTTTCCTTTACCACCAGTCATTTGAAAATTAAAGGTTGACTTATGTCACTGAGTTTATCTTTGAATTTTTCAGCTCCTTTGTTTTCCTTTTTTTAGCATGCTTTCACACCTAACCTGTTTGGTTCGGTTAAAACAAACTCAGTGCTGCAGTGGTGCGGACTGAAAAAATGAACCGAGACCACTTGAAAAGTTGGGTCTCAGTCTGCTTCCACATCTGGTGCAGTTCGTTTGCGGTGTGAAAGCAAATGAACCAACCACAGGATTTTATGACAGAAGATATGGGATCATGATGTCAAAAGTTAAACTACTAATGAATCCATCTGCTGATTGCAAAACATATTGGCGATTTAAAATTGATCTGTATTACGTAGAAAAACCTAATTATGCTTTCGGTAACTATGGTAACATGTATGACGCTTTTAACGTCCTTGAAAAACTGATTGGTGGGTGATGGAAATTTTTCTGCATTTTGTCAGTTTGGGGCACCATAGAAAAGACTCCTGCTCACATTATGTGCACCAGTTTGTGCTGGTGCCACATATCATTTTGTGGTTAAGGAGCCGCATTTTTACACCTCAGTCTTCACATAAACTGCAGTTGTGGACACAGAATTGTTTATGTGGATATAATTGGAAAACAAAAGCACATGAAACATTTTACTGAAACACTGATGAAGGCCTGATAATAGCAAGTAAAACTTCACAGTCAAATTCTTCTGCGGGGCCAGCAATGTCTCAGCTTTTAGATATATATTTCTTTAACGTCAGTTTGTAGGGCTTGGCAGCCAGAATGATAACCACACCTGCTCTACATTCTTTCACCACATTTTCCAGCTATGAGATGGACTGCAGGCAAGCAGAGAGGAATGGAGTTTCAGAGGGATGCAAGAGAAAAGCTACTAAAGTAATCTGACACCATGTCTGCAGGGCAGCATGCGTTATTTTTGGGTTTACCAATGAACCATGACTGGAAACATGCTGCAGCAATCCAGATACATGTCCTGTATATAGAGCTAACAAACAGTGAGTTTTCTTGAAATGTATCTGTATAAGTTTTGACACAATGTGCAGTATGACGATCAGGGCAGTAGAAGAGCAGGAAAGGATACACAACTAAACAAGCAAGCAACTGGTAGCAGATTATAAATGCACAATAATGTGCTAATAAGTGGATGGGATGTATGTAATCTGGCTTCACAGGTGGAGCTGACCGGGCAGAGCTTGTTTGATTTCATCCACCCCAAAGACATCAACAAGTTGAAGGAACAGCTGTCATCTTCGGAGAACACACGCCAACGCCTCATTGATGCTGCAAGTACGTCTGTTGCCATGTCATGTCATCATGCTGGGAACCAGATGACTCTGCCAGCGCAGGTTTTTCTTGCTTTGGCAGATGCATTTGCAATTGGTCTGGTGATGCCAGACTATTAGGTCTGAGGAACAATTGACACTGTAACCCAGTGTGGAAGAGTTGAAGACACCGTATTAACATTGTAGCTAGTAAGACAAGAATCACTTTGTGTGATAGCTGTAAATGCTGTCTGTTGTGTGCAGCTGGTGTTCAAGTCCAGGTGGATTCCCCCGTCAGGCCTCCCCACTTTTCCACTGGAGCTCGGAGATCCTTCTTCTGTCGGATGAAGCACAGTCGGGTATCAGGGAAGCAAGGGGACAAACACTCACTGCCCAGTACTTCCAAAAAGAAAGGTGAGCTTTGTGGCTGTTAGCATCAGATTTTGTGGCACAAGGCACCTTCTAGTGTCCGCATGAGACGTACTGGGCTCTCAGCTAGCTCCAGTGTAACCTGACCTGTGGCATAACGTCATGTGAAAATCGAGAAAGTCCATGTAGGGGACTCTTACCTAGGAGATTGGCATTTGTCTCCCATGTGCAACCAAAAGTCAACACTGAGTTGGCATGTGTGTTGTCATACAGGTCACATGACATACACCACACCTATGCGTCTTCACCTAACTAAATAGTTTTGTCGCCTAATCCTTAGGTAGTTTTGGTAACAAAACCTACACTTCCTGTAAACACGGAAGTTTATTTTGAAAAGACACAATGTATGCAACAAGCAGAGAATTGACACTTTGTCCCTGAACCTTCAAAACCGACGCTAGTGGAGTACCTTAAGCATCATAGTTGTAAGTTTAGGGCCACTGTCCAAGTTGCCAGATTTGATATGTGTCTTCTACCAATCGTTTTTTGGTTGGAGACACTTAACTTCTGATTTACAATAAACTCATGTATGGACATAAATCTTAGTTCAATCAAATAAATATATAACACATGTTGGGTTTGTGGAAGGAGCTGACGGCAGCTAACAGCATTGCCATGAGTGTATCAGCAAGAGAGTCCCCCAGGAATGAGTCCTAAAACCTGGAAATTAGCATTGTGCTAACTCACTAGCACGAGTTAGCATTTTTCCACATTTTTACCACCATTTTACCTTTGTCTCAAAGCCAAAGAGTTTTTTGAACAGGTTTTTGGTTAGATGCCTGAAATAAAGGGCTCTAGTTTCGCAGACCCGGCAAGGTGGGGGCCTGCGCTTCGCCAACTGGGTGTGGCCAGGCGGATTTTGCAAGTTTGGCACACCGTGCGCCTGGTGCAGCTACTCCTCTTTCCCACCTCCGTCCCTCCTACCTGCGCAAGTTGGAAAGAGAGAGGAGAGAAGGCGTGGAGTGGGTTTTACACACATCACACCAATCAAATGAGCCCCTCACCTCGCCCTTAAATGTGCTTTGATCTGACATCAGATGTGACGGGACAGTCGATATAGAGATACATTTATGTGCTGATTGCAGATAGTTGCATTGAATAGTGTTTTTTTTGGGTATTTATTGCATTGTTAATGAGCCTGATATTCTGGAAACCTGCCTGTGAGGTTTTGGTGACATGTGCGCACTGTCCACCAGTCAGCCATACTTCGGCTTGCGCTCTGCCTGCGCTGACAGTAGACCTGGTTTCAGCTGGCGAGCTTTTAGCGCACCTTTGGCGAAGCCTTTTGGCACGAAACTGTCACTGCGCCAAGCTGGATCTGTCGACACCTCCCCCTGCTGCGCCGCCACACCCATCTCAGCGCACCTCGGTCTGCCAAACTACCAAACTGAGCACGCCTCGGGTTGCGCTGCTTGAAACTAGCTCTGCACGGGGTTTGCCACCCTGCGCTGTGCCGGGAAACTAGGGCCCAAAGTCTGTTTAAGAGACTTTTGCGTTTTGTTCTTCAATATAAAATGTGTCAGTAAATACCCCACTGATGAACTTTGAAGTCTCTTTGTATTTTTAAAAAGGTGGTTGCTATCAAGTGGCTAAATGAGACTACAGAATGTCATCATGCCGAGCTGCAGTAAACGTGGCTTTCGTTTTTTTATGGTGGCGTTGTTTAGTCATGCAACAGTGGTGTAGTTTCTTTTTAGCCTAACATTATCTTAGCTTAGCTTTCAACCTCTGGTAATTGCATCTATTATGAAAATGGTGTTCATTTGTGAAGATTATCTTGCTGAACAATACCTGTAAGTATCATAAACGTCATCATCAGCCTAGAGAAAGACATCATCCCTGGAGAACTCTATAAGAAGGAATATTAGGTTATAATGTCCTTGCTTAAAGGCGCTGTATGTAAGAATGTGGCCAAAACGGTTACTGCACTCAAATTCAAAATACTGCCGCGAGTCGTGTCCGCCCCCCCTCCCCTACAGATTCGAGGTTGCTGGACAGCGGCACGCTGGAGACTGATTTGTTTGCCCATGGGCGGCTGCCGTGGCAGGGCCGTGTCACCGCGTCCTTGATCTTCGGTTTTCCAGCGGACCGTTCGAGCAAGTCCGGCTTCTCTGCTGCTAATGCTGCTGCCGGGATACAGCAGAGGAGGAGCCGGCTGCTCATGCTGCTTGCTGTGCTGCTGTAGCTCAGTCGTAACTGTAACTGATGCTGAGACTCTACTGACTGCGTGACTGGTAGACGGAGGTGGGTGGCGCAACAGGCCAAAACACAAATTCAAAACATAAACATGATATGCGGACTGTAAAAATGTTTTTTAAATGCAAATATTCTGGCTGTACTATTGGTTGGTGAGATCAGTATGTTATATGAACATTATTCCTCAGTCTCTGTGATATATTAGGAGGATTTTACGACTATTTGCTTTAGATTTCTTACATATAACTCCTTTAACGTTTGAATGTACAAGATTGGTTGTGACAAATCAGCTGAAAGCCGCATAATTGTTGAGCGATTGTGAAGCATGAATGAAACCATTTATACTAATAAGCAAATACAAATGCAGTGCAGTTTGCTCTGTCTGAACTAATGGTAGGACTTTAAATAATCCCATTGAGACACTTTATTGTAAAATGATGAATTAACTTCATTGTGGACAAATATGCACAGACAGAGACCAAAGCTTTGACTTTCCCTCAGTGCACATGACTACTAGTTGCACTAATCTGGCCCTGCTCCTGCACAGAGCAGTGTCCTATTTTAAAGTAAGTACTTCCAAATGATTCTCAGTTTTACTCTTGAAATACCAGATGGATGGGGTGTGCTGCTGAAGGCAACTCAACAACTGTTTGTAAATATGGATTTAAACACAGTTTCATGATTATGAGTTGTTTTCTTTTTTCTAAAAAAAAAACAAAAAACAAAAAAACACCCTGTTGCGCAGGAATATATACTGATTCATTGTATTTTTTTGGAGGCGTTTGGCTTGAAAATGGTCAAATACCAAAATAATATTGCGGCTTTGAGCTTTGAGCCCCAGATGGATTTGCATTTGCTTTCAGAATCTCATATTGATTGAGCCCTAGATAGCTGACACTACTGAATGGGCTCTCTGCAGCACACCCCACTCATTTGCCACTTCAGGCTAGGTGAGATCAATTGTAATCTCAGAAGTGTTATATTTAAAGCCATTTTGGCCATAATATCATACTAACATCACAGATTACAAATATACAAAGAGAAACACACTGACCCTCTTTAATCCAAAGCTCCTATGGATCAGTGCTATTTTGGATCATTTTACTGCTGTTGCCTTGCTCTCTGGAGAGCACTTGAGGTGATCCAACTGAGAAGAGCTGCCTGACTGAGTTATTTCTTGAGAAGATTGAAACTTTTCAGCTTTGTATATACAGTCATGTTCAGTCCTGGGCCAGCGAGGCACTTTGGCCCAAACAGATGAGGAGGAGGATTGAGAATGTTTACTAAAAGATTAATAATATATTTAAATGTGTTTCTAGGCAATGAGGTCAGTGTTCGGGGAGCCAGTGGAAAACAAACAAAATACAGTGGAAAATATGCCCTGCCTTTAGGATCTGATCTGGATCTGGTGAAAAGTGGTGGGCGTAGCTTGGTTGTTATCTCATCTAACCCCTCCCTCCACCTGTTGGCAAAAGTTTATTAAAGTTGAGTGCAAGTAGGTGAGCCTAAAACTTTGTTTGTACGGCAAGGCATGACCTCAATTTCCACAGACAGAAGGAACAAAAACTACTCTCTTGTTCTGTTTCTGTTCTTTTTATTTAAGGTAATATAATACTGCCACTTGTTTTTCGCCATCAGGTTCCCCACTTCACACATAATATTTTCAGTTTCAGTTTAATTCTGAATACAAATGAATTTCTGTTGTTAGAACACATGCAATTTGTTACTTCTGGACTTTTCACAATGTGGGTCAGTTTTTCTGAGTGATTTCTTGGTGAAAAGAATTCAGAGTTTGAATGAGACTTTCCCCAAACAGATACTACAATTTAAAAAACAAGTGGTCCTGCACAGGAAGTAGGTCAGTGATACAGCATTGTATAACCACATAGTAACAACATGGCCCAAACCCCACTGACTGTAAACCTAATTGTGGTGACACAAACAGGAGCTGTGGTGCCACTCAGTGGCCAATCTCAACAACTTCACCGTAGTATATAAAGAAGGGAGGCAATGCCTTTTTAAGTTTTTGGTCCGATCATTTTCTCTTATAGTTATACTTTGTTCTGCCATATACCCTATTCACCAATAAGCCACAACATTAAAACCACTGATGATGATGTTAAATAATTACAATGCATTGTTCTGCTGAGAAACCTTGGGTCCTAGCATTCATGTGGATGCCACTTGACATGCTCCACACACCCAAACACCATCAAAGACCAAGTACACCCCCTCATTGCAACAGCACTCCCTGATGGCAGTGCCCCCCCAGCAGGGCAATGTACCATGCCAGACTTAAAAGACAACCCAGGAATGGCCTGAGAAATGTGACAAAGAAGTCAAAGTGTCTACCTGGCCTCCAAATTTCCTAGATCCTAGTCCGATCAAGCACCTGTTGGACTTGCCTGTACCCCACCTCACAACCCATAGTAATCAAATGATCTGTTGCCAATGTCCTGGTGCCAGACATCCCAGAATACCCCCAGAGGTTCTGTGCCCATGCCTTGAAAGGTCCAGTTCAAGTCCAATCCAAGAAGGTTCCACGAACGTGACTTGGCTCTGTGGTACGAGCGTGTCCCCACAAATGCTCGATTGCATTGGGATCTGGGGAATTTGGAGGCCAAGTCAACACCTTGAGCAGTTTTTGTGGTGTGGCATTTTGAATTTTCCTGCTGGGGGGGCACTGCCATCACAGAGTGCTGTTGCCTTGAGGGGGTGTGCTTGATCTGCAGTGCCGTTTGGGTTGGTGGTGCGTGTAAGTTGGCATCCACATGAATGCCGGGACCCATGGTTTCCCAGCAGAATACTGCATTGTATCAAGATGATCAAAGTAACTCACTTCATCTACTACTGGTTTTATTGGTGTGGCTGATCAGTTAGTAGGAGTAATACAAATGTAACATGACTTTAAATAAAAAAAGTACATAATATAATGTGTTTGTTCTTTTGCAAATTCAGTAAAGGTAATATAGTTATGTGAGTACATCAAATCAAAAATGTTGAGAACCACTCACTGATCTGGATTAAGAACTAAATATGTATTACTCTGCTGCTGGAAATAGCCCCCAATCTGTTATAATGAGAAAACAAAATGCTATTTTTTTATTTGTCATCTCAAGAAACAATCCTGGGTATCTTGATCTTGATGAGATTGTTCAGGTTACAAACTCAAGTTTAAAAATTATTTTCATCTCAAGTCCCAGACAACAATAAGTGTCCTCTGAGGAAGACTCTCCACAGGATTCCCAAACTGTTAGTGTATCATCATGAAGGGAGCCCTATGAAAAAAAGGGTGTGAAAGTAGTGAATGTGTGAAGCCGTGATTGTCACAGCCTCTAATGCATCCACTCATGATGCATTCTGTCTGATCCCAACCTGTGCCCAAGTGCGCCACAGGTACATCATAGTAGGTTGGCCATGAAATTACTAAAGGTGTGTCTGGCATGCATCTAGTAACAGGATATGACCTTTTTGTAATTATCTCATAGTCTTTAGATAGCAAAATATAACATCCTTTTGTTTTCTTGTGATAATGGGTTGATTATCTTTTTATCACACGATGACAAAAGTTGTTTTCTTGATATAATAAGGTAATTACCTCGTGACCTTGAGATGGCGGCAGCAAAAAATGATTGGAAGCACAGCCATTCTCAGTTTCCATTATATAGTGATCCTGATATATAGCCTATGTCTTAAATGTTTGGATAGAAGCAGTTGAAAAGTATAAAATCCAATATAATACAATTTACAAATGACTTGTTTTTGTGCCCACAGACACTTACAGATACTGTACCCTCCACTGCACTGGATACATGCGGAGCTGGCCCAGCAGCCAGCTGGAATCAGAGGGTGACACTGAGAAGGAAACTTCAAGCCTGACCTGCCTGGTGACGGTGTGCCGCCTCCTCACTCAGGTGTCCCATCAGCCGTCCAAAGAAATCAGCGTTAAGCCCTCTGAGTTTATTACCCGCTGTGCCATTGATGGCAAGTTCACTTTTGTAGAACAACAGTGAGTTTTCCGATTTTAACTTCCTCCACCTACACAAGCAACCATCTATCTTTCTGTTGAGTCATGGATTTGGTCTAAGCACAAGGTTCTACTGAGAAAATAATGGCAGAGTCGTGGCGAGGAGGCCTCTGAGCGCATTAACAGAACTTTGTCAGTTCAACTGTCAGTGGAGATAATCCTTTTTGTCTTTGCCATTGTTTCTCAGAAGGAGCTATGCATCCTGATGGCATCACCTGAAAAGCTCTTCTCATTTTTTGGAAGTAATTTCACCACAAGTATAGTGAATCATTTAATCAGATTTCCCAAATGTGTGACTGCTGAATGTTGATGAGGCTTATGTATACAGTATTTACTTTCATTCTATTTTCATGGGTCACTATTTTTGAACGAACACAATCCTGAGAGATGGCGAAAGAGACTGAGAAAGCCAAAAGAAGTAAACAGCCACTGTATCCTCTCTCTTTCCTAGAGCCACAACAGTTATCGGTTACTTGCCGCAGGAAGTTCTCGGCACATCGTGTTATGAGTACTTCCACCAGGACGACCTGCAGCACCTTGCAGAGAAACACAGGCAAGGTGATGGAGCAAAGCAACCACAACTGAAAACTTAAATCCTACACCTGATTGAATTAAGAACTTAATTCAGATAACTGTTCCCAAAATAAGATATTTGGGTTTGAAAAGTGCAGCACTCATTTTTAGAAAATTTCAAGACCTTTGCAAGATAGTCTCACTCCCAACTCGTCACATACAGCAGCTTGGTAAGTGGGCTTATGTGTCAAACTATGACGCTCAAGGTACCCCATCATATCTGTTTGTTACATGCTACAGGGTCCTTTCAAAATAAACTTCTGTGTTCACAGGAAAACTAGATTTCAGCTTGTGGCAACAGATCTACTTGGTTAGGTTTAGAAAAAAGATCTAACACTACATCTATCTAACACACTAACATAGTGTGCCAGAAAAAGATTTAGTATGTCCCAATATATACTACGTCAAATGCAGCCTGCCAAAAATACCAGAATGTCCTGCTGCATATGGTTGCTTTGTGCAGTATGCAAGCCAGCATGCTTTTTTGGCTTGTCTGACCCACAATTCATTTTGCAGCAGAAATTACATCACATCGACTCAGCACGTAACAGCTTACTGACAGAAGCTGACAGAAGCTGCAATAACTATAATAAACAGCAGCAGATCTATCCTGGCGAGCTTGGCCAATGTCAAATCGCATTTTTTTACTTATAATGTTATGACGAGGTTGTATGTCCCATTTATGTGCATACTTCATGCAACAGAAGGTACTTTGTAAGGGCAGCTGCAGTATGTACTGAACGTAAAAAGAAAAAGTATGCAAACTTACCTAACTTACTACACTGCTCCAAACAAATTAAGGGAATACTTAAATCACACATCAGATCTTGATGAACGAGTTATTCAAGTTGAAAATCTGTACTGATGTACATTGTATAATTTGTTGAGAACAAAATGACGTATCAACAGTCATTTGAAACCAAAGTCATCAACCCAATGAGGTCTGGATTCAAAGTCACACCAACAATCAGAGTAAAACCTCGAAATCACAGGCTGATCCAACTTGTGTGAATTTTATCACAACAACTCATAATGTGACTCAGTAGTGTGTATGGCCCCCGCATGCCTGTATGCACTTGAGACAACATCTGGGCATGCTCCTGATGAGTCGGCAGATGTTGTCCTGGGGGATCTCCTCCCAGACCTGGATCAGGGCATCAGTGAGCTTCTGGATAGTCTGTGGCAGTACTTGGCAGCGTCAGATGCACTGATACATAATGTCCCATAGGTGCTCAATTGGATATAGGTCAGGGGAACGAGAGGGCCAGTCAATGGCATCAATGACTTGGTTATCCAGGAACTGCCTCCACACTCTGGCCACATGAGGCCAGGCATTGTCCTGCACCAGGAGGAGCTCAGGGCCCACTGCACCAGCGTAGGGTCTGACAATCGCTATGAGGATTTCATCCCGGTACTTAACAGCAGTCAGGGTACCGTTGGCTATGACATGGAGGTCTATGCGACCCTCCAAGGATATGTCTCCCCAGACCATCACTGACATACCGCCAAACCAGTCATGCTGGATGATGTTACAGGCAGCATAATGTTCACCACGGCATCTCCAGACTCTTTCAAGTCTGTCACATGTGCACAGTGTGAACCTGCTCTCATCTGTGAAGTGCCAGTGGTGGACCTGCTCATTCTGATGTTCTCTGGTTAATGCCAATCAAGCTGCACATTGCTGGGCTGTGAGCACAGGTGCTACTAGAGGACGTCGGGCCCTCATGCAACCCTCGTGGATTTCTGACAGTTTGGTCAGAAACATGCACACCAGTAGCCTGCTGGAGGTCATTTTGTGGGGCTCTGGCAGTGCTCCCCCTGTTCCTCCTCACACAAAGGAGCAGATACCAGTCCTGCTGCTGGGTTGATGCCCTTCTACCGCCCTGTCCAGCTCTCCTTGTATAACAGCCAGTCTCCTGGTATCTCCTCCGTGCTCTTGAGACTGTGCTGGAAGACATAGCAAAACTTCTTGGGACTGCACGTATGGATGTGCCATCCTGGAGGAGCTGGACTACCTGTGCAATCTAATTGGGTTGCAGGTACCGCCTTGAGCTACCAGTAGTGACAAGGACACTATCAGAACACAAAACTAGAGTAGAGTCAGTCAGGAAGGATAAGGAGAGAGCAACTGTCTGCGGCCACCACATATTAAACACTCCCTTTTTGGGGGTTGTCTCGCTTTTGCCTCTCCATTGCACCTGTTGTCTCTTTCATTTGCACCAAAGCAGGTGAAACTGATTCACAATCACTTGTGCTTCTTAAATGAACTGATTGATATCCCTGAAGTTAAACTGACTTGGTGTTATATTGTGCCAATTAAGTGTTCCCTTATAATTTTTGAGCAGTGTATGTCACGTGACCAATGTCATACCTACCTATGTCACGTTTGTTAACTACATTACCTGGTAACAAAAAAACTTTTGTTTTTTATTCAGGACACACACAGTGGTCTCCTCGGTAAAAGTCCTGGGGCCTCATTTATAAAAGAGTGCTTAGGATTCATACTAAAAGTTGACGTGTGCCCAAAAGCTGAAAATGGCGTGCGCCAAAAAATAATCTGCTTTATAAAACCGTGCACACGCACACTTGCACTCAATGTTCTCTTTATAAATCACAGACCTCCTGGAGTTGTTTGCACCCAGGTATATATTCTGCCCTCTACACGCCCTAGTTCAACCATAAATGGTCATGCAAATCACCTCATGAAGATCTGCATATAAATAAGCCAGCATGCGAGTGTTCTCTCGTGAGTCACAGCAACAGGTAAACGAACCAAAAAACGGAATTCTCCGAGACTGAGCTAGAGACCCTTTAACAGGAGGCGGAGGACTGAAGAAAGATTTTATTTGGTGGCCACAGCAGCGGGATCACTAATAAAAGAAAGCGAAAAAAAAGTGGCAACACATCAACACTGCTGATGCTGTCAGCTGTGTCTGTGGGACTGCACGGACAGTGACAGAGAAAGAAAAAAAAGTGGTCTGATCTAAAGGTACACCAAATATTTCTACTCCTTTACCAATATGTAGTTAATGTGTTGCTTTTAAATCTGAGGATGTTTGACAGTGATGTGCGACATAAAGAATCACATTTATTAAAGGTGGAGGCAAAAAGGAGTGTGTGCCAGTGCCATCTTGCGCAATTACGCACGAGGGTCACCGCAGTATTTATATGTTTATGGCAATTAGTCTGATCAGACTCCCGGCCTGAATTACAGCATGAACCAGTGGTATCCCTGTCCCAAAATACAACGTGTAATTTGAAATACAATGAAATGATGAAATGAGTGTAACGGTTGTGCTTAATGGCTGCATTTCGAGGCATGATAAATGCACTGGAAATATTTTGCTAAATAAATGAATATATTCCATACAGTCGCGCCATCCTCTCCCCCTCCTGCGCTCACAGAGTGGACAATGAGGCGTTAGAGGCAGTGCAGATTAAATACGTTTTTAGAAAGAATTTCAATTCAGGATTTGAGTTGGATTTTAAAACGTTTTTATGAAACAATTATCACTCACTCCAAGCGCAAAATAAGGCTGCTGGATTTAATTTCAATGATAACGTGGATCTAAACAGCCTGACATTAAGTTTGTGTGAGACATCAATAAAAATCTGACTCCACTTCTCCACCTCGCCGTCTGCGTCGCCACTTCCCAGTGTCTCCAAAATGTGCGCACGCATGACTCAGAGTTTGCTTACAGGTGCGCACATTCTCCCACCAAGTTTATGTTTATAAATCACAACCTTTGCCCGTTTTGTGCGTAAGCAAGCTTTATAAATGAGGCCCCTGAGCTTGTTTGACTCATTCAACACCCATCCCTTCTTCGCCATCCTACATGGACTTTCTCACTCTTTATTGCTGTGGATTAGTTTTTATTGGAGTTAATAGAAAGCCGAGGCGTCTCATATACAGATGCTAAAAGGATGTGTTGTGCATCGTTGTCAGATGCTGAGGGCCACCAACCAAGCTGCAGTATTTGATGCCCTGGGGATGAGAGTTGGTAGACCTTTTCAAATAATATGCAACACCTCATCTTTACATCAGACGGGGGGCTTGTTGCAACATTATTTTGTGCTTTGTGATAATACTCGTGTCCATTCTCTTGGCAGTTCTTCGAAGCAAAGAGAAGATTGAGACACAGTGCTACAGGTTCAAAACAAAACATGGCTGCTATGTTTCACTCCAAAGTCAGTGGTTTAGTTTCACAAATCCATGGACCAAAGAAGTTGAGTTTATCGTGTCTTTAAACAGGGTTCTCTCGTAAGTATTGATTTACTTATCAAGATGTGGACAGGTGTTACATGTCTCAGATACAATGTCACTATCAGAAGTTACGAACTCATCCAGTTTACAGCTGCAAAAACAACTTGTTCTTTGGGGCAATCCTGATACAATCTACTCGACACAAACTGTCCAAAGCCTTTGTTTTTGTATTGATTATGCTTGTGATCGTGTTGCCATAACACAGCTTTAAAATACAGTTTGTTTATGGATGGCAGCATAAATACTCCTTTGTACCAGCAGGGGGCCTAGTTCTACAAAAGATGAGGAGGCAGGCAGCTCAAAAGCACTTCAGGGTAAGAAACACATACTATGTATTAATATAGGCATTCATATCTTTGTGTATTTTTTTTAATGTAAAGGTTGATCTTAACGCACACTTCTTCCACAGAAGACACAAAGCAACTACCCATAATTCCTGGCCTTTCCAGTGGTGTGGGCACAATGATCTACGCAGGCAGCATAGGGACCCAAATCGCAAATGAGCTCATCGACTCTTACAGGTGCATTATGGGACATGAGTAAATGCAATGACATGTCGGGGTAGGGGACATCATGTAGGAATGGGGTATAAATAAGGTATGTATAGAAAAATATTTATAATAGATTCATATTTAAAATCGTATTTTTCTGTTTTGAAGCAGGATGAACTCCTCTCCATCAAGCGGAGCTTCCAGTCCGTTTGGCCCAGCCCAGGAGAAATTTCCACTGGTTTCCCCACAAACCAGCACGAGTGTGAGTGACCTCTTCATCATCACAGCACAATCTGCTCAAGCTTTAAACTTGTACTAAAACATTCAGTTTTTCA
The DNA here is from genome assembly GCF_011397635.1 of Epinephelus fuscoguttatus. Taxonomy (NCBI): domain Eukaryota; kingdom Metazoa; phylum Chordata; class Actinopteri; order Perciformes; family Serranidae; genus Epinephelus; species Epinephelus fuscoguttatus. The sequence goes on along the minus strand of NC_064773.1, from coordinate 27,247,185 downwards.
GTGTAAACTTAGCTTTTGTTTTTCCATGTTTTGGGACTTCAAACTCTTACCTCATTATACTTGTGTTTTGTTCTTGTTTCACTGTCAGTTATAGTGGCAAATGGATGTTTAATTCAAACACTTGGCTCTGGAGTTTCAAGGGAGAAATGTGTTTTGACATATGTAATTTTATGCTAATGTCAGTGTTATATGGTATTTACATGCAAATTAAATGCCGTTTCTCATATATTGTACATTTTCAAGCAAATTAATGTTGACATGGGGAGTTGTGGTGATGCAGGCACATCATTGGAAGCAGCTTGCTAGGGTCGTGACCAGACATTTGATTGAGTTCACAACCTCATGCAACAATAACATGAAGTACTGTCACTTTGTTTTTTTAAAGTATTGATATGAGTTGTATTTTCACAACAGCATGCTCACATCCTTACACTGTCTTTGTAAGTCGTATTCAAATCTAAGATGCATTAAAAATTGTATATTTGCAGAAATATGCGTATGTTAAAGCAGCTACTTCTACAACTTGTTTTCCTGAGTTTTACACGCTTCAGTGGAGAAAGGTCAACCATGAGGCCTTGCGTAGTGTTTTAACGTCACATGACTTGTTCCAGGCGTCCAGCAGAGAGGAGGCAGCAGGCAGTTCATCACAGTCCCAGTCTGACTCGAGGACAGCAGCCGGCCCCAGCAGTGCAACTTCTGAAAGTTCAGGTACCGTCAGCAGGATAATCATAAATCCATAGGCGTAGATTTCCGGTGGCAACCCAGGGGACATGAGTCCATCGGCATTTAGAACATAGACGTTTGTCTCCCCCAAGAGAACATGAAAGTAGCAGGTTTAATGCATTATAAGTGTATGCAGAAAAGTCACAAATTGATGCATAAACATTTTCAGAAAGCATGAAATTTAGTGTTTGATGCTCAAAATTTTCATTTTCATGTGTCCCCCCCACTGTTGAAACAAAACCTACGTCATTGCATAAATCCAGTCCAAAGTATTAGCAGTTTTTCTCTACATCTCTGCAAAAAAGGAGAAGAAGAAATGGTCCGGACTCACAAAACTGGTCCATAGTTTCATCTTATAACATCTTATATTAACAGAGAAATCTTTGTATCCTTGACCCCTCCCACCCATTGCACAGCTGCAAGCCTCTCATCAGCAGATGATAAGGTGATCCAAAACATCAGAGCAGTTAAATCCAACATTTATACAAATGCAGGTCTATTTTCAAAGGAAATAAAAAATCCTTTGTAAGTTTTGCAAAGTTAGAAGTTAATCCAAAACAATTCATAAATAATAATGGAAGGCACCGATAGTGGCAGACAGGTGATATTTCACAACACCACAGTTTTTTCCCCCCCCCTTAGGTCTTGTTTTCTTTGCTCTGTTTCACTCAGGCGAGCCATCTCAGCTGGAATTGGACAGCATGGTGGTGCCAGGCCTCAGCAGCTTCAGCAGCGACGAGGCAGCCATGGCGGTCATCATGAGCATGCTGGAGACGGATGCAAACATGGGTCAATCAGGGGACTTTGACGACTTACACTGGCCTTTCTAGAGAGCGCATAGACTCCAAGCTCTCACGTGCTTTTTGTGCCATTTTCTTGCCGAGATCTCGGCCGTTCAGTCCTTCATTCTGTGGCTGACCGAGCTGGCCTTGCACAATTGAACCCACTGGACTCGTTCCAAAGGCTGCAACATGTCATACTTGAGGAAGCCTCAAGAAGGAGTTTGTAGAAATAATTGTTACTGTGATTACCTTCTTGGTCCCCCCTGGCTCTTGCCTGAAGGAATGTGAGAGCCTGTGGTAATTCAGTGTCTTCTTCGGTGACACTTCAGCAACCTCAAAGGGGCGTAAACCCAGACAGCAGAGTGACTTTTCTGTTCGCTCTTCTTGCCCCCATGAGTGACTGAGGTCTGGAGGAGAATCAGACTCCTGCCATGTGCAGTGCTGCTAGAGAAACTCCATTGACATTTGCAAAACCTTCGGTACCCAGTGATGACTTACATGTTTTTCATAACATGCTCTGATTGTTCCATTTTTTACTGTTTTTTAAAGCACCCCTTCAGATACATTTTAAGTCATGTAAAAAATAATGTTCATCCGATACTGTGTCCGATAAATTCAGAAAAAAGCTAAAAAGAACGTTTACCACTTCTCCCCTTTATTAAGAATTGCAGACTCATTGAATATGCAAATATGGAGATGCCTCAGGCATCACACCACACTCTTACAGAGGATTGTGGCTCCCACAGCCACAGAAAGCTAGTCTCTTAAAAGAAGTCCAGATGATTCTAATTGTGTCAGTCGTGTTCAGAAATGATTCAAATAGTAAGTCTGATTATGTCAACACACAGCAGCTGTCAACTTTTACCGAAGTGGCCATGCAACTCTCATACACTACAACAGGGGTAGAATCATCACATGATCAGAGCACATAAGCTCAGCTGAGTCTAACAAGATATGCTGGGTGTTTGCACATTATCAAAGCTGTAGTTGGAAACTTTTTTGAAGCAATTTTTCTGTCATATTTGCTGAAAGTGTCACCATATCCACACAAAAGTACACGAGACAGATAATCTGTGAAAAATGTTTTCAGAAGCATTTTAGTGTACTGTTTAGCTGTAAAATGAGAAAATTTGCTCCGGCATGTGGGTGGTGCCTGGGGCTTTATTTGATTGTTTAAAACATGGTCACAAACTGTCTCATTTTACAGCTAAACACTAACATATTCCTGAAACACATTCCTGAAAACATTTTAGGCAAGAAATGGGCAATGCAGTAGCAGAATCTTGATTCATATTTGATCAATGCCGCCCAATTGACAGTTTGACCACTGATAATGGACAACAGAGTCCTCGGCTCTGACTGGTCTTTCCATGAGCTGCAGTAGGCTCTAGCAAATGCCATTAGAGGCAATAAGAGGAGGAGGACGGGCATAATTGTTTTCACATACTACTTTTCTGTGTCTCAGATCAAATGCCTTTGCACTTGCTATTTTTAGATCATAACTGCACTCACACTGAGAAGTATGGCAAAATGCAGTACACTGTGAGTACCCATATGGTGCATTGAAATCAGTCAAAAAGTTTAGTGTGGTACATTGGACACTTTTCACCCTCAGTGGTCATCATGTTGCTCACCACAAACACATTTCAAACTTATGAAATGTTGACCAACTACCGCGGTGAACACTGAAGCATTGCACAAACATACATGTGTATTTTTCACTAACACTTTACTGTTTTTTGAATATAAGCCATCAGTTTGTTTATTGTGTTAATCCTGTAATAATTTGGTAGCCTACGACACAGCTAGCTAACAGAGGCACATTTTGTCATCAGGCACTGACATTACTTGTGTTGTGGAGTAAGCTATAAGATCTATGGGCGTAATTTACGTTTGGTGTTTATGCATGTTAAGTTGTCGTTTTCACTGTTGAAGATTTCAGTATTACATTTGTGGTCAGAAGCATGACAAGTTGTAAATATTTTGCAAAATATGGCAGCTATCATTAACTTGGTAGATCAGCTGGTGATAGAGCCAGCCAGTATCAGCCATGGATGTTCATAGATATAGAAATGTGCCATGAAAGCACATTTATTTTTGAAATAATAAATAAATACAAAAAAGTCAGGTGAGCAATGGCAGCTCAACGTGTATTTTGGCAAATGACAACTGTTTGACAAATTTTGGTGAAAATGCTCAAAAGGTTGCCATATCTTGCGATCGTCATTTCTATTAAGTGTGCAATGGCCATGTTTGATTTGAGACACTACTACCTTGGCAAATTTTGCGTGCATAGTGTACACAGTGTACTGCATGTGAGTGTAGCCTACCTTGGACGTATCCGATTTCTCACACAGCGTCTGTCTCAGTAAGTACTGTGTGGATGTAGTCATGGTTTCAGCACATACAACAGAGTTTTGTTCAAGTTACCAACTGTAGCATTAAAGAATTATTGGACTTTGAACCATCAGAAAATACTGTGACAAAAAGTTTTTGCACCTAAATTACATGAGGCCGCCAACATGTAATGTCGGATTTTACCAACTAGCTAATAACAGCTATTCGCAATGACTGCTAACACTATCAAAAACTACCAGAGTTGTGTTTCATGGCCAAAGCTTTACTTTGGGACTGTTTTTGATTAAATGAATACTTGAATATTGACTCATGTTTACAGTTTTAGTCCCAGGATAAATAGTTGGCGTGGCAACAGGCTCTACATTCACCTTTCTTAAATCAAAACTCACAAATACAACCCAGTGCTGTCTATGAGGTAAAGAGAAGGAAGCTGAAACTAAATGATACATCTTTAGTTTCAAAAGGTTAACTGCTTGTTGCAACCTTTGCCGAAAGGTAATTTTTTTGGATGTATTGAAGGTTTCCCGTTCCCATGTTGCACTTACATAATTTGCATAATAATTAGATACCAGTTATGCTGTCACAAATCAATTTATTATGTACAAAGACAATTCCTGCTTTAGCTAAGGAAAGTAGGTGAAAACCACTCTTGTTAAGTCCAAAATATCTATTTCCATAGAGGAAAACACATTTTTGAAATGAGGGGTCTGGGAGTATTTCTCCATAAGGTTTTCATATTGAATGTGAACTAAAGGACTGAGCCCTGGTATGTATAGGCTGTCTTTTTACATATCTCATATTAACTGTGCTCCAGACAGCTCTGTAAAGGTAATCCAGTGAACTCCAGTGAAACATGGAAGGTCTTACGTGGTTGGGGGAATGCTTTCCAGTGTTAACAAGGGACAAGCCAACACATTATTAGACCAGAGTTTATTACTGTTGTGTCATGTCTAATATGCCCATCCTGCTTTGCCCTTCCTGTTGCCCCAAAATAGTATATGAACAGCCCAACACTGCACAAAAATTAGCCATAGAATTTGTGATGCCACGGAGACAGTATTGTTGCAGATGATCTATTTCTGAATGTCCCATTACCAAAATGGCCCCTGGTAAAAGAAAACCCCACATTCTGGATCAATTTAGTTGTTTGGTGGCTTTTTTGGGTGTCATTTTGAAATCAAAGAGCTAAAAAACTGGTTGAGGTCTCAGTAAGGGGTGTGGCCACAATCATGAATGATCACATTATTTATTTTCTTATGGCCTAACTTCAAATGAGGGATGTAAGTTCACTGAAACAGTAAATGAGATTTGATGAAAGAATAACCCCTGAAATGTACTGTAGACTGATATTAACAGAGTATGTGGGGGTGGATTTTACTTTAAACACAGTAACTGGCCTTCGTGCTGCACCTGTTATATCACTGATTCCTCTAATCTTGAAAGCATAATGTGATTGTGACGCCTTGAACACATGTTGTTTCTGACAGGATTCAATTGTAAATTGACCGTTATGTGCTGTCTTTGGCTTTATAAGCAAAACTGTTGGACAATATTTGCAGTTGCCATCAGTGCCATTTGAAATGGACACTAAAGCCTGTTTAACATGCCCTGCTATCATAAGACAAAATGTCTGATATTTCTATGTGCAAATTGTTGTTGATGTATTTGCTGTAAGAGGATGGAGGTTGAAGTCTTTCAAAGTAAAGCATTTTTTCATAAATGGTCTAGATTCTTTATTGTCGTTACCGTAATTTGATAATCTCATATCATGTGAGTAGCTCATATTTTTGCGGAAACAAGGAGCAACTGGAGGTTTTATACAATATTTAATTGCTGCCCTTCCCAATAGAGTGCTTAAAAAGTTAAGTTCAGCCTGACCGTAGCTTCTTTCAGTAAGCATTTCATTACACAAATAATTAATTAACAACTCTGATATTAGCACCATGATCCTATTCATTCATTGTCTTTGCTGTTCCACGGTGGCAGCACATTTGTCTTGCCTTAGACAGATAGAACAGAGGACCTATTAACACACCATTACGGGGGGATGACATAGACAGTTCAAAAGCCAAACACATGGTTTTAGTCAAAGACGCACTTAAGTATATGTATATGACCAGAGGAACAATTACCAGGACTGGGAGGTAAGCTATCACTGCGGGCACCACCACAACCAGCACATTACCCACTGCCTGTCTCTTTAGGGGTGACTCAGAGCGGGCTTGGTTACCATATGCAGTGTGGGTAGGACTTTGCTGCAGCAGTGACCAGACTACACCCCCAAGGCAGGCGAGCATGAGGATGAAGAGGCAGGAGATGATGATGGCAATAGGCAACATAATGATATTGCCCACTAAACCTGCAAAAAACAGGGAAGGGAAATGAAAATGACAATTTGAAACATTAAATTCTACTTTGGATGAAAGTTGCATTCTGAAATTTTATCAGTTGGTTTTTCAAACCGATTTTTCCCCCAAACATGATGCCATATTGGCAGCTGTTGCTTGGAAGTTAGTACAGTTCTATGTTGAACTCTCACCTAACACTTACCTTCAGCCACACAGAAGGACAAGGTTAAAGCCCACACCACAGCAGAAACAGCCATTCGGTACTCCCACTTCCTCACTCTGAGGTACAGCACGGGTCTGAGCACTGCCAGGTAGCGCTCAATGCACATACAGGTCAACAGCAGAGGACAGCCAACCAGGTTGAACATACTGAAGATTTCTATTGCATCTTCAAATGGATAAGTTGTGTTGGAATTTTGGTGGTCTGGTGAATAGACAATTACAAGGTTAGCACTTTGCTTCTGCAGTTGAGGTTAAAGGCTTTCTCAAACCATTTGGACAGTACATAGAAGGAGCTTCAGTTTATTTCTGTCATCATATTGGTTCCCAAATAGGCCTATATGCGGTGTTAGTATGTTTCCACCTATTAGATTAGCAATAACATTTTTAACTCCATTTTCACACAAAAGTTAAATTTCAACAGGGTGATAAAAAAAGAAAAGGAAACGGGTTTGTCACATTGAAAAACAAATCAGGGGTCCAATTTAGGGGCTGTTTAAATGCTTTGTGCCCTCATATCCATTGTTTTCAATGTAGACTAGTTCAGCTATTGGAATACAGCAACATGCACCACATGTCATGTGATGAAGAACATCACATTACCTTTCCTTTTGTCCAGTTTATAAACTGATAATTTCATGCTGTTCTAAGGTACGTTTTGTACATACACCTACAAACAGAAATGCAACACAGTTCGTATATAACACATGTAATCATGAGCCAGTAAATTGTGCATAACCCATGAAATTGGGACACTGTAATTATGTGACCAAAGCCCTGATGCGAGTAAAGAAGGAAGCAATCTCCATAAGGAGGCAGCTGGGGTTGTGGATGAGTCACGAAACACAGTGCTTTTCCCCCAAGAAACCAGTTTTGGAAACCATGAGAAACCAAGTAAACTTTAAGTTATTTTAAGGTATGTTGTCACCATGTTTCTTTTTTTCCAAACCTAACCTGCGTAACTTTAAGTTAAGGACGTAAAGTAATTAGTGGGGTGCTAATTTGTAAGACATTAAACAAACTGTTGTATCGGAATAACTTGATTATTTTGGCTCAGGGCTAATACCTAACACAGTATTTTAATCCACACTTAAAGTTACAATGTGTAATTTACGTGGTTGTTTATTAGCAAATATCAACTATTGCTTTCATAAATATATATTTACTAAAGTGTAATGCAATTCACATACAAATGGAAGCCTTCTCATAGGCTTAGAATGATTTCTCTATATATACACAGGCAGGGCGGGGTCTGCTGGAGGCTGCCCTCTTGCGTCGCCATATTTGAATACAGTGGCCGAAAGGGATATACGCGCTTCGCCTTTTGCATTTACCTAGAACTTGGCCGTCACTGGAGACGGTTAAGGTGAAGATCAATCCGGGGCGCTTCTGCGTGAACCTGCTTTGTACTTTTATGATTCTGTCGCACTTTAAATGGAGGACCACACATTTGTTTTGCCCCGTAAGAGGGAAACCATGCCACCAAATAAAAGGAATAGATCAGATAAGTGAGGACGGGACAAAACGCGAGTGAATATCGGCGTTGCTTATTCCAGGTGGAAAGAACTCCTGAAGGAAAAGGATTTCACAAGGGATGTGGTTGCCTGCTTTCTGCTAGACAGGTAATTCAATCTGATATTTTAAAATCATTTTGGCTTCATGTTTGCAACTACTTTTCCTTCTCGTCTAAGTTCGAGTGACGGCTATGTTTACATGCTAACCTTATCCTAGCCTTGGCTAATCCCAGAGCTACAGCTAAATGGTTAACCTAGCCTACAGCCTAATCTGTTGATTCCTCTCGCGCTGCTGTGAAGGCTGCCACCCTCTCCTCCTCCTCTTCCCTCTGGGTAGCCGAGACACACCTTTTCGCCTGTTATTTTAGCATTACTGTGCTAATGCTCGTGTTACCTAAACAATTAGAAATAAAACACTCCTAACACATATCTCACAGATAATCTATATCTCACTGGTAAGCTATACCATATCATAACATGGTTTAGATTCCTAAATAAATATTCACCTCGTCGCTAGATACACCTGAAAAACTCAAAAAACTTTGCTGTCTGCGCAAGGCTTTTTGACCTACGAGGCCACCGTCACTTACCCGATGGGAGGGGTGGGTGAGTGAGCGTGAATGAGCCTGAAGCTTTAAAAAACAATACCTGGAAGAAGATTGGCACTGAACTTGGGATTTCTGTTAAGTAGGCTATGATGCGGTGCCAGGCAAAACCTGCCTCCACTCTTAAAAGTTTGCACAAACTGACACAAGAGTAACACCCAGCACTCAATCTTGTATTTTCCAGTCTCAGTCCAAAGAACACAAGGACGTTGCTCCAACAGTAAGTTTGCTGAAAAAAAGTAGGTAATTGTGGCTTTACATTTTACTGGTTGGGGAAGAAAAATTAACCCACATACATACATGCTCAAAATGTGCCAGGTTTCTTATCAAATCTGACCGTGAAAATCTTACCATTTTCACAAAACTCGAGTGATTAAAAGCTCGGTGTTATAGTGACTACTTGTTTGGCTGTTTGGCAAATTACTGTAGCTTAGCAGCAAATCACATTTAACATTTTAGCTAGCTGTGAACAAGCTAATGCTTGTCAGCCATGATAGTCCACCAAGCCAGCTGGCTTGCTAATGTGTCACAAAGTCTGCCTCATCTGTGCATATTAATACTTATTCTGGCCCTCTGCGCCTCTCTTCAGCCATATTTTGTCCTATTCTCAAGGACCCTTGCCATTTTCCATCTGTCCTCGAGAAGCTCTCTGCCTTTCCCTCAATTCCCCGTCACTTGCCTGCCATACTGATCTACACACCTGTTCCCACTTTCCTAATCTGCTCAGTTTGTCCTTCCCCACCCACCTTGTACCCTGCTTCACCCAATCACCCACCTTCTTCCCGTTCCCTCTAATTAGTTACAGCTCTACAAATACCAGTCCTGTGTCTTTGTTCCTCTGTCAATTCTTGTTTCACTGCTGTTACCTGCCTGCTGGACCTACTGCCATTTTAACTCTCTGCCTGTAAGCTATTTTCAATCAATCACTGAAATCACGCTGCTGCGTTCTCAACTTTGTGCACTTGGGTCCAATCTAAGGGTAAGGGGAAAAAGTGGATTTTAAACTGTGTCTTTTCAAGTGTGGTTTCCATTCTGGTTGGGCAGGGCTTTATTAATACAGCCCAACACTGTTAATGTGATACTTCCTTTATTTTAGACTCTCTGGTTCTCCATTCACTCAAACGTCAGCACTGACATGACAGTCAGCAATTGGTCAAAGGTGCATAATCACACAACCAAGCTCACCTAAGAAAAATCATGGCAATGTAAAAATGTAATGGTCAGCTTCATGACTAATCTCTGGTGGTGTTCACCTGAATGATTACTCTTGACTCGGGTATAACTCGCAGTGTCTTGAATCAAGCTGAGGGGAATTATAGACAGGTAGATAAGATCCATCACAGCAAGATTCAGACCTAGAACCTGAAAGACAAAGGAATAGGTTTAGGTGGGTGAAAAATTTGGGAGTGGTGTCATATACGTTATGTTTTTAGTTGTTCTTCAATGCCAACCTGATGCAAACACCTTTACTCTGACTGGGCTGGATAACCCATATCTGAAACTACCTGTTGCATAACATAAATAAAATACTTCAAACCAGGTTAGGAGCGATGTACCTACCTTTGAGGCAGACACTGATTTCCTGTCCCTTAGAAATAGCCAAAGCAGGGCAATGTTAGCCACCACCCCTGTGACCAGGGTAAGGATGTCAGAGACAAACCACATGTTGCCCCAACCCTCTGTGTGACACCTACTGAAGATATCTGTAATAAACTTGTCATTTTCCGTGATCATGTTGCTCAGTATCTCAGGAGGTGCTCTGCTGGCAATCTTTGAAGGAGTGTCACACCTAGACAAATTTTGCCAAGTCAAAGAGAATGAGCATCAACATTTGACTTCATCCTGTGCTTGACATTTATAATGTAAGAGGAGATACATTACTTATGACCCCTGTAACTGTATTTGAATTGGTAGAATTGAACTAAAATTGAACGTCCTTAAAACTCTCTCAGACTCTTGTTTCTGCCATGCATTAGGCTCTTGAACACAATGAGAGGATTATTTTTGGAAGTAGAAGTGTCTTTGAGCACACAGAGAGTCATACTGTGGAACATCCCGCTGAGTTTTCAGGGTATTTTCAGACTTTCACCAGATGTCTGTTTTGTTCTTTGCTTCCATTGCCTCATTTGCACCAGAAAGGTGGAATAAGTGCAGTAATTAGAGTAACAAGGTAACTGTTTCTGGAAATAGTGGTTGCTGTTCAATTCTTTAAATGTCATTTTTCAAAGCTGTGAAAACTACAAATGAAACTCTGTTTAACTCCTTTGTTTTAGGTTGGAGGCATAAATCTCAGAGGGTGACATCTCAAAACCTGGAGAAATACAACCAAAACCATTTGCATGGCTGCCACCACAGGTAAGTGACAAAATATGTTTAGTTGTAATTTGGGTGAACTGGCCCTTTAAGATGGTATTATTAAAGTATACACAAAAACTGGTGTATAAATATAAGGTATTGAAATGTATTTAAGTTGCCATTGCAAACTCATTTTAGATGTATTTTATGCATAACTAAATTAAACATAGCCAAAGCTAAACAGAAGACTCTAACTTACCTCTGTATAAGTCTTTCCCCTCTTGTCTCTCACAGTTCTTGTTACTTGCAACTGAAAGCCAGTTCAGCCCTCAAAACATATGATGTAAACTCACACGCACACACGCACAGCTATCTATAGGGTAGACGAAACAAATGAGCAAGTGTTTAGTGTTGATTTTCCACCAATAAATGCAAAAATGTATTTTTCTTTGCAGTATAGGTGATTTGCATTGCTGCAGTCTGCCTGCCTTATTTTACTGCCAGTTTTCCCTTACACACAGAGCATGCTAATGGTCTCCTGTGTAGGTGAGAGGACCCAAAAAATCTGCAGCTCACTCCTGTCTTTCTTTCTATATGGGGACAGTTCTCATTATCAAAGTTAAATCTTTGATAACTCCCTAAAGGTTAGCTATACGTGCTACTGAAAGTGTTTGAAAGTGTTGTCCATCACTTTTATTTAGTCAAAGATTGTAACAACTTTTACTCTTTAAAAATGTAATCGGTTCAACTGTTCGAATCAATTTGTTTTTTCAATATATAGCTAAATATCACAGATCACAATTTGCCTCAGAGGGCTTTGCAACATATAACACCCTTTGTCCTTGGACCCTCACAGTGGACAAGAAAAAAAACAACAACTCTTTAACAGGGGAAAAATGAAAGGAACACAGTTAAACACATACTGTACAATACATAAAGCAATAAAGGGGAGAGTAGTAAAAGAGAAGGGAGCCATACCAGTGACATCCATACACATCCCACCTAGGTCAAGGAGTATATAAAGCAGCAACATGTTTCCTTCGAGGCAGTTTTTGAAAGACTTAAAAGTGTTAAAGGAGGGGAGCACCTCTAAGGTAACAACATTTTGGAGCTTATTTCATACCCAGGGTGCATAAGAAGAGAAAGCAATTTTACCAAGCCCTGAATGCACCCTGGGGACATTTAAAAGAATACTATTTGAAGAATGAGTGCAATAGTTGCTGGTCTAAAAGGACAATAGGCTGGAGATCCATCCATCCATCCATCTGTGTGCCCAGCACACCTCTAACAGGAGGCACCCAGGAAGCATCCTGATCAGATGCCCGAACCACCTCAACTGGCCCCTTTCAACGTGAAGGAGCAGCGGCTCTACTCCGAGCTCCATCCGGATGTCCGAGCTCCTTACCCTGTCTCTAGAGCTGAGCCCAGCCACCCCACAGAGGAAACTCATTTTGGCCGCTTGTATTCACAATCTCTTTTGTTCGGTCACTACCCAGAGCTCTTGACCGTAGGTGAGGGTTGTAATGTAGATGGACCAGTAAATCAAAAGCTTCACCATCTGGCTCAGCTCCGTCTTCACCACGACAGTCCGGTGCAGTGCCCACATCACTGCAGACACAGCACCTAACCTCTGATCCATCTCACACACATGCCAACCACTTCACACTAGGTTGCAACCTCCCCAGGGTGTGCTGGAGGTCACGGTTTGATGAAGCCATCATCTGCAAAAAGCAGAGATGCAACTCTGAGGTCCCCAAACCAGACCCTTTCCTCTCCCCTGCTGCACCTCAAAATCCTGTCCATGAGTATCACAAACAGAATCATTGATAAGGGACAACCCTTATGGAGGCCAACACCCACCGAGAACGTGTTTGACTTTACACTGAGTATGCAGACGCAGCTCTCACTTTCGTCATACAGGGATTATATGATATAATGTATGAAATATAAATATCAGTAGTTTGCAGATACTGTCAATGCCAACATTTTTTTCTGATGGCTGGGCTGTTTTATGTGAATATTATTAAATTTGACTGTTTTTCTTTTGATAGAAAAAAGTAACCTCCCATGAATTAAATGTTGCCAAACTTTAAAATTATCTTCCTCTCACTAAATTGCAATACTGAGGCCAGGTTGCATATTTCACCTCCATTACCAAACTGCTGGTCCCCACTCTGATTTAAGCATGCTTAAGACATTTTCTTTTCCTTTTCAGTTGTTTTGAGTTGTTTATTTGACAGGAACAATGCACAATTTCTTAGCTGCATTCAAGATAGCTATAAGCTCATTTACAACTGTAATCCCTATTAACTAGTAACTTAATTTTACAGAGACCCAGCCAGTGAACTAAAGCCAGCATCTGTTACAGTACCTAATTCTCTATTTGCTGCTACATCAACCTTTCAACCCACGTAATAGCATCAAACATCTTTTATTTAGGTTTAAGTATGAGAGATGGCTGTCATCGCCATCTGAGATCTCCTTTCCTGTCACTCAAGTCCAGTGTGAACAGACAAACCACTCCATCTTCCTCATGTGTCAGTGCCGCTCTGCAGGCAAATGAGGTCATCTAATCATTTTCAGCTGTCACGACGCTGTGATGAATTAGGTCCATCTTCCTCTGAATTTCCTGACTGTCCTCTTTCTCCCTCTTCCTTTGTCTATTTCCTTCCTTTCTTTATCTAGTTCCCTCCTCTTCCTCTATGAATCAGTCAGAAAAGCACACACTGAAAACACATGCTGATCCGTTCAACTAAACAAAAGTCTCTTTATTCAGCTTTTATGGCAGTCTTATTATTATACAACAAATAGTTTACAGTAAAAGAAATACTGAGGACTGTCCAGTCCAAGCTGTTTCAACCCCCCTTCAAAAAATGTAAAGTGCAGATTTGTAAGTGTGTCTACTCGAGTCCTTCTATTAAAAATAAAGACAGCCCCACAGCTATAGTCTAAACCGACTAAAGCAACAGTAAAGGGCTCTTGGATAAAGTTAAGGATTAAAATGCATGAACATACAGTAGACCAAGGGAAAAATAAAGGTTGATTATTCATTAAAAAATGAAATTAGGAGCAATCTCAACATTTGCTGTAAAGCTGCACAACTGCAGCTGAAGTTTAGAGAATTCAAGTGAATCAGAGTTTACAGGTCGACATGGTCCGGAAGCTTCTCCATCTCGCTGCTCAGACTTATCAGTGCATTTTCTGTGCAGTTTCCAGTGCATCAGGGACAAAATAGCAGTCTCACAGTGTGTCTGACCTCCTTATGTTTGCTACACACAGACAACCTTAGTTACATCGCACAAGAGGTTGTCTTGAAGTTAAAAATCAGTTTTCAAGTTACTATCTGAACCTATGGCTCAAACTAGCCTATAAGTAATTGAAGCTGTGATAATTATTTGCAATTATCATTAGACCTCGCTCAGATTTCCAGTCAGTATTTTAGTCATGTATACCCTACATGTTCCTAAATCCATCAGGGGTCATGAATGACTTTGCCAAAATGCTTTAGTTTTTGGTGACAGAATGAGTTATGGCAGTTCAGACAGAGAAAAATAAACAAGATTTTTTTTTTTTTTTTTAACATTTAGTCAACAATTCTGGCGAGAAAGAAAGGATGAATTTAAAACAATGACTGTATCATGAAATCCATACAAACACCATATCACTGGCTGCATTCAGTGGCTACAGCAACAGATGCTTTTTAATCACAGTGTGTTTGCTACCCATAAAGCCCCGTCATCAGTCTGTTTTCTCCTCACAGTGTGGGAAAATATCAGGGCATATTAATAAGAGCTGTAAAGAGACTAAGTCTTTTGTCACATCACACATGAGATATAAGAAATTTATGTTAAGTCTTTAGCTTCAAAGCAAAAATAAACTGTATATGTATACTATACATATCTGTCAAGGTTAGATTATATAGACTTTAGGAAGGCTGATAGGAATCTTTTTCTTACCAATAAACTATTAAAAAACACTTACACTGCTGGGAGATTTCAGCTGCCTAAATGGTGGTGGCCACAGTCGAAGTCCTTAATAATCCCTCAAAACCTTCATTAACATCAATGGTTAAGCCAAATTAGTACACCTTAGAGTTAAACTCCCTATGTTCCCTTGTCAACTGGCTACTTGAAGCTTTCTTGTAATTTCTGATGGCTAAAAAAGCACAACTTTCTCCATAGATCTCCTCTTGTGGAGAGCGCAGCAGCAGCAGCAGCAGTTCAGTAAGAATTAAGGACAAAGAAAAATCTAGAGTGCCCAGTTCCTGTTAAGTCCAAAATGCAGGACGCATGCAGTAACAGAGGGGGCTTCTAAACTGGCTGCAGCTCCAGTTGTACACGTTTTCTTTGTGTCTGTGTTGATCATTGCACCTGCAGCCTTCAGTGGGAGAAAACAGGGATGAGGGAGAGTAAAAAGATTTCACATGTCCCCAAAATGTGTCTGTGAATCTGTCCCTCCGACGTCTTCAACAGGGACGGCACAGCGCCCACTAACTATATGTAGTGGAAGGCGTAGCTACTGCCATGGCCTCTGTGGTGTTGGATTGGGGTTGGGGTAAATAGGCGCCGGTGTTGGGTAGGGGGGCACAGCTGTGTTGGGGTTGGGCGGGTACGTTGGGGTAGGATACTGCGGCATCATGTGAGGCTGACCGTGGGTGGTTGCATGGACGGGTGAGGAAGCAGAGGAGGAGGAGGCGGGGAGGTGGAGGTAGAGGGGGGCAGATGGGGCAGAAGGGGCAGAAGGCGCTGTTGGAGTTGGGACCCTCTGGAGGACGACGTGTGGGTAAAGCTGAGACTCAGAGCGATAGAGTCCGGGCAGGGAGGCCTTCAGCAAACTCTCCTGACTCCTGAATGAAACACAGAAGAAGAAAAGAAGAGTCACATCAGCTGAACGTTTCAGCAACTGGCCTTTACCAATGACAGTATTTATACTTGTGCGGTGGCATGTCTGTGACATTCTGCAATTATACCTCCAAAACGCTAGGTGGCGGTGGGTTTCTATGCCACTGTGTTTGACTGATTCAACAAAAACACATAAAACATGGTGTAATAGCAACAATATTAAACAAAGGTGAAAAGTCTTTTTCCATTATAACTCATGCTTGCATTATTAGTGAAAGCCTAACTGGCCTAGTAACTAGCAGGCTTTTCCTCTATTAAGCTGCGAACATCAGCAGCATTTAGCAAATGTAACGTTACAAAGTTCGGCTCCATTATTATTCACAAGGTTCACAGACAAAACAATTGTCTTATACTAGACACATTTACCTAACATATACAACATGCTAACGTTATTAGCATGTGCTTATGACATTTCCTGTTGCATAAATTAGCCTAGTAACTAGCGCACTTTGCTATATGCTGTATGGCACTTAGCTCCAAGCCCACTGGTTACCACTGAAGGCAAATCTTTTAAAACAGGTCAAAAATTCAAAGTTTCATGGAAAATGGTGCATATGTTAGGGACGATTTTCTGTGTGTGGAACTCACCCAAAATTACAGTGTGTTCATGGTAATGAAGGAATATGTCAGCCAGTGCAACAGTGTGTTTTTAATAGTTTTTGGACAGCAATGGAGCTCTATGGCATAGACAAATTTCTCTATTGATTTTGTATTTGCATGTTGTCATGTTACAGTCAGGTCCATAATTATTTGGACAATGATACAGTTGTCATCATTTTGGCTCTGTGCACCACCACAATGGGTTTTAAATGAAACAATGAATACCTGCTTAAAGTGCAGACTCTCAGCTTTCATTTAAGGCTTTTTTCAAAAATGTAGTATGAACCGTGTAGGAATGACAACCATTTCTTCACACAGTCCCCTGACCTTAAGGGCTCATCAATTAAACAGTCAGTTTTAATACTTGGTTGCAAATCCTTTACAGTCAATGACTGCCTGAAGTGTTGGACACATAGGCATCATCAGATGCTGGGTTTCTTCCCTGGTGATGCTCTGCCAGCCCTTTACTGCAGCCGTCTGCACTTCCTGCTTGTGTTTTGGGTGTTTTGCCCTCAGTTTTGGCTTCAGCAAGAGAAACGCATGCTCAGTTGGATTCAGGTCAGATGATATGACTTGGCCATTGCAGAACATTCCTCTTCTTTGCCTTAAAAATGTCTTTGGTTGCTTTTGCAGTATGCTTCAAGTCATTGTCCATCTGCACTGTGAAGCATCGTCCAATGAGTTTTGAAGCATTTGGTTGAATCTGAGCAGATAATGTAGCCCCAACCACTTCAGCTTTCATGATTTGTAGGAATAAATATCAAATTTGTTTAGGATAACAGTAGACTGACATTGCTTATGTGCATTTGTTAAAACATACACCTTCATGATGTATTTGGTTCTCTGCCAGCTTACCTCTGGTATCCTCTGTTCTCATATCCACTGAGCCCCCCAGTCAGGTAGAGGGGGCTGTCAGGAGCCAGACGGGGGTTCATCCTCTGGGAGAGATGGAAGATCTTGGGAGGAGGGAAGGCTTCCCAATCTCCCTCTTCTCTCTCTAGCCAACACTCGCTGCGGCGGGCCGAGCGCTTCTCTCTGCGCCTGAGGAGGAGAGAACTTAGTCAGCTCAGTAGGCTTCATATAGCAGAGAGAAAGTTTGAGAACAACCCAAGACTAAATGTAACAGGTGGGGTTATATCGAGGATAAGCTCTATTTAATATGAATGCAGAATCTGTAAGCAATGGGACAAGATTTTGTTAAGCATTCTGGTTTCTGTTTGTAGTCCATTTGTAGTCCAAGTAGTTCTGACCAATCATGTTTGAGGGCTTTGGTTGCACTTAGATAAACAGTTTATGTGGAGAGCAAAAGAGGCAGAATTGGCCAAAATGCAATTTTGGAATCATTGGCTATCGTCTGACAATTATGTAGCTTTATAAGCCAGTTACTTGTGAGACAGTTCGCTCGTTGCGACATCTCTCAACTCCAATTGCATTCTTGCGTCTTGTTACGGCCGCCACTCTTTCCACCTTCATTGTGTGTGTGTGTGTGTGTGTGTGTGTGTGTGTGTGTGTGTGTGTGTGTATGCAACACTAATTTTTCCCTCTGTGTGCCGAGCTGCCTGCACCTCCACTGGACTCAGAAGCTCCACCTCCTCTGTTCTGATTGGTGCGGCCTCTGCTGCTTCTGACTGACCAATCGGCAGCACACCTGGGTCCCTGATTGGTGCGGCACAGGTGCAGTGGACCAATCCCAGCCATTCAATCAAGACTGTCATCTATAAGTGCCCTGCCAGTCTGTCAGTCTGAGCAGCTGACTATTGGTGGCAGCTTGCCTCTTTGCCTGATAAGTTTGTGTTGTGTTGGGTAGCCCTGTGATAGCATTTGTAGCTTGTCATGAGCTTTTGCAGATTTTTGTGAACTTTTGAAGTGTGGCCAGGTTGTTAGAAATTGCTACCCTTTTGACTGATTCCAAACATTTCCATCCACACTTAGACAATTACCTATATAGACACACTAGGTGCAGGGGTTCTGTTTTGTTGTTGTTTGTTTTAAAAGCTGCATTAGACAGTCAGAGTTTGTTTTCCCTTTTATTTTTGATTAGACAGATTGTAGATTAAACTCTGAGTGAGTCCTCCTTTTGTTATATTTGTTTTTTGAGTTAAACAGCACCCACCGGCCCTCTTCCTTGGTTTGTTCTCAGTTCTTTGTTAATCAGACTTCATTTGAGTTGCAATAAACTGCCTTACCTTTTTAACATCTGGGTTTTTGTGTTGCTTCCCTTGCCCCTGAGAGCTGGGTTGTAACATAAGTGGGGGCTCGTCCGGGAGCTCATTTAAATCGTTCCTGGAGCTAAAGACTGTGGTTGTAGTAGCTTGAATTTTGGATTGTTTGGTTAATTGGATTGTTGTTGGTTAAATGGTTAATTGATTGTTGGAAGTGGGTGCCACGGTGCACCTTACTAATAAGTCATGTCTCAGTTTGATCTGGACAGCTTCCTAGCTTCCCCCTCCCTCAGTTTGATCAATTGTTGTCGTAAGGACGATTTGGCCCAAATAGCAAATCATTTCAGTCTCGCTTATCCCAAACAGGCTTTGAAACGAGATCTTAAAGCTCTTGTTGTTGGTAAGTTAGTGGAATTGGGGCTTATTAAAGTGCCGGTGCAGACTGAGTCAGCTGTGATGGAGGATGGCATCCTGGGTGAAGCGGCTGGTAGCCGACCACTTGAGGGTCATCCTCCTGGTAATGGTGGTGTTGAAGGGACCTCAGGTGAGGAGGATGAATTAGAGGAGTTGTGTGCTTACGAACTGGTTCCTGAAACTTACAGGCAAAAATTTAGGAATCAGAAAAAAGCCCCAACCCAGTCTTATGTTGAGTTCACCAGGGAAAAGGGAATTCTTTTTGATAAATGGAGTACTGCTTGTAAGGCTAATGATTTTGATTCTTTGAGGGAGTTGGTCTTAATGGAGGACTTTAATAAGTGCCTCCCAGAACGTATAGTGGTGTATATTAATGAACAAAAAGTGGCAAATCTCTCCCCTGCTGCTGTGTTGGCTGATGTTTTTTCACAGGGTTCTGATGAAAAGCCTTGTCAGCCTCCAGCTCGACAAAACCCTCCCCAGACAGTCAGTCCTAAGAAAGAGGACAGGGAATGTTTTTACTGTCACAAGCCTGGACATCTCATCTCCAACTGTCTGACCCTAAA
The DNA here is from genome assembly GCF_011397635.1 of Epinephelus fuscoguttatus. NCBI lineage: Eukaryota > Metazoa > Chordata > Actinopteri > Perciformes > Serranidae > Epinephelus > Epinephelus fuscoguttatus. The sequence continues at coordinate 27,227,698 of NC_064773.1, read as the reverse complement.
ACGCAAACAGCAGTTTTCCCCAAGCGAGTCACAGCCAAAAGGTGTTGGGTTAATTAAAGCTGAGCCACGCATCAGTGCTGATTCTGACAGTGAAACTCCTGATGCCTGTTTCAAACCCTTCATCTTTGACGGATTAGTTTCACTGACAGGTGAGCCTGATGATCAGTGCCCTGTGCGTATTCTGCGCGATACTGGTGGATCTCGGTCTGTAGTCCATGCTGAAGCGTTGCCTTTCTCTGAGAAGTCTGCTTGTGGTTATGGTACTGTTTTGCGCGGCATTGAGATGGGTTATGTTCCTCGTCCTGTACACCGCATACATGTTCAGTCCAAATTGATAACTGGATTCTTTCCCGTTGCTGTCTGTCCCGCGTTACCAATTAGAGGTATTACATTTCTAATGGGTAATGACATAGCCGGTGGCAAAGTTACTCCTGCGCTGGAAGTAGTGGACACCCCGCAGTGCACACAAACAGAAGAAATTCAACCGCCTCTTGATCTGTTTCCTGCTTGTGTGATCACTCGTGCACAGGCTCGAAAAACTGATGATGTTTCTCTTTCTGACAGTGTACTGATGCCTGCCTTTTCAGGAGAGGTTGTGTCCGAGAACGAGGCAGAGAGCGCTGCCGAATCTCCTTGTGTAAGTGCTGCTGAGCAGGTGCATCCTGTCAGCCTCGAAACAACCTCTCCTGATGGCTCGTCTCTCCCGGTGTCTCACGATCGCCTGTACGCTGCACAGAGGACTGATCCGACGCTACACAAATGCTTCTCAAGTGCGGTGAGTGCCGACAAAGCTAAGGGTGAGAAGGTGGCTTATTTACTAGACAGTGGCATTTTGGTGCGTAAATGGTCCCCTCCCCTCTGATTCTGATTGGAGTGCTGTGTTTCAGATAGTTGTGCCCTCCGTGTATCGATCGCATGTGTTATCTGTAGCACATGAAAGTCAGTGGTCTGGACATCTAGGCATTACAAAAACATATCAGCTCATCCTCAAACATTTCTTCTGGCCTGGGTTAAAATCTGATGTAGCCAAGCACTGCCGCTCCTGCCACATCTGCCAAATTGCCGGAAAACCAAACCAAGCCATTCCTCCCGCTCCTTTGCATCCCATACCTGCCATAGGAGAACCGTTTGAACGCATTATTATGGACTGTGTTGGACCCCTACCCAGAACCAAGAGTGGAAATCAGTATCTACTCACCGTCATGTGTGCCGCCACTCATTTTCCTGAAGCCATTCCACTGCGTAAAATCACTGCCAGTTCTGTTGTTAAAGCCTTAACCAGATTCTTTTCCACATTCGGTCTCCCTCATGTAATCCAGACAGACCAGGGCACAAATTTCAAATCCAACTTGTTCAAACCGGTGTTAGCAACTTTGAATGTGCAGCATGCCGTCTCCAGTCCCTACCATCCAGAGTCTCAGGGTGCGTTAGAGCGCTGGCATCAGACATTGAAGTCGATGCTCCGTAAGTATTGTCTGGAAACTGCTGAGAGTTGGGATGAAGGAATTTCTTTTGTTGTGTTTGCGGCCCGTGAAGCCGTGCAGGAATCCCTCGGCTTCAGTCCTGCTGCACTAGTCTTCGGTCACACGCCCCGTGGTCCGTTGAAAGCAATGCATGCAAAGTTTCTGTCATCTGCCTCCTCTTCCAAGAAAAATGTGTTGGACTTCGTCAGTAAGTTCCGTGAGCGTTTGCACCATGCTCACGCGTTGGCAAAAGAGTCTTTGTCTTCCTCACAAACTGTGATGAAGCGTCGTTTTGACCGCTCTGCTGTTCCCCGACTGTTTCAGGTTGGTGACAAAGTTTTGGCGTTACTGCCCGTTCCTGGCTCCGCACTCTCGGCCAAGTTCTCTGGTCCATATGACATCTGTGAGCGTCTCAGCGACACAGTCTATGTTATTTGTACTCCCGAGAGAAAACGCAAAACCCGTGTGTGTCACATAAATATGTTGAAGCGGTACCACTCCAGAGAGACTCCCGAAAACAGTTCAAAAGCGTCCGAACCTGCATTGCTGTCTGTGATTCCTTGCAGCAGCGCACTTATTGTGTCAGAGTCCCAGGACCAGCCCGATGATGTGACAACGCATTCCTCACATCAAAGTGCTTGCTTGTCAAACTCTGAAATGTTGAAAGTGTTACCATCTCTCGGTTATCCCACCTGTCACCTAAGCAGCAATCTGACATAGCTACATTAACTGATCGTTTTCCTTGTCTTTTCAGTGATGTTCCCTCCCAAACCACAGTCACTCAGCACGACATTGATGTTCATGATGCTCGGCCCATCAAACAACATGCATATCGTGTCAACCCTGCTAAACATGAGTTAATGAAAAAGGAGGCTGAGTACCTTCTTCAACACGGTTTAGCCATACACAGCTCCAGCCCCTGGAGTTCCCCGTGCCTTCTTGAAGAGAAGTCTGATGGTTCACCCCGCTTTATCACAGACTTCCGAAAAGTAAATGCAGTTACTGTCCCTGACTCCTATACCCTGCCAAGGATGGAGGACTGTGTAGATAATATGGGTACGGCCAAATTTGTGAGCAAGTTAGATCTGCTCAAGGGCTATTGGCAGGTGCTGCTGACCAAGCGCGCGTCTCTAATTTCTGCCTTTGTAACTCCCGACTACTTTCTGCAGTATACTGTCATGGCCTTTGGTATGTGCAACGCTCCAGCCACATTTCAGCGTCTTGTCAATTCCGTCCTGGCTGGCGTGTCAAATTGTAATGCATATTTGGATGATCTGATTGTGTATACCACCACTTGGGAGGAGCACATTCAGATTTTGGAGCAGGTGTTCGCTCGCCTCTCAAGTGCGTCACTCACCATCAATTTGGCCAGATGTGAATTCGGAAAAGCTACCGTCACATACTTAGGGAGGCAGGTGGGACAGGGTCAGGCGGGCCCTGTGGAAGCCAAGGTTTCCGCCATTTCAGAGTTCCCCGTGCCCTCCACAAGGAGAGCCCTGCGTTGGTTTCTAGGTATGGCTGGTTATTATTGGTGCTTTTGTCGCAACATCTCCACCGTGGTCTGTCCGTTGACAAACCTGCTCAGCCCAAAAGTCAACTTTGTGTGGTCGACAGAGTGCCAACATGCCTTTGAAAGTGTAAAATCACTCCTCTGCCATTCCCCTGTGCTCGCCGCGCCCAACCTCTCTCGTCCTTTCAAATTAGAAGTTGATGCCAGCGCAGTTGGGGCCGGCGCTGTGCTGCTCCAAGAAGATGCGGATGGGATAGATCATCCCGTATCTTACTTCTCTCATAAGTTCAGCAAGCACCAGGTTAACTACTCCACCACTGAACAAGAAACCCTTGCTTTGTTGTGGGCACTCCAGCATTTTGAAGTTTATCTCGGGTCCAGTTCTTTGCCAGTGTCAGTGTTTACTGATCATAACCCTCTCACTTTTCTATCCCGTATGTACAACCACAACCAGCGGCTCATGCGGTGGGCCCTGATCGTGCAGGACTACAACTTACAGATCCACCACAAAAAGGGGTCCGAGAATGTGTTGGCTGATGCGTTGTCCAGACTGTAAGTATAGTGACCCATGTAGTTGTTGATGTTGATGCCAAATTGTGCAATGTAAGTATAGGGAAAGTTAAACTTTAGGATTTGACTTTAAACCTGCGGGTTTAGTCTTAAGGGGGGGAGTGTTACGGCCGCCACTCTTTCCACCTTCATTGTGTGTGTGTGTGTGTGTGTGTGTGTGTGTGTGTGTGTATGCAACACTAATTTTTCCCTCTGTGTGCCGAGCTGCCTGCACCTCCACTGGACTCAGAAGCTCCACCTCCTCTGTTCTGATTGGTGCGGCCTCTGCTGCTTCTGACCGACCAATCGGCAGCACACCTGGGTCCCTGATTGGTGCGGCACAGGTGCAGTGGACCAATCCCAGCCATTCAATCAAGACCATCATCTATAAGTGCCCTGCCAGTCTGTCAGTCTGGGCAGCTGACTGTTGGTGGCAGCTTGCCTCTTTGCCTGATAAGTTCGTGTTGTGTTGGTTAGCCCTGTGATAGCATTTGTAGCTTGTCATGAGCTTTTGTAGATTTTTGTGAACTTTTGAAGTGTGGCCAGGTTGTTAGAAATTGCTACCCTTTTGACTGATTCCAAACATTTCCATCCACACTTAGACAATTACCTATATAGACACACTAGGTGCAGGGGTTCTGTTTTGTTGTTGTTTGTTTTAAAAGCTGCATTAGACAGTCAGAGTTTGTTTTCCCTTTTATTTTTGATTAGACAGATTGTAGATTAAACTCTGAGTGAGTCCTCCTTTTGTTATATTTGTTTTTTGAGTTAAACAGCACCCACCGGCCCTCTTCCTTGGTTTGTTCTCAGTTCTTTGTTAACCAGACTTCCTTCATTTGAGTTGCAATAAACTGCCTTACCTTTTTAACATCTGGGTTTTTGTGTTGCTTCCCTTGCCCCTGAGAGCTGGGTTGTAACACGTCTCAAATTGCTAATTGCTCTGTAAACAATGGCCGGCACACCAAAGAAGTAGTTTTGACCCTGATGTTCTGATATCTTGGCTACATTGAAATTCCCAAAATATTGACTGTTGCCTCCAGAGGCTCATCAGACCGATATCTGATGGTATTTGAGAAAAATATTTACTTCTTTCGTCAGTCCTACCTGCTTCGTCCCTCTTTCTTGGCTCGGTCCCGACTGGATCGTTCCTGCAGGCAGCAGATAAGGAAGGACAGGGACATGGCCAGGATGACGATGCCACTCACCACTGAAGCCAACACAGCCACTCTCAGACCACGGTCCTCAGGTCTGGGGATCGCTGTGGGAATGAATTACATTTTAAAAGATTTATTGAATCAGCAGATCCCAAGAAAATGACTGTCAAGTGTGTATTAGTAGCCAAATGAATCGCTCACCTTCACAGACGGGCAAGTAGTTGCTCCACTGCGGTTTGCCGTTCCTGACATTGCAGTAGATTTTGTCACTGCCGACCAGCTGGTATCCTTCTCTGCACCAGAAGGCCAACACGCTACCAATCGACACGCCTGTGCCGCTCTCCACATAGAAGGAACCCCGGCGTGGTGGCAGGACAGGGATACAGGATAGACCTGAGAGGAGAGGGGATGAAACAGACGGTCACTTCATAAATCAACAAAGCACTTTGTGATTTAGAGCTGAAGGTCAGAAAGAACAGTGGTTTTGACTCATAAGAGCTAATCCGTCCTTGTAAAATGTTTCTGATATAGCTTCATATTTAGCATACAGACATGAGTATTCTTCTAACTACAGAGAGTAGGTGCTTACTTGCAATCCGCTGTGAGTTTTTTAAGTGGGCTCAACATTAGTGGAGTTATTTGAATTCTATCACTTCGGAAATAGCAAAAATCTCTCTCCATAGGTAAAAAAACTGCACATCCTCTTGCTTCATTGTATATTAGTCATATCCTGGACCATGTATAATTGTAGACCATTGGTGGATTATGGCCTTTCTTTGATAATGAGACACTTACAATGTTTGTAGCAAAAGTTTTTTTTTTTTACCAGGCTGTTCTCACTACACTGTTTGTACATATACGTACCACATAATCATGAGCCAGTAATTTGTATAATATAACCTATGTAATCAGAAGGGCTGTGATCACATGACCAATGTGCTGACAGGAGTAGTAGAAAGAGCAAGAGTTCACATAACTGTATGTTCACACCAACAGTGCATAGAGCTTCCAAGGCGGCGGAAGTCATTAATTTTCACTGAGAGCCCGGTGACTTGGGCGACCTGGTCATCAGCCGCGTGTCTTGGGCGACCAAAGCGACCGGAGCAGCTCTGGAGGGGGGTTAAAACTTGTTCAACTTTATGGTAATGAGCTCTGACACAGTTCGGCAGCAACCAATCAGAATGCTGATGTGCTTCAATGAAGCAGTTCCCAGAGAACAAGCCATGTAACTTTGGTTCCTACAGCACACTTGTTCCAACAATGGATATCGACAAGTTGATAACTTGCGTTCGCGCCCACTCAGTCCTGTATAATGTGTCACTGTTCAGTTACAGAGACCAAAATAAGAAGAATGAGGCTTGGGACCGTGTCGCGGAAGTAGTTGGTTGGTCTGAGTTTTAAAGTGTGTAATGTTAGTAATAGAGGAAAGAATTGCAGGCTAATATTGCGACATAGCATGCAAGTCTTCTTTGCTTGGTTTGAATGGGATGACATACGTTTTCTGTTTTCATTGACCAAACATAACAATCTGTTGGCCAACTACGATCTTTTTGACTGGACAACGGCAACTACGCTGCTTTCAAGCCAGTAGTCCGCTTTGCGGCTCCTTTAAATTGACAAACACGATCGAACGTTCAACGATGCACATGATGAGCTATTAGAGCAACCAAAGCTGCCACAAATATTTTTGACAGTCGTTCTTCTTGGGCGTCCACGACAGACTTTGCCTCTTTGGAAGCTTCTGGTGTGAATGTACAGAAAGAATGTAGGTTGTAGATGGTGGTAGATGTGTTGAATAAATATAGAACCTTCCCCCAGGACAGCAGTGTCTGAAACCTGGTAAACTTTGAGTTATTTTAGGTATGTCATCACCTTGTTTCTTTTCCTAAACTTCACCTATGTAATTTCCCTAAATCTAATCTACCTAACTTCACTTTCAGAAACCTAACCTACGTGACTTTACTTCCCTATATCCAACCTACCCAACTTTACTTTCCTAAACTTAACCTACGTAACTTCACTTTCCTAAACCTAACATACATAACTTCACTCTCCTGAACTTAACCTACGTAATTTTACTTTCCTAAACCTAGCCTACATAGCTTAATGTTAAGTATGTAATGTGAAAATGGGTGCTAATTAATTAAATATTATATGAACTGTTGTATGCGGATATGTTATTTGTTTCAGATTTGAACTCTGTCTCAATAGCTTTTTCTGACTGCCCCTCTCCTTTGTCCTTGTTTGACTCTTTCTACTCTCTTTATACCACACTTTCCTTTTTTGTTTTTCCTTTCTTGTCACTTTTTTCTGCACTCTCTTGTCAAACACAGACACAGCTTGGCCTCTGTGTCTGTTATCTATGCAGGGAGCCTGAGATTAGCACTTTCACTGGATAGACAGACAGAGAAATGGAGAGACAGAAAGTACTATTTTTATCTTCCTTATGCTACAATACCTTTGAGAGGTCGTCTCGTGATACAGCAGCTATTGTTAGATTGTGCTGCAGGGATTTTTGAGACTCGCAGGAAATCTCATGTAAACCCACAGCGTCACTAGTCACACAACACATCCCTCATTTTTCAGAAAGATCTTACTCAAATGGAGAGTAAGTGTGGGTTATTTCTGCACCGTAGCACAAAATGGTCATATGATATCTGCAGCAGGTTGACAGGGTTATTGATTAATGCTGATGACTCAGCAATTACTTGGCCAGCTGCTGAGATTTCTGGCTTTTAACACTCCACTGAGTCATACCATGTTATGGCCAGTATGTAAGACATTAAATTGCATAGAAAAAGCACATCACAGTAAAAAGAACAAGATGATTAGTAGTTATCCAAAACTACATATATGTTGTGATTTGGTAAGATGCATCATCCCTTGAATCACTAACAGAAGCAAATATTCACCAAAACAAATGAAACCATTCACTCACATGATGCTACATTGGACTGTAGTTTTAAAAATGATGCATTTAAAGAAATAGATTTCTTTTTTTGGCCACTGGGGAGCAGCGTAACAAACTGTAAACAGTAACGGCCAGGAGGGCATGTGATGCTGCAGTTTGCTTTGCTGTGTCAGTATTAGTGTAATCTATGTGTGTGTGTATGTGTGAGAGAAAGAAAGAGAGCACAGGAGGGGGAGGGAGAGAGAGAGAGAGAGAGATGTCATCCCACAATAAGACCCTGTGAACATGCAAGCTGCTCTCTGCTGATTAGGAACGACAGATGGGAGGATTTCTGCAGCGGTAGAGACAGAGAGGGAGAGGATCCCGTGATCCTGTGTGAAGATGACAGCATCCCCTCCCTCCCTAACACACACACACACACACACACACACACACACTCACACACATCAAGGCACACACAGCAGACACGTGCGTAATGGGTACAGTGCAGGGAAACAAGGGCAAGCTGACTGATATAAAAGGGGAAACTGAAAGCCATTTTGTTTCCCCTAAGATATATTTTACTGATGGTAGCATTGTATGCGTGTGTGTGTGTGTGTGTGTGTAGAATAAAATGTTTGCTCTGTTCCTGAAAACCACAGATATGCTACATTTGTATGTTTCACATGTATGACGTAGTTGAGATTATGTCTTTATGTGCTGACTTTCTCATCAGGAGGAGGAGGGGATAGTGAATGACTTGACAGATAGGTGAGAGAGCTGCCAAGCACCAGACAGAAGAAGACCACTGTTGGAGACCAACAAAAGTGTTTATATTTTTAACTACAGGTCTGGGCATTTCCAGCCATGTTTGTAGTGACAGACGCGGGTATTTTTTATGTGAGTTCAGAGCGTTTCTAGCTGTGTTTGTAGTGATAAAAGCGAATATTTTTTATTGACAGTTCAGGGCATTTCAAGCTGTGTTTGTAGTGACAAAAGAGGTTTTTTTTTTTTTTATGAGAGCTCAGGATATTTCTAGCTGTGTAGTGTAGTGATAAAAGCCAGTATTTTTATTAACGGTTCAGGGCATTTCTAGGTGTGTTTATTGTGACAAAAGGGAGATTTTTTGATGAGAGTTCAGCATATTACTAGCTGTGTTTGTATTGACAAAAGTGAGATTTTTTTAATGAGAGTTTGGAACATTTCTAGCTGGGCTTGTAGTGACTTAAGTGAGAATTTTTGATGAGAGTTTGGGGCATTTTTAGCTGTGTTGGTAGTGATAGACGCTGTATTTTTTTTAACAAGAGTTTCAGGGTATTCTAAGCCATGTTTGTAGCAACCTAATCAAGTGGTCCTAACCAAGCAGGTTTTATGTCTAAAGCGTAAAGTTTCAACATATCCACTACATATAAAACAAAAATTGTAACATATCAGTAGTTTGCAGGAACAAACAACACTTTTTTTGGCAAATGGGTTTAAAAAACTGAAGCACTGGTAGATTCAGTTGTTCCAGTGACCAATAGCTCCAAAAAGATTCCATTCAAAACTTTCAAAGCCCAACATTTTTTTTCTATAAGTCAAGGCCTTGATTGATAGCTCTCTAAACATTTAACATGTACAATGAGATCCCCCGTACCTCTGCTCCTGGTAGCTGTAGCATACCACAGTTACACTTGAAGCAATTGACATGACTAACACTGTGAAAAAGAAAGGTGGACAATTAAAAGTTTGAGTGAGTTTTAATAAGGATTTGACATAGAGTAGTGTACATTTATCTGATTGCTGATGTCAGGCTCCTGTCTTCGTGCAACAAAACTGTTGCTGTTTGAGAAAAATATAGCCCTGTCATTTGTGTTGGAGAGATGTAAATCTCCTGGGGAATGAATACTAAGGAGTGAAATTTGCATGTGAAAGAAAGCGATATGATATTGTTTAATTAAAATGAGGTCGTTTTAATTATCAGCTGAGATTTATCTGGTGAGTTTATCAGACTTCATTTCAGTAACAGGAGCTGTCTATAATGGTCTACTATAAAGACTCACACATGGCACAGAACAACACAGTTATCTATTTGCTGTTCACATGGGATGGGGATATTCATTATTAGGTGGTGGTATGGTAAATTAACTTTCAGTGTCATTTTTATTGGGGCTTCATGGGGCTTTATAGCTTAGCTTCTGGTTTCTGATTGGACTTCAAATTTAAAAGTGCTGTAGGCAACATTCAGAGCATATCTGTGACTCAGAGTCAGAACACTGATTGCCTACACACGGCTCTCAACATGGAGGTGAGCCGGCAGCTATCAGCTAATAGTGCTAACAGCGTGAACTGTGTTGACAGAGTTAACAGTGTTAACCTGGGAGAGTGGGAGGGGAGGGGGAGAGCTACACTTTATTGAAGACACAGTTCGGCCACCGTGGGTTGGGACACCTAATCTGTGGTAAACACTGTAGGAACATGGTGCACAGCAGCAGTGATCATCAAGCCAGTGGGATATACACACAGGGAATCACATGCACTAAAAGCTACCATAACAAAGAACAGGGAAGCTTTGATGACAACATACAGAAGTAGCATGACTTTAATCTCTGCTCAGAACGCCATTACGAGTAATTTCACTATATCTTAACATGGCAAATTGTTGTTTGCTGCTGAAATAATGCTCTGTATGTTGCATACAGCTCCTTTAAAGCAGTATTATTGTATGTTCTTGGCAGCTTGTAGCAGAACAAGCTGTGAACACTGTCATATTATCATTTATCTTTTAAAGTTTTCATAGCAAACATGCTAGCAAGCAGTTACCTATTAGTCTATTAAAATAGCTAGCAGACATGAAGCAACATGAGGCCATATTGGGTGTCCAGTCAATTCAATACTCACTCTCATTTTACCTCTGTTTCTCATTTAACCTCTGTTTTTGGTCTCCTCCAATCTCTGAAACCAATATCTGGCTCTTTAGTGGATAAATGCCCCACTATCTTCACCAGTTAGCTGATAACCTTGCTGCCCACTGTTTGGTACTGGACAGGTATACTGAAATGTGGCTTTTTTGTAACCTTTCCACTGAAAACAGCTCCGCGCTGTGGCTACAAATTGATGAATTATGATATTGAAACAAAGCAGAAATTGAAACGTAAAAGTTTCATGCTGTAGTACCACAACAGTGAACAGACAGATGTTGAAAACACAGCAGAGCTAAGGGGAATTGCAAAGTCAGGGAATAATTCTCTCACCATCTATATAAGTTATGTATTGCTTATATTACATTATTATATATCTGTATAGCTAACTAACAAGCAAGCTATTAGCTTGTAAACAAGCTCCCGTTAAAACACCACTAGCACATTAGCTAATATATGCACTGTACATGCATAGTATGTGTTCTTGAAACTTACACCAGGTGCACCTCCTAAGCTTCCTCTTTCACAAACAGCCACACACTTGTCTGCCACAGAAAAAGCCTTTACCTCTGTAAAAGCAGATAAAATATTGAACATATTACGTGACAGTGTGTGTTTTAAGATTCTAGCTGAGGTGTTTTTTAGCTGGCTGTTGCCACGCCGCAGGAGGAAGCTCTTTGCCATCCCAACAAACCCCGAGACACTGAAGTAACGCTCACCTCCCCTGCCAGTCGACACACTATAGTAAACAGAGAAGAGGAACAATGACAGCAGTGTGGAGCGAACAAACAGAACACCCCCAGTCGAGCCCAGCATCAATAAAAACTGGAATTAATGCCGAAAAGATTGAAAATGTGTGTTGCTTTTGGTGTGTTGTTGATTTTCTGTCACTTTAGTTTGGCTGCAAGTAAAGTTCTGTGTGTGTGAGTGTGTGTGTCTGAGTGACTGACATCAGCTCTGAAAAGAATTCATGTGTGTATGTGTCTGAAATCTGTGCTGATGTCCAGAGTGAGGCTACGTTAGTTCTGTGTGTGCATGTGTGTTGACTCTGTGCTCTGTTTGCCCTTTCATGTTGGTTTGGTCCCATTCAGAAAGCTTTTCTGTCATCGTGGAAACTGCAGGTTGCCAATCAAAATGTTCAGCTGCCAGCAGGGCACTAATATACTTCTGAACCCCCCCAAACCTGGCAACGCAACACAGCCAACCAAACATCCACTCTGCTAAAACCCTCACCGCTTGTCTCTGTCAGGGAAGCAAACTCAGAATAGTTTGTGATTAAATAAAGATTAGGCTCTCTGCATTAAAGATTCAAACACACACATACACATTCATATGCACAGAACGAGTGAACGGAAAAACACACACTCTCTAGATGCACCCATGGATCCACCCATGGCAGGCTCACATGTACGAAGACAGATGTTCTGTACAATGACAAAGACATGCACTCACTTTTCGGCTTCATGAATGGCCAAATTTAAAACCTTACCCTGTAAACTGATCATGACATCATTAATCAAACAATTCAGTGAAGTGTGTCGCAGGGAAATATCCCTTTAACTAATGTGCCACTGATTTAAGGCCCAGACACACCAAACCAACACCAAAGATCTTGTGGCAACGAAGATTGACTGCTATGTCGCCTCACGTCACCTGTGTCTCGGCCAGAAAGTGTCACTGAACACACAGCAGACTACAGCCAACCACTAACTAGCATGAATGTTCTGCACCTGCATGAACGAGAGTAACTCTCCATACCAGCAGGCGGCAGAAGTCTGTATTTGTTGTTCAAAAAGGGAAACAGGAAGAGCGATAGGATGGATTTAAGGTGCCTGTTAGCCAGTTAGCACATTAAAAGCTCAACCCGATGTTGAAAGGACAAATGATAGTTACTGTGAGCTTGAGAAAAATAATGCAAACATTTATGAACCCTTCCTGCTAAAAAGCTTCATGGCTAGAAAAAATTATCTTACATAATGTAAGTTTGTTTTGATCTCACTCCCTCTTTTAGCTGTTTGTTTACTTTCCTCACTTTAGTTTCTCTTCTCATCCACTCAGTTGAACTGCCAGTCAGAGTTATCTCATTCACCAATGGGTTCCGCTGTCTCCAACACCAATTCAACATGCTGAATCAGCAGAAAAAAATCCAACAAGGCCTGACTTCCAGCAGGTGCAGATATAACCTTAAAGCCACGCAAAGAAGAAGAAGATGCCGGCCAATCAAAAACCTGAATTGAAACTGAAACCCTATCACTGGAAGGCTATCTGGAGCAGTAACCACTGTATCCTGATGCCTCTATTCCGCAATATAGTGGAAGTGTAACTTTACATTTATATTTAAACATGTAAAAAGTCCTGCAAAATTAGAGCCAGCACTATTTTAGCCACGTCCGCCATTGCATGAAATGTTGCAGCATCTGCGACACCTGATCTGTTTTTCCTGTCTTCACATCAACACTGAAAACGTGGTTTCTGATGCTGTTTTCAAATATACCTATGTACATGTGAACAAGGTCTTAGTATTGCACTCTCAAAGTCAGAAGAAAGAATGGTCCAAACCTCTGCATAGATATCCTGACTACTACCCCTCATATGAATCAAGCGCCACTGGATCACACTTGATCCTATACTTCCCATAATGCAACTTAATTGCACTTTTTTGTCAGACTCCCTACCTGTTAAACCCTCATGTCTTTCAAAGGAGACAAAGTACACTCAGAGATGGAGGGTGGAAGCAGTATACAAACAAGTCCTGCAGCTGGATATTAGACGTTAGCTAAACAAACTGAGGAAACACTCTCCCCTCCTCAATGCTTAGTCAGTTTTCCCTGGATAAATAATGGTTAAAAATAAATTTCATCTGAGTCAGACTTCACCAGACGCTAAAAGTCTGAGTTGAAGTTAATGAAAGATGGCATCCTTGGCTGAATAGCTTCATCTCGTTCACCCTCGTGTTGCTGTCTGATTCCTCCCCTTCTTGAGTGTTTTTTGGTCCCTTTGCTCCAGCTGCTCCAGCTTTATGTGATCTGACCTCAAACGAACATCCTGCTCTCTCTGTCCTCTCCATCAGTGTATCTATTTCTGTGGCACCTCACCGATGCGTGGTATCACAACTGATTACCTAATCCCCCCGGCTCTTGCTCTGCTTGAGTACTGTGTGTGTGTTCCTATGCAAACACATAAAGACATGCATGTTTGCCTCAGCCATGCATTAGTGCTTGTGTCGAATGAGCTCCTAACGCAAGTAGAGTGAAACAACGTGATAAGGGATTTTTGTATGGTCACATTTTTCAGGGTTTTTTTCCAGTCGACTTGCAGAAAGCAGAGGTAAAAGCTGAAAGGTAATGGAAGTTCTCCTTTAACCAGCAGCTTTGGCTGGATCTGATTGTGGATAATCTCTCAAGTGAAACAGAGCACGGACAGTAGGGCTGATTCTGAACTACAGACATTGCTGACATGCCAGAGGGAAGTAACACTGGTCTCGAAACCCTCATGTAGAGAACAGACTTGGCTGAGCCTGGTTCAGTGGGCTCTAAGCAAACAAAAAATGAATTTTTTTGCACAGGCAAAAAAAAGCCCAAACCATAAGATGAAAGCTTTCATCAAAGTTACATGACAAAGAGACAAGAGATCTTAAATTTCACTTTCTTTTCTTGCGTGTTCAGCAGCAGTGACTGTCACTTTGTTTCAAATAGAATAAGTCAAGTAAAACTCATCTTGACATTCTGAAAATGTAGGAAATGAAATCAAAAGTACACACAGTAGGGTGCTGGAAATGAATAAACTTAAAAGATAAATTAATACTTCCATCACAAAAGAAAACCAGAAATGACAGCACATCTAATGGGGATTTCTGTTAGCTTTTGAGATGTTCATATTTTAAAAAGTGAGTTGAATTAAATTTACTGGAATGAGCACTGGTGCTAGTTTTTCTTCCAGTCCATCTTGTGATTATGTTAAAGGGAAATTTCAGTTTATTTCAACCTGTCTGCTATCGTCCTAAATTTGTTTGAAGTGACTAGTGACATAAAAATAATAGTTAGCATGTTAGCCGTTAGCCTAGATACAGCCGGGGCGCATAGTAGCGTCAGACCCGTTAAAACGTAAGTGAACGGGCAACCTTCAAGTGCAAAGTTAGTCCACTAAACAAGCTTTTTTTTCCACAAAGACCACCTCATATCGTCAGGATCAATGTCAGAGAACATATAGAAAACGACATGTAAACGTGTTGTTTTACCTTACCGGTGTGCTGCCATGTTTGTTTACCATTTAGCTCTGCTTTCCAAAGTGCGGCCGAAACATCGCGAGAACAAGCAGCGATCTCATACCGTGCCTGAAATCGCGCGAGAACAAGCAGAAACAGCTGGAAGGCAGAACCGGACAGTAGCCTGAAAAGTTCATTCATTTATTTTATGAAAGATTTATAGAATAATGGCTGACTTTTTGCCAGACTACGACTTTGTGGAGGAGGATTTTGATTTTGCAGAGTTTGATGGCCGCCCTTATTTATTTGAGCCAGAATACACTGACGAAGAGCTTCGTGAAATTGAAGAACGGAGGAGGAGAGAGAGAGAGAGGTGCAACAGGTAGAGGACGAGAGAGGAGGAATGGCTGCTGCAAGGCTGCGTAGCTCTGGAGATGGGTGGTGTACCTGTGAATGCTGTGCCCCGATGCCCACAGAAGAGGAATGCCTCTGTTGCAAGAAATGGGACCGGTTGCAGACTTATTTTCAAGGTGTAGATGTAACCGAGGACGAGACACCTCCACCAGGAGTAGTATCCAGCTGGGCTTTATCTAGAGCTCGCAATATTTCAGGCACGGTATGAAATCGCTGCTTGTTCTCGCGATATTTCGGCTGTGCTTTGGAAAGCAGAGCTAAATGGTAAACAAACATGGCACCACACCGGTAAGGTAAGACAACACATTTACATGTTGTTTTCTATTATGTTCTCTGACATTTATCCTAACGATATGAGGCGGTCTTTGTGGGAAAAAAGCTTGTTTAGTGGACTAACTTTGCACTTGAAGTATGCCCGTTCACTTACGTTTTAACGGCTCTGACGCTATTGGCTGTATCTAGGCTAACGGCTAACATGCTAACTATTATTTTTATGTCACTAGTCACTTGAAACAAATTTAGGACGATAGGAGACAGGTTGAAATAAACCGAAATTTCCCTTTAATGGAGCTCTATACAATATCCAGCCTATAGATATAGTAGCAAACCAATATTTGTAATGTTAGAATATAGTGGAGTAATGGTGTCCTGAGGTGAGAATGAAGTCACACTACCTGTGGTTGTGTTGTAATCCGAGCTTCTGTGTTCTTTGATGTGGTAGAGGGTTCACCGCACGTGAATGTTAGTGCATATGAGTCCCTGTGTGTGTATCCCACTAGCTAGCTTATTGCTGCCGCTTTTCACTGTACTTAAAAGGCAGCTACTGTTATCAGGACGACAGAAGCATAGCGCCCATTCTCCAGTTTGCCCCAGTTTACACTGTTAGCGCTGTCAGCACTGTTGCTGATGTTAGTGCTGATTATGGAGTTATCACCATTAGCTGCTAGCCTATGACTCGTCACCTCCATGTTGAGAGCCATGTGCAGAAAACCTTTGGATCATATGCCACCTTTCCACCACATTAGCTCTGGTTCTGTGAATGGAATTGGTTCCACATTGGTGGAAAAAGGGCAATAGATACGTTCCAAATTCAGCAGTTGGTCAGCTTAGCTTGACTAAGCCATGGCTGGAAACAGGAAAACAGTTAGCCTGGTTCTGTCCAAAGGTAGCAAAATCTGCCAGCAGCTGTAAAGCTAACTAATTGTTAGTGAAATCCATACAAAGTTGAAGTATAAAATCAAAATTCTGCCTTTTTACAGGGATCTTGTGCTGTGCCAGACTATTTCTTCTATTTCAGTAACTTTGTGGAGTTTCTACTGGTTACCTGGCACATTACATTGTGCTGGTAGGCAGATTTTGTTGCCCTTGGATGGAGCAGAGCTCATTGTTTACCCCTGTTTCCAGTCTTTGTACCAAGCTAAGCTAACCAGTTGCTGGCTCCAGCTACATTTCTAATTTATGGATGTGAAAGCAGTACAAAGCAATGACGAAAATAAGTGTATTTCCCAAAATGCTGAACTAATGCTTTCGTTGATAAGCATAGCTTGAAGTGTGACGTGATAGTCTTTATCAAAAAACAGTGTCGATGAGGTGTGTTTGTCTTCACTGCCTCTTCACTTTCATTCTGCCAGCCCTTCATGTTTTCCCATCCAACTTCAACCATCAGGGCAGAGAGGAGGCTAATTTCAGACTCTCCCTCAGTGACTTTGTTCAGCGAGCAGTGCTAGTTGTAAGCCGTGGGAAGGCAATAATGAAATTGAGTCACTGCCAGCAACCATATTGGATTGACAGGCTGGAGACAGAAGGAACTCTTTGTCTGAAGCTCGCCAAGCCTGTAGAGCTCAGGAGTGACGATAGTGTGTGTCGCTGACAGAAATACCCCTGGCACTGCATGTGTGTATGGGTGTGTGCCCTTGCATGTAGACTATGTGTCCATGCAGAAATTCATCTTGTGGGTGATGCTTGTTTGCAGAAATCTAGATGTTGCATATGTTAAAGTTTGCAGAGCTAATGTGAGATATGTGAGTGAAGCAGATTGCTAGCATGGCTTCCAATGCACTCCTGATTAAAAAAAAGCAAAAACATCAAATGGATAGAAGTAATTGGCTTCAAAATACACTGGACTCTGCCACCAGTGAGTATCTGTATTCCTGGGTGTTGGCGTGTCATTAACAGGATTTCTTGCACTAGAAATAGACTGGAATAGACAAAGGTAATTGGCTTTGCCTGTCAGTTAATCAGATTAAAGGCATTGTAACATTTCACATTTACATTTTAGGCTTTTGGCTGACAATCTTATCCAAAGAGACTCAGAGGGAAGAATAAGCAGCTTATTCTCATCATGAGGTAGGTGCTGTATCTAAAACTGAACATTGGTATTTGTTTTTGTCCAAGGAGCTGGATTCTTTAAGAATATTTAGCCACTTGGAACCACAGTAATTTGGTTGTGGTAGCTGACTCCTTGGTTGCACACCATTGCACTTGTTTTCTCCTTTAGTGCTTCATTTTGGAAGCAATATAAGAAAACAGTAGTGGGGGACTCATTTCCCCCCATACACTAAGACACTGTCTAAGAAAACTATGCATGAAGTCTGTATAGTAAGTGTTTTTGGACAAAAAATGAGAGACTAAATCTCATTACAGAGAAAAAAAAAATACTATGGACAGTAAGGATTCACCATAAACTCCTGCTGGACCAGATTAAGAGGCAGACTACCTGCTAAGTAACTGATATAGGCCGTATTTAGGGATTAACACTAACATTAACTCTCACACACTCTGTCCAGGTTAATAGGTTGTGTTACCGTGTTAATGTAAAGGCTTACGACTTTTCTAAGGCTGAAATAACCGCTGCTCATCAGCATCCTGGCAGGACCTAAACTGGAGATCGAATTGGACACCAACTGCACCCCTGCGGCTTCACTCGTATTGCCAACTCTTTCTGCGAGCAGGTAGTCTCAGGGTAGTTCCTAACTTTGACTTAAAGTGAACTAAAATACTGCAAAAAGCTGCACACAGCTACACATTTTTCCAACAATGATGCTCATTAATACCCTTTCAAAACTAACTATTGCCATTTTCATTCTTACCCTGCTTTAGGGTATACTGTAGCCACACATGAGGGAAATTAACGCCAGCAAATTTTTGCCTCTTGTTCACCTCCATTCAATGTGACCAGAGAGGCAGTAAAACATTCCAGTAAAAGCAAATGCACATCTTCGCATCTTGGGGCATTCGACTTTGGAAGTTTGTGAAGTAGCAGCCTCAAGCAAGAGCACAGAAGTATGTATGGAAGAACAGTGTATGATATTGGCCATGCCCCACATGAGAGATGCTGCCTGGGTGGCAGTGAGTCAGAAGACAGGCACACACCATAAGAAAATATAAAATGTACCAATAAAGTCATATCTCATGGTATTTATTAGCAATACAGCTTTCATTAGTGAGCAAGCCAATCTTCCATGTCTGTCACATCAGGTTCTGCCCACATTCAGCACCATCTATCTGTATGTCTGTCCTTTGATTTTCTCCGCAACTGTTCATTCAATCGAATTCACACTTGGCGGGTGTATTATTGAAGACCCAAGGAAGTGCAATGTTGAGTGCAAGCTCTTGAGATCTATGGGACATACTCACTTGTACTGAGTTATGCATACACTGTGCATTGAAAGGGGACTCCTATTGACTCCTACACCTCTGAGCAGCACGCTGGGTACAGCTCGCTCTCTGTTGCTTACAGTACAGTACATTCAATGACAAATGAAGAAAGAGAGATGCAGATGTTACACTGTAGCAAACTCAAACATTTCATGCATCAGATGGACTAAAATAAAAGGAATAATTTTGTTCCGAGAAATAGCTGGGCTTTGACTTCACTGAGGCCATGAAATGTTGTGAACAAGTGACACATATACATACTCTGGACAATAATCTTGACTCAAAGAAGTGCGGTGTCAGGCCGGACGCTGCAAACAACAATACTGGAGACCAAGCAATCGGCCTGCCCTTCAGGATGAATTGTGATAATTTTGGTGACTAGCGCCATAATTGGTTAGTAAACTCTAATTTTAGAGCCGTGAGTTCGGCATTTGGATTTTTTCAGCCAGAAGTAACCATATTTGGATGAGAGGTTGGAGCTGTGGAAGAGAGAGGGGTGGATCTGACTCACAGACTGTGGTGACGCCTCGCTGACAACTTGTCACTCAAGTGGCCCCACCCTTAATCATGCAAAACTTTAAGCCTTAATAAGATGTAAATGGGTGAGTTATAAAAATTCATGCCCTGAAAAGTTATGAAAGTGATTAGCTAAACAGACAAAAAAAAAAAAACGCTTTTGTTTCAGGTTGTAAACATGATTATTTCTGCTCTATAGTTGAACATTTTAACATGGGGGTCTGTGGGGACTGACTCGCTTCTGGAGCCAGCCTCAAGTGGCCATTAGAGGAACTGCAGTTTTTAGCACTTCTGTGTTGGCGTTATATTTCAGCCCCATGAGATCAAAATTTTTTTTTTTCAATGACCAATTCCTGCAAAACCTATGACACTCCCATCAGCCTCAGCTGTACTTTTTTGTGCTAATACAGTAAGTAAACGTTCGCATACTGTATACTGTAAATCTTACTTTTACTGCAGTGAACATTGTGTATAATGTAAGTTATGTATGAAATGCTATATACTGTATTAAATACTGCATGAAAGCTGTTGGATACTGTAAGAAGAGTGAGATGTACTCTATTGATCTGAGATCAGAACAAGTAATCATATCCATTTGTAAGACGAGCAACACAGATGAAACAAAATAATACATTTGCTTTGACATCAAACTGAATTGGAGATTCAGAAGCTGTTAAAATATTCTTTACATTCCACAAAGGTGAGGAAAAACAGAGGAAAAGAAACACAGATTTAAACCTTAAAGGTTACAAGTTTGTAAATGCAATCTGATGGAAAAGGAGGAGCACCTGAGGACGAGTTAATCAATAGCACAACTCTGTTCAATTTACTTCCAGGAACGGGCAGCAGTGAGGATTCCTGGATGAGCTGCATAATGAGTCACGGCTTGTATTGATGGAGTCTGAAAGCTCTGGTTTGATCCAGCGCTCCAAGGCTCTGTGTGCTAAACCATCACACGCCTGCTTCACCAGTTTTATCGATTTTTAAAACGGTAAACTCAGTAAGCAGGTCTATGCACGGAGGAGAATTTCATTTTGTGTCTTCTCTGCAGACACTGAGTCTCGACTAGTCCCAGATGACCTCTGACCTCCCTGTGATACAGCTTTAAACAAGCTTTGTAAACTGCAATGAATAAATACAGAAACATAGACAGGGACTGATTTAAGGACAACAACAGATGTAAGCCTCTTAAGGTTTTAAACATTCAGTGCAGTATCTGCAGTCTACATTTACATGTGCTCAGGCTACATGGTGGACAGTATCACTATGACAGTGATACCCAACCTCAGGGGTACTTCTGCTCACGGGGTGTATGTGGTGAGATTGTGGTCAGGCTAAACTCATTTAGAAAACTATAAAGTACAGTTAGATTAATAAATATTTGTCCACATATTGAGTCAGCTGTACCTCAGCATGTACATTAACTTAACAATTAGCTCAAACTCATTGATTATTATATTAATTAGATTAATTGGTTGAAATAGAGAGCGAAAGTAATGAATATACATGTACTTTTTTATATATATATATATATATATATATATATATATATATATATATATATATATATATGTTTAGTTCAGCCCAGTCACCAGAATAAAATGTTGGCATCATATTTTTCTGCAAACCACAGATGTGTTACATTTGTATGTTTCATACAAATCATATCAACATTTCTAAAATGACATAGTTTAGATTACAAGTACAGTTTCTCATCAGGAGGAGGGGTTAGTGGATGGCTTGACACCTATCAAGACTACTGCCAAGCAGTAGACCACTGTTCGACACCAACAAAAGTGGGTATTTATTCACATATTGGGACATTTCTAATAGTATTTGTAGGGACCAAAGCAGGTATTTTAAGCCAAAACATCATCTTTTCCCAGCCTTAACTACGTGGTTTTTGTGCCTAAACCTAACCACATGTTCCCACAGCGTTATCACAACAAAATACTAACAAAATGACACATAAAGAATGTAAAACATAAACATAAATATAAACATATTCACAAAGACAAAAAGTTGAAATAGTAAGCTAAAGGGTAGTGCATAAATGGTTGAAATAGCTAAAAGTAATGGTAAAGTGGTTTAAATGTCTAACTTCTGCACAGACATATGCATGCACACTTAACCAAACCAACCTAAACACAGACAGCTCTGTATGTACAAAAGATTGTAACAAGATCCACTTTATTATAGTCAATGGTGTCAAAATGATGCTAACCTTACAGAGAAAAGGGAGAAAATGGGCTGTGGCATTCGCTTTTGGTCAAGAGGTAGAAAACCTACAACCAAATGCACTGCACCACATTGGAGCAGTAAACATTGTCTTCAAATGCTGTTCAAATTACAGCCAAACAGTACACTAAAATATGTTTTGGAAGACATTTCAGGCAAAAAATAGGAAATACAGTTACTGAATCTTCAGGTTGATAGTAGTGTCATCTGAGTTTGAGAGTGAGAGAGGGGCAGATCTCTCTGTCTCTATCCATTTCTATAATCTTTGTGTCCGTGGTGGCATTTGAAAATGCAGAAGTACATTCTGTACTTCTGCATTTTCTGTACCCAGAGCCAGCAAAAATTGGAGAACAATTTTGAGCCAGGAAATGAACAAGGAGATCTGGGCACTGGTAAGATGGAGGGAAGTTTACCACAGTTCTTTTACACACTTTGTTGCTCTACAAGGCTGGTTGAGAATTGGCAAAGTTTCCCTCTTTTCTTTCACATCTTATTAAAATCAGTTCAAATTAGCACATTTGGGATATGGGTGGTGTTGATGAAGGTATACTTGAGTTCATCAGATAGGTCTGTGGTGTTACATCTGGAAAGAAAAAGTTTGGTAGCCACTGTGATAACGTCAACTCTTCCTGGAAAGTCACGTCTACATCTGTCTTCATTTGGCTGCTTTATCTGTATCCAAAGGCTTTCCACGTACAAAAAGTTCTATATTTAACTGGATTTATTTTTGTCCTGTAAATGACAACTGAGGCTGGTTTTATTCTCAAAAGGCTGAAACTAAAATGGCTAAAATGTCCAAACACAAACGCAGTATTTCCGCCGTAATCCAGACCTGAAGGAAAGAGTCAAATAGGCTTAAAAATATGGTGGGAAAAAGTAAACAACATGAGAAGCGCTGCTTTTATCTGTTAATGCTAGCCGGAATAAGCAGTTTATACTGTCATACACACACACACACACACACACACACACACACACACACACACACACACACACACACACTTTGGTTTTGGGAACGCTGATATTAATCACACCTCCAGGATTTAGATTTTTGGAAACTAAAAGCTCTGGTCTGGCGTAATTCATGCATGTGGTATGATGTAGCAGTCCAGCTGGTCACCTGCGTGTGTGTGCGTGCGTGTGTGTGTGTTATTAAAGTATAAAGTGCTTATTCCTGCTCTGTCAGACACAGAGCTGCTGTTATGAAATGAGCAACTGTGTTGTTTATTCTCTAAACCTTTAAGAAGATTGGTGTCGTTTGGGCCGAGTGCGTCCATTTCCAATGTGTGTATATGTGTGCGTGCGTGTGTGTGTTACGTGTGTATTAGGCACGTGACGTTTGCATTTTCTCATCTGCTGTAGGCTATTTATGCATACACGTGAGGATATGGGCTCTGTGAGTGAGAAGGGGTGGGCGAGGGACATAAGAATAAACATCAGAAAAGGAAAGAGAGAGAGAAAGAGACACAGTGGAAGGAAATTAAAGAAGAAGTGGCCAACACTCAGAGAAAAGAAAAAAATAAGAGAAAAACAAGAAGTGGGAGAAAGGCAAAGTGACAGAGGGAGATGGAGCAATTAGTAGAAAAAGGGAGACAGATGAGGCAGAGGTGAGAGAAAATAAACAGGGAAGAGAGAGAGAGACAAATAGAAAGAGAGGAGGGAAGGAAAGAGAGAGGAAATGGACAGAGCGAGCGGAGGAGAAGAGAAAGGCAGCTCATGCTCCAGTGGAGGTGAAGTCATGCGAGCGGCGCTGCAGCTTTCTCTTCAGGCTCAGCAGCTCCAGCCTGGACATAACGAACTGTCTTTAACGGCATCACCTGCCACCTCACTCACACGCACACGCACACACGCGCGCGCACACACACACACACACACACACACACACACACAGGTGCATATTTTCTTGTCACTCCTCTGTATTTCCTGACAAGCACTCCCAAAGCAACTCAGACGTAAATGCACACATGTAGGAACACTCAAGTGTGTACTCTGATACTTGTACAGACATACTGACATATTACAGTACATAATAACACATTCCCAATACTTAAACCCTAACACAACCCATTGAAGAGGTGAAAAGTACACAAGTTGTCCCCACTTTTAAATGTTCTCACTCTTAGAGATATACATGAGAACACACACATTCGTGCACACATCAAACTGCAAATTTGTTTACAAGTACACACACATGGATCTACTATAATCAAAACACAACTGAATAAGTACATCTGCACATGCGTGCGCAAACATTTCAAGGTACTTACAGCAAACACACACACTAGAGCACACAAGTCTACTTGAACACATCAAACTTTGTCCAAGTTTTTCTTCTAGTTTTGAGAATATTTTTTCATAGCGTCTAAAAAAAGAAAAAACAGATGGAGGTTTTTGGAGTGAGTAAGTCTCCTCTGGGTTGGAGGAGAGAAAAAAATCAAGGCACTTCAGCAACTTTCAAAAACATGTTTTTAAGTAAAATTTTATATTGGTCAAAGAGGGATGTCTTTGAAGCGTATTTTTGTGTGTCCCTGTAGCACACTGTCTGTAGTGGGAGTTAGGGCGAGGTTTAGGGCCTTTTCACACCTGAAAGTCCGAACCAAGGTCTGAACTAAGGTTTGCACTAAAGAACTATACGTGACACACCTATATTCTGTCATCATCACCTACGTGAGTTGACATTGGTTAGTTTGTAGACAGGCTTTCTCGTCCTGTTGTATCACCTGTCTCTCATCGTTTCAGAAGATAACGTGTTTTGAGGTTTTGTGACATTTTTCAAACTGGCTCTTGATAAAATTGTCTCCGTCTCTTTCCATGTGTGACCATTTTGGTCTCATTTTGGTATTTTGCATTGGTCATGGACAAGCTGAAACCTACACTGTACATTTATTACCACTTGACAACTTCACTGCTAATTCCTTCTCCGTTCAGATCATCAACACCTATCTACTCCATGCGCGGCCATCATCACTCTCTCTGTTTCTAAACCACACACACACGCACACACTCTATGTACCAAGGTGCTACACTACTCTTATCCCTTGGCGATAGCATGCCAAAACTTTCTCAAATTGGTCCGAAAGTCTGAACCATCTCAAAAAAAAAAAAAAAAAGATCCACACCAAAAACAAACTGAACCAAGGTTCAAAGACCACCTCTTTTCATCGGATCAAGGTTTGGCTCTTTGGTCCGGGCCATGGTGCAGGGAGGATTTTACACTCTTAATTTGGGTTTGGTTCAAACTGAAGAGTCCAAAAGTCTGGACCAAATGAGGAAGGTGCGAAAGGGTCCTTAGTTTCACGTTAGTATCACAAAAGATACTTTGGGTTTAGGGTAAAGTCATGTTCGAGTTAATATAAAGAGAAACACAAATCAATGGGGAAACAGATATTGACACAACCAGTACAGTTGGAAGAACTTTTAGGTACTTGCTTGCGTACTTACTCCTGCAACTTCCTTAAATCCCCATTTCTGAGAGTTTTAATGCCAGTCGGAGGCCTAATGCCAAGACTTGTGATCGTGTAGCAACCACTGAATTTCTAACACTGTGGAGTCAGCATTTTTGGTATTGGCAATCAAAAGTAGACCGTGGCCATAACAAGAACTCTTGAAGTCAGTCTGTTGTCGCATAATTTGCCAAATCTTGATTTACCGCTCGGTCTATATAATGTCAGAAAACTGAAAATAGCCATTATTTCCCAGAGCCAAAACTGACATATTTGTATCCTTTTTTTAAATCCAAACACACCCCAAAACACAAAAATATTTAGTTTATTCTCAGGAAAGACTAAGAAAAAACTACTATTCAGAGGAAGAAAGCTGAAAATGAAACGTCTAAATCGATTACCATGTCGATGATGATTCATCAGCTAATCATTTCAGCTGTAGTCAAAGAATGCTTTCATTGAAAGGCAGATTGAGGTTTCATAGGTTAGAGGTTTCTGTAAACACCGCCTACCAAGAACTTTTTCCAGATGATTTTTCAAAGGAAAAGTGTGGCCCAAACTCTGTAATGTTTGGATCTCATTGCGCAAAATATTTCTTTCAGTGTGGATTCAATTTTGGCGTGACACAAAACTAGAAATCATTAACTCATGCTGGAAGTTGTAGCAGTAAAACAAGGAAGAAATCGATGGGTGATCGTCAGAGAGACTAACCTGTATAGTTGCTGGTGGTGCTCTGAGTTGGCAAAGATTCTGTCTGTGCTTCTGTCTGTGCTTCTGTCGGCACCTGGGCTTCGGTCTGCAGATCCGGCTGCAGCTGGATGGTCGTGCGGTTCCAGTCCTCTGGCAGCGATGTAGCAGCGGTGCTCTGTAAGTCCTCGGGGCTCAGCGAGGAGCCCCTAGCTAGGACCACAGCACTGAGAAGGGCGCATAGAAGCATCCAGAGGTGGGTGCCTGTGGTTTGAGTGCTGGGTCCCACTTTGGGTGACATGGGGTCAGGTAATGAAGAAGAGGAGCTCTGCAAGAGGAAAGAAGGAGCAGGGACTCACAGCCTCATGGTTGGGTGCTTTGACTCGAGCCTCTGAATGAGTCGAAAGATCCTTTAGAAGAAAGTTTGCTTTCCTTCTATCTCTTTTCCTGTCTTCTCCTCTGTGTCTCCTCTCCTCTCTCCTCCCCTCCTTTCCTCTCTTCTTACTTCTTCTCTTTTCTTTTTATCTGTCCTCTTCTCTTCTTCTTCTCTCTTCAGTCTCTTGGCGAAGAGAAGAAAACCCCCTCTGCACTCAAACTCATGATGCTGCCGTGCTGCAAGAAGGTATGACAGAGAAAGACAGACAGTGAGGGAGTGTGTATGTTAATGCATGTATGTGTATGGTAGATCCAGCTGTAATCTGCTCTCACATGCTGCTGTTTCCTCTCCAGCCCTCGCCTCTCTGTCCCTCAGCTCGTGTTCTCGCTGCTCACTCGCTCCGCTGCTCTCTCTCTCTCTCTCCCCTCCTGATATCCCGCTGGCTGACTGAGCTCTTGCATAACAGTAACTCATTCGCTGAGCTGTGCTGAGCTGTAACTCATGCAGCCTTAAGTCCTGATATTCCTGGTTGGTTGCTGCTCTTTCCCTCTCTGCCCCTCTCACCGTGTTCCCCTCTTGCTTTGTAGTTGCACTGTATTGACTGTACAGACAGTTGAAGGTGTCACTTCGACTTTTACCGGAAAGCCATTCAGACTGATCAATACTTGCTATTGGATCACGCTGTAGATCACGAGCCAGAAGGTTAGCTTGTCACCCCAGCTTAGCCAACATGCATACAGTTTGAACACAGAGTACAACTGGTAGAAGGGGACTGAAAACTAAAGCACAACCTATTGTGCTTGGAGATTGTGGCATAGCAGTGTACAGGGTACATACATAGCTGCCGTAGATTTGGCTAATATGCACCTTTACAAAAATACTACATGGACAAAATGGCTACCATGAATATAGAGACATCAAGAACTGTATCCACAGGGGCTGCCTGTGTTTTCTACAAGTTTTGCAGTTTTTGTTGAGCAATAGATTAGCAAAATTGTTGTGTTTGTGCAACAGCAATAGTGTAAAGAGTCCATAGGCTATAGGCAGTGTTGGAAGATGTAGTGAGCTACGTAATGAGCTACTCTACATCAAAGTAAAACTTTCACTACATTGAATCTATCCCCAAAGAAATGTAGCAAGCTAAGCTAGGAGAAAATGGCAAAAGTAGCTTGCTACTTGCAAAGCTACTTTATATCAAATTAGCATTTTCTAAGTGCAAAGAAAAAATGTCAAACAAATAAGCATGCAAAAAATGTCCAGTTGGACGTTTATCATTAAACAACTGACTTAAAATTTCCAACTTTTCTTTTTTCTCTTTTTTTTGAAGACTTTGTGACATTTGAACATGTTCTCCAATAACATGACATCATCAGTCAACCTATCGCTCTCTCCCTTTCTCTCTCCTCTTCCTACTTAATGCATTTCTCTGTCTCTTTCACTAGGCTACCTGGCTATTACAGTAATTCAAAAACAGAATTCCAAAATATATTTTTCAGTCAATAAAACCATTATAAATAAAAGACAGTAATATAAACAATAAAAATAACAGATCTGAATTAAATCTTTTCTTTCTGGGGCAACACATTCTCACTCTGACCTCGTCACATATTGACATTTTGGTCATGGACTTTCCATGTCCATATACGATATGCAAGGTACCTCAGGTGCAAGTTTTGGGACACCGTGTCAAGTTCTGCCTGTTACATGCATTGTCTTTTTTAAAGATACACAAATACAGATACAGAAATTTAATGTTTACATACAGTCTCTCTCTTAATAAACCCACTGTCGGTACAACACCGTAAATTGACTTTTTTCCCTCCTTCAACATCAAACACACATGGTTGGGTTTGGGCAACAAAAGCAAGTGCTTGGTTTTAGGAAAAAGAACAGGGTTTGGCTTAAGAATCGTATGGGACACGAACACTGCTCTCTCTGGTGAAAGTTGGTATTTGTTGGACCCAGGCACCACCCATCCCGCTCATCCCACTCAGACTTTCACCACCTTACCTTTTGTCTTTCTCCCACCGCGTTTCCCCCTGATGCTGCTGGGTGCTGTTAAATTATTGCGGCAACCGACCGCATATCATGTTGACATTAAAGGACGCCTTTTTTGTTGGTTTCTGACCCTGCAAGTCACTGATCAAGCACTGGATTTCAGCAACTTCAGAGAAAGACCGGGCTCTTTGGAGGGACATTAGAACATAAACATGTCCTGGAAAAATCACTCTCTCCTCTCTTAATACTGTTCTCTGTCTCTCTAGGTCCTTTCTTGGCCCATGGTTTGTCTGTTTCTCTAGTCTCCACTGCAAATCTACACAGTCTATGGGCAAGGCAAATAAGAGACACATCAAGAAGTGCAATGTAGCCAAACAGAGGCAGGGTAGGGAGGGTCTTGCCAAGAAAAGCCAATAGCAAAATGGCAAGCACAATAAACTAAGGGATTCGTATGTGATGTCATACTGAAGTGCTGCCTTTGTCTACATGCCTCTGTCTGGCACTAATGTCAGTTACATTTCTTATCCTCAGTTTTATTACCCCTACTTTTATCCAGATCTCAACAGAAAAAAGTCTGCTGTACTTCGGAGTTTTTCCTCGGAAAAAGAGCTTGTAACTGTTGTGGATGCTACTGCGCTACTTGGTCAATTAATCAACTTCGCTACTGAAAAGCTGTTTGACTCAGAAAGTAGTGATGTTACCACCATGCTACTGAGAATTGTAGTTAGGTTACTAACGTCGGTACTTGTAGTGTCGCTACTTTACAACACTGGCTATAGGGCAGGACGGTGGGGTAGTGAATGGGTCAAACAAGCACAGCACTTTTACCCAAGGGACGGCTATTGGGTAAAAGCAGTCCCTTGGGTAAAAGTACTGTGCCCAAGGGCTCCTATTTGTGTCCTGTGTAAAAACAAAAATCACTGTTGAGTGATTTTAAGAATGTGACATCACATTACGTTGATGTAATTATTTTAACTCAAACCATGGTCTTTTTTTTTTTTTTTTTTTTTTAAACCTAACCACATACTTTTGTCATCTAAACCTAAGACAATAAACCTACAAATGAAGTAAACCTATGTTGGAAGTTTATTTTAAAATTAGACTGTATGCACTACATGAGCAGAAACTGTACATTTACCAACATGATCTTATTCCTGCTTGTTATATTTGGTTGCTTGGGCAAAAGCCTCTTTCTTGCTCTTTATACTACGTGTGTTACTCTTAATGTCTAATAATTGGTTTATATTGGAATTGGTTGAAAACCTCCCATGTGGATGCTAAAGGTTGCATTGTGTGCCTGTATCTGATGCAGAGGGCCACTGACTAGGCTGTGTCTTTTGATGCCCTGGGAGTGAGACCCGATGGACATTTCCTGTGAACACAGAATTTATTTTGAAAACAAAACTATGCATCTAACAAGCAGAAATTCACATGCCATCTCTGAGCATCCAAAAGTGACACTAGAGGGGAGTGTCGTAGTTAAACATGTAAAGCCACTGACTGAGAGTCTGTTTATGATGAGTTGGGAGTGAGAATGTGTTGATTAAAAACAAAACTTGGGTAATACTTCATAGGAATTTTTTATAAAGTTTTTCTAGACATTTTATAACATTTTTGTTGTCTTTCATTCGGCCTCCCATAAGGTCAGTTTGCAGAGATATACTTTCATTTTTTCTTTTATCTCTGCTCTCCTTAATGACATTCAACAGAAAACTTTTTCTGGGGCCATATAGAGCCTAGGAAAGTGAGTACTATATGATTTATATAGTTGTTGGGTGAACTATTCCTCGAACTGACACACAGACGTATAAATTCAACTGGGGACTGAGGGGAACTTGCTGGCAGCAAGTATTGGATACTAGCTGTGATGTTTACAGTGCTATAAGGCTCAGACACAGTTTGACATATCTGGGTAAAAAAAATATACCATTTAGGTCAACTCTCCATTACAGATGGCTTCAGTTACTGTGGCTGTTGCATACTTACAACACACAAACCCCTGTATTATTGAAGAACTCACTTGTGGCTCTGTGCCAGTAACTTTGACATAATTCACACTAATGTTTTACTCCATGCTGGTGTGCCATTTTTCTTTATAGCTGGAATAAATTGCTATCACTTTTGCACAGCGCTGTGTAATGTAACATTACAGAATTGGACTAGTCGATAAAGAAGAACATTCATAATATGCTTGTCTGTATTTCTTATTGTCCCCTGTTAAATTTTATTCAAAAGATCTAACGTCAGACATTTTTGTATTGTCACAATGTCAGCTAACCCACAAATTTTGCTTTGCTCATTGTGATATATTGACTGAGCCCAGCATCCAGTTGCTTAGCTTAGTCCCAGTGAATTATTTCCACACATAAATCTTGAAGCACAAGCTGAACTCACAAGATTGGCATATGCTCTGCAAGCCATAAAAATACTGGCTAAGGTCTAGTGCTGCCCCCTGAAAGTCAAAGAGTCAAATCATCAGCTGGAGACCCTCCAGTCAACTGAGAGTCTTTCGGACATTTCAGTCCCTAGAAGTAGCTGACAAGTCAGCAATCCTTGCTTTAATGTGGCTGTCCGGGGTAAAACCACTACTCTATTACTACTACTAACTACAGGAAGCATCAGTAGAAGAGTTCAGTGTTACAAACTACAACAAGCTTTTCAGGTACTCAATTAATTCAACATGAGTGTTTTTGAAGCTCTTGTGGTTTTTACTTGCAACCATGCAGTGAGAAAACGTGACTCCAGTACCTGCCTACCCTCCCCTCTGTCTCTGAGTGTGTACACCATCTCCCATTTGTGTTGTAGCTGTGTGCATGCATACTCATGTGGGACTGTAAGTGTCACAGGTGGATGCTCAGGTGTAATATGATGACCCTGATGGCTCTTGTTGATAGCTCTCTGGTCAGAAAGTCCATGCAAAGACATGAATAATTGAGGCATCTGAGACCAAAAATAGGAGAAAGAGATGGAGAGAGAAAAGAAAAGAGATGGAGGTGGGGAGCAATTGAAGAGTGAGAGAGGGGTAGGCAGAGTGAGCAATGACATGAGAGCGGGAGGAAAACAATCAGAGAGAGAGAGAAGGAAAGACAGCGAGAGATTGGACAAGAAAGACAGATGAAGTAAGATGCAACGCTTTTAGCCTGAGAAAACTGCCATCTATCAAATGTTCGGCCAGTAAATGGGGACGCGGTGGGCTCTGCTGCCGCGAACTACATTATTTACAGCCACAGCTTTGCCAAAGTGGACACAGGAAAGGCTTCAAAGGACTGATCCAAGATTTTATTTTAAGACATCAAATTATAGCTGCACTAGGCGAGGTTTTTATGGTAAAAATACACCCATCCTATCAGTATGAATCAGAAAAAGGGGTTTGAGGGTGGTTTCAGGTGTCAGGGTTTAATTGATGTTGGGAAATGGTCTTAATGCATGGAAAGTGTGAACTTAAAATGTTGGAGCAAAATATAATAGTGATGAGTTAGCAGTCTTTGCAGGAAAAGCCTCAGTTTAACACTGAATCCACTGCCCACTATGAGGAAGGAACTGTTGTTATGTGATATCTACATACAAAATTCAGCATTTAAACATTCATTTTTAAAGATGCATCAATTAATATGTTTTTTGTAACGTGGAAGGGGTCCCTTGTAGAGACACACAGAACCCGAACTGAAGGAATTCTAACCAGGAGCAGTTTCAGCTGGTTGCAATCTGCATTCCTCACCACTAGATGCCACTAAATCCTACACACTGCTTCTTTAAAAATAAATCTTTGAACAGATTTGTTTACAAAATCATTCAGAGCGACTGCATGTAGTCCCACTCACTGAACTGAAACACAGCTGATCATCCATTTCAGCTCGCTAGCTGTTAAACTGCGATCAGAGAATTTATGTAAACCATGTATATTTCCGTGACACCTAATTATGAATAAAATATTACTACCACTTCCTTCTTCAAGACTACAAGACATTGGAGGGAGGTAGAGGGGCAGGCTTGAGCGACTCAGCAACTCACTGAGGGCTTATGCTTTTTGTTGTACATTCAGTAAACAAATCACTGAGCATGCACCATTCCCTCGCAGTGCTCGACCGGAGTTCCGACTGCGGAGTCCCACGCACTGAACTAAAACGTGGCTGAATGTTCAGTTCAGTTCATTAACTAGTGAAGTGAGAATGGCCATTTGTGAATAATAAGCCAGTGAGCTGAGAATTTAGTTGGATCTTGTGATGCGCGGGATCGAACCAGGTGGGTTTGGGCAACCCTACTAGATCAGTGGCTCCCAACTTGTGGGCCACGGGTCCATTCTGAATGGACTGCAAGTGACGTCAAGTTTGTAAAAAATTAAATCAAAAAATATTTTGAAGCACAGTGAACTGAGTTTTTATTTTGAAGTGTGGTTTCCTACTGTAGAGTGAGTGACAATCAGATGTCTGCTTAACAGAGACAGCAAACTAGCTCAATGACATGGCCAAACAGAAGTATGACGTTATATTTAATTGTGTGGACCTTGAACTCATGATGAAGAAGAAATCTGGAGCCTGTGCTTAGACCAGTTGGGAACCACTGTAATAGATAATATCATAGTTTCAGGCAGGCAGGCCAAAATGTGACAAAGCAGCACTTTCAGTAAGTTATTAATAACTTACAGAAACATTGCTCTATTTCTCTATTTCTCTCTCTATTTTGTACAGCACATTTATTTTTGCAACACTTCATTAAAAAAAATAAATATTTAGACTTCAAGACATGAGGAAGAGGGAGAAGGGCGGGCTTGACTCATCGACTCAGGGCTCATGTCCACTGTGTTGTATGTTCAGTGGACAAATCACTGAACATACAACACTCAAGGACCAAGACAGTCTCAGGCTTGAATCACTCAGTGAGTCCCTGCACGTTCGCTCGCAATTGACTGAGAACTCAACTGAGCTGTGAAATAAACAGATAGTTTTTAGGAAGTGATTCAGTTCAGTTCCTTCAGCCAAAAACATTTGTTCTTTTGAGAGAAACATTCACCAACAGCACAACACCACTCCATTGTCATCAATCTTAAGTCAGATGTTTTAAAAAAGCTCTGATAAACTCACTGCGTGTTATCTGACCAGCACCAAACAGTAGACAGACACAGTTAGTGACTAGTTAAAGTGGAATATCTGATAGGTAAAGAGCTTCGGATTTTTGTCAGGGGGCCAAAACTTACACTCCGACTAAATGTTTAAGTTCTCTGTGTCTGCTGGATGTGTATGTAGGGAAGTGATTGCTAACACAGTCGCCATAGCAACTTAATACCTCGTCAGTGTTGCGTCTTCAATTTGTATCACTGACTGACGTAAACACAGTTTGTTCATAGGGCAATTATTTACTCTAAGGCCCGCATAAACATTAACATTGAATAATGTATAGTGTCCTTAATATGCTACTTGCAGTACTTTTTCACATAAATAAATCATAACCACATCAATAATGAAACACACTATATGTATAACCAGTGCAAAGCAATGAGATTGTCACTGGGCAGACTATCATTCTCTATCAGCCTCTACTCTGAAATTCAAACACGAGAGGAAGTAGAAAGTGACTGACAGATGTCCATCACATGTTCACACTTTAAAGACCACGGTGTTAACTCGTAGAATTGAGTGTGAGTTTTATGCACTGCCAGTGGTACAGTTTGAGTGGATAGCACTTGTGAGAAGGATTATGTGGATTAAGGAAGCAGCTTGATAGATCGGGTTGAGACCGATGGAATTCACATTCATCACGCTCCGTTCTGTGGAAAATGTGAGACTGAGGCCTTTTTTTTTTAATCGTTTATTGAACAAAGAAGTCTCTCCAAGAAAACAGTAAGCATAGCGTATCATGGATCAGACAGCATCACAACTTACCGACACACTGTTTTTAGTTACGCTGTAATGAGAGAAATGAAAAGGCTGTAGCTTTTGCAAAATACAGTAGTAAGCACTGTTTAAAGCTGTAATTGAAATATTGGCCACTTGGTGGCGACAGAACAAGCTGTTAACATTTAAAATGTATAAGTTCATAAGCTAACTTTTTAGTTGCTTATTTACACATTACACCAAACATGGTGCAGTGGTTAGCATTGTCACCTCACAACAAAAGGGTTCTTGGTTCAATCACCAGGGTGGGGGAGCCCTTTGTGAGTAGTTTGCTCCTATAGTCCAGAGACACGCTGGCTAGGTTAATGACTAGGTTGGTGACTCTAAATTGGCCGTAGGAGTGAATGTGAGTGCAATGGTTGTCTGTCTCTATGTGTCCAGGGTGCACCCTGCCTCTCACCCAGTGTCTGCTGGAATAGGCTCCTAAAGTTTTGGCTGCAAAGCCAAATCAAAGAGTTAAAAGAAACGCTATATGGGCTGATAACAAATGACAGCTTTCATAATACATTTTCATAAATTTTTATCTATTGCCAATATCAATGTACTGAACTGTGCAGCTGTAGTATGTGCATTCTGAAATGTGAGGCTTGCTGCTTCTAGTGTACTTGCACAGTTGGTATTGATTAACAGGGTGCAAAGGAAATTCATGTGTATTTAAAATATTATTAACAGCTGATTTTGTATGCCTTGGTCCAGAGAAAGTTCAAATAATTTTAGGTTCTGCCATCTAGAAAAACATGCAACATTGCTACATAAAAAGACAGACAGAGTTCTTTTCTGAGCTTATCAGCCAGAGGGAGGAAACAGGGAAACAGGCACTCACTTTGTTTTGATGATTATTAAAGCCACATGCATGTACACTGTAATTATCTTGAAAAGTATTAAACATAAGAAATCTGTCTCTGTAAACATAAACACACACTCACAGAGGCAGTGGCAATCTGCAGCTTTGTCACTATCAACCTAATCCCTAATGCGACATCTTAGAGCACATTAAATACTGTTATATAATATAAAAACACAGTACACCAACACACACGAGTACACACATATGCACATGCACTTTAACTCAGTCCACTCTCAGTTTGCATTTATACGGAAACATACACATACATATATTATATATTTGTGTATCATGCTTAATTGAATGTGTCATGCCTGTGTCATGTGTCCTTATACGGCACATATTCACCATGGACCCCAGTTTGTATATTCACATGTACGTGTGTATGTGTGTTTGTGTGTGTGGAGCACAGCAGCATATAAAGCCAATAATCAGTACTAAGTATGGAAGTGCAGGGTCACACACAGGACAGAGGGGCTTTCCTCTAACGAGAGGTGAACGAAGGACAAGACATCCCTTCTCACCAGGGTTCACGTAATCTGTGGCAGCAGCTCAAATGATGGAGATCTGGAGGAATTCTTGTGAGGAATCAGGGGATAATGAGACCGCACTGAGCCAAGAGCAGCACTGACTGGGACAAGGTTTGAAACAGTATTTCTCTGCAGCACCTGGAATGCCCTAATTCTGTTTATTCCACTGACACTTTCTTTATATTTTACTTAGAGACTTCATTATTTGGTCCAAACCACTTAACCAAAACTGCTCTGCATACATTTTAGTCTGTGCCTGTTTCTAAATTTTATTTCTAAAGCACCTTTCTAAACAAGTTACAAGGTGCTCTGCAATAAAAACACTGAAGAAAAAGTAACAATAAAACAGAGACACAGAAAATAACTGAGATTAAAACTTGCAGAGAAAAACAATGAAAGGCATTAAAAGTGCATGGAAGGCAAAGTACTTACAAAACAAGGGGTTTACAAAACAAATGAGTTTTTAACAGTATATTCAGGTCTAATACGGCTTGAAGTTTTAAGTCTGTGCATTTAGTTTCCTCTCTGCTAACTCTGATTTGCAAATGTGTGCCTTCATTTCCATGCCCTCAAGCTTAAAGCTGCACTAATCAATATTTATAAAATTATTTTATGCAATCTGGAAGAGGTTGTTCATAGTCAACAAACCCAGCCAGATTACCAAATTCTGCAGTTCCTGTCAGCTCTACAAAGGATTTTAGCATCTTTCATCTCATTGTTTTGGTTTTACAGACTGTAAATATACCATTTTGGTTCACTCTCACTGCTCCCATCAGTCTGTTTCCAGCAAGCAAAATACCTCTGATAAAGTTAGCGATTAACTGGTGAACATAGCAGCACATTTAGCTGCTAAAGAGCCAGATGTTGATGGAGACCATTGACATCAAAATAATGGAAGTGGCCACTGTGTCATCAACCATTGGTTTTTGGACTCCCATTTTGTATGTTTGGAGCCAGAAATCACCATATTTGGATGAGAGGGTGGAGCTGTGGAGGAATGAGGGGTAGATCTAACTTTCTAACTTATAGGCTGTTGTGATACCTCGCAGACAGTCTGT
The DNA here is from genome assembly GCF_011397635.1 of Epinephelus fuscoguttatus. Taxonomy (NCBI): domain Eukaryota; kingdom Metazoa; phylum Chordata; class Actinopteri; order Perciformes; family Serranidae; genus Epinephelus; species Epinephelus fuscoguttatus. Next base: position 27,191,376 of record NC_064773.1, on the reverse strand, counting down.
CTGTCAAAGTGGCCTCATCCTTAACCATGCAAACCTTTAGGTAAAATTTAAACGGGGGAGTTTTAAAATATATCAAATACTGATGTTTGGTTAGTGGTACTCAGCATCAGATATGACACACAGAGGCACCCTTTAGCAGCAATATGAGACGCACTGGGCAGCGGTATTTTTTGACACTCCTTGCAACTAGCTGGTATAAAGAGCGAGAAAGTCTGCATAGGGTGGGTGGGAATGGAGGTGGATGGGTCAAACAAACTCTGGACTTTCACCCGGGAGCCCGCTGTTTGTGTCCCAAGTGAAACCAAAAGTCAGTCAAGTTATTTTATTAACAACGTAACATGCTAGTATGTGTAGCTTATCACACTAGTGATTTTACATAAGTACAAACCTACTTATTCAAACCAAACCATGATGGTTTTTTTTTACATCTGACCAGGTGTAATTGTTGCCTAAACCTAAGAAAGTAAACCTAAAGCTAGGTTTTTTTTGTTACCTACCCTCAAAGTTTATTTTGAAAAGAGACAATGTATTTAACAAGCAGAATCTACAAATTTCTTGTGAAAATGGAAGTTTATTTTGAAGGGACTCATTGCATATATAAAGTCGTCGAAATCCGACGCTTGGGCAGTGACTTGCAGTGCCAACAAGAAAAGGCTCTGGTTGCCATTATAGTTTAACGAAATCTGTGTGTGACGGGCGGGAGGGGTGGTGGATGGGTCCAAATAACACTGACTTCCCCCCGAGAGAGCAGTGTTGGTGTCCCGTAAGGTTCTAGAGCCAAACCCTGTTCTTTTTTCCTAAACCTAACCACTTCCTTTTATTACCTAAAACCTAACCGTGTTTTTGTTGTTGAAGGAAAAATACGTCAATTTGTGATGTTGTACCAACATAGTGCATTTATTTTGAAAGAGACCGTAGCCTATGTAAATGATAAATTTCCTGTGTAAATGAAAGTGTATCTTGACTTGGTGTCGCAGAACATCAACAAGCAATGCACCCAGGGTACTTTGTACGTCGTATGTGGACGTAGAAGGTCCATGACTAAAACGTCAATAGAGAAGAGTTAAAAGGAGACTGAATATTGGACTTCAGAAACACAACTCCAAATGAATGCTGATGCTCTATGAAAACAAATTAGCTAGCAAGTTCACCATATTATGCATAAGGGTATTCATATCAGTGTTCCCAAATGTCCAAAAATCAGTGATTGTAGGTTTAAGTGTTGCAGGTCTTTGTCTACATGCTCTTATAGATATGACGATGCATTACATAGTGAAGTTGATGTTCAAAGTGCTTTGTAAAGAAAACAGAGGGTCCATAAAAAGAAAGGACAGGATTCAACAACTACAGCTGGCTAAATTATTTTGTGACAGTAAGATCAGGAACTGAAAGATCCTAGACAGATGTCTCCTGATGGGATTAATCTTAAATTAGCCATTTAGTAATTTTAGCATGACATTAGTGTCCATAGTTAGTTCAAGTTATTTTTAGTATTCAAAATAGAGTTTTCAGGCACACAGTTACAAAACTAAGATGAAAAGTTTTTAAAGCTCACAGTCACGAATGATTTAATATTCCATACTTATCATTTTTTATGTTTTATTTTTAGTGGGAATCTTTTACTTTTGCCTATTTCTTCTCTGGACCTGTCTGCTCCCAGTCTAAGCCAACTCATTACTTTCAGTACATCTGCACTCCATACAAGTCTGCTCCTGCAGCCACAACATCATCTTACCAGCAGTAAACAACTCTCAAGATCTTACCACAGCACAGTGGGATACTGTGAATTGAAGAATCTTCACTGGTAGGATTCATGTTACTCATACTTTACTGACAGTGTTTTACATTAAACAAAGTGTTTTTCTGTAAGCACCAGTGGAGTCCTGGGGCTTCTAAAAACCACATCTGACCTAAGACGAGCGAAGCAGGGGTCAAACAAGAGGAAGGGGATCTAAAGGGCAGGGATCAGGATTGGAGGGCAGCTGGTTCAAATCCTCTGGACAGCTGGGGAATAATCCTGCACAAGAAACCACCGCTGGAGTGTCCTTGAAGTGTCCTTAACCACTTACTCAAGTATTCTGCTCATGACACTATATTACACCATATTTTGGTGAGAAAAATCACATGCCATACATACAATTATATGGAGGATTGAAAGTGATGTCCATAAATAAATGGATAAATAACTGCAGGAATAAATCAATCAATGTATAAATAAATACAGGAATATGTAAAAAACTACATAAATAAATAAATGAGTGTAGAATTGTATAAATAAATAGAGAAATAAATAAATGTCTAAAGGAATACAGGAATAAAGGAAAAAGACAGAAAAATAGAAAGAAAGAAATAGAAATGCAGGAATATAAAAAGAAATACAGATAAGTACATCAAGAAATAAATACAAAAATAAATGTGTAAATTAATACAGTAACATATAAGAAATGCAGAAATAGATGCAGAAATAAATGTGTAAATAAATACAGAAGCATATAAAGAAATACAAAAATAAATGTGTAAATAAATACAGGAATGTATGAAGAAATACAGAAATAAATATAGAAGCATATAAAGAAATACAGAAAAAAAATCAGAAATAAATGTGTGAATAAATTCAGAGGCATATAAAGAAATACATAAATAAAACTGCAAATAAATGCAGAAATAAATACAGAAATAAACAAATAAATCCTGAAAAAACTATGGAAATAAATAGTTACATGAAAGTTGATAAATAAACAGGATATAAATAAATAAATAAATATCTTAAATTTATTTCTACAACTACATTTATTTATTCCTGTTCATTTATTGATACATTTGCCATTTTTAACCCTACATATAATTATTTGTATGTAGATTATGACACATCTTGAAAGAAAAACTACTCCCCACATAGGTTGGTTGACTTGGGGGCACTGAGATTGGAGTGTAGCCTCAAAAAGCAGCTCCTCCATCACTGAGGTAAGTGTGAAAGATGAGATAAGATGAAATTATTGATCTCTGCTGGGAAACTGGGACAGCACAGCATCTGAGGAGAGGAGTGTAAGATGTTGAGAAGTGAAGAAAAACAAAAAAGGACAGAAAAATATGAAACCAGAGGAAGCAAAACTTTTAACTAACTCTAATCAGGCGTTTCTCTGGTTTCTACACGTGCAGATTACCACTCAACACACAAGACCGAAACACTTCAATCTGTAAATCTGTACTCTGAGGATTTAAGTGAAGATCCGAGCTTTGGGTGACTCCCTGCAGCTTTGACGTTAATTTGGGAGACGAGCAGCAGCGTCAGATTAGAAATAAGCAGTCGGACAGATAAACATGCAGTGACACTGTGTGAGGCCAGGAGACTTTGGGACCCCTGGAGCTCGTCTGATCTTCCATTTGATCTACGCTGCGGGGACCTGGCTGCAGTAAGAGTCAATAACTGGGGAGAAGTTGGTATTATTCCAAGAAAGGTCAATGAGAGAGCAGCAGCATGTTGACATGAATGTAGAAACCCTAAACTTTCATATTTCACTTCTCACAGTGCATAATATGCATTTTATATGCTGAAACTAAAGGGAGAAGAGCATTTACACACATTTTCCAAAACAACAAAAATGAAACTTGAAATATAATTAAACAGATGAAAAAAAAAAAAAATAAATATGCATATAAAAACTAAAAACTGATGAAAGACAAATTATCTTGCATTTGGGACGGCTGAAGGTTCAACGACTGAAAGTGCTGTAGAGCTGGCAAACAGCAGACTCACATGGATTTAGATTTGTGTGTGTGTGTGTGTGTGTGTGTGTGTGTGTGTGTGTGTGTGTGTGTGTGTATTATGCGTTTTGGATGTGATTCCTAATCTGAGGTCAGAGTTCGCTGCAATCTGGCACTGCATTTTCTATTTACATTTCAGGTCTCTCACTAAGCTGTAATCCAGAGGGAAACGGATTCCTCTTCTCCATCAGCAACACCAACAGAGTGCTAAAAAGCCTGAATTAAAAAGCTTGGAAATAATAAGAACATGTGTGACCTTAACCAAAATAAATAAATTTGAATTTTTAAAAAACTCTGTATTAATACACATATATAACTACAGCCTGTTAAAATTAACTGACTAAGAATACATCTTCCTTTGGCCCAAACAGTGAGAACTCTGGTGGCTCTCATAAACTAAAACTTGTTTATCATGAACATAAAATATGAGCAGAACATCTCAGCTCTAAGTTTGCAGCACCCTCTTGTGGTTACTAGATGGCATTGCAGTTGCAGTCTCCCTCCACATTTTAATCAAACATATAAAGCTGTTCTTTTCCTGTAATACTTTTGTGTTCCTTTACAAAAGATGTTTGACAAGACTAAGAGGTGCCAGGTTTCAGGAGCAAGGTAAATCATGTGTTGCTTACTGTAATTCATGTAAAATTTTGCTTCAGAAGCATTTCCACCCTGACCAGAATACAGTTCTTACTGAATATTGTGCAAAATATTGTCAATCAGCAGCTTCAGTTCAAATGAGTCTGTATCAGAAAATATATGTATAAATGCACATGTAATGACAGTGAGGAGTGGAATGTGGAAAACTGAGACTGTTGAAATTGCACTAAGGACGTCTCAGACTGTAAGTCTGTTTTGTAAAAAGACGAACGTCTACAGAATGTACTTGTAATTCTTTACACACAAAAAGGGGAAAATATTGGAGCTGATGGTACTTAGAGGTTATTATTTATTGTACAATGGTTTAATTGGTCCAGCCCATCTGAGATAAAATTGGGCTGTATGTGGCCCATGAACTTAAATGAGTTTGACACCCCTGATCTAAAGGATTTCCATGTGATGGCAGGGTGAACTCAGGTTCTGAATATTTCACTCACTGTTATCATAGAGCCTCAATGATGAGTTGGATCTAGCTGATATGATGAGGGGACTTAAAGGGAACACTTAACCCACAAAATGATCATTCATATATCAGTTACTCACCATGTGTTACTTTGAGTTTGTGAAGACAACTTGCATTTTTCTCGCAATTCTCAATGGTCAACGAAGAATCCAAAAATGAAATGGTAAACATTCTTGATGAATTGAAGCAAAGGGGGCCGTGAACAACCTTTTACAAACTCTCACACAACTCTTGCAGTATATTCCACGTCTCATTTCTTCATTCATATACTCAGTACTTCCCAAACACATGCATTTTCACTCAAAACCAAAATATTTAGTTCAAACACTCGCTGATGCATGCTACTCATATGCACGTGTTTTAAGATAATGATGTTTTAGTGAATGCATTTTTTGGGAAGTAGTGAGCATACAACAGGATACATGAGAGCTGGATCATACTGCACAAGTTGTGTGACAGTTTGTAAAGAGATGTTTTGATATAGTTTTGCTGTTGTTAAATGTGTACCTTTTTTTAAAAATATTTTTTGCCTTTAATTGACAGGACAGCTAAGTGTGAAGAGAGGAGAGAGAGAGAGAGAGAGGGAATGACATGCAGCAAAGGGCCACAGGCTGGAGTCGAACCTGGGCCGCTGCGGCAAGAGCCTTGTACATGGGGCGCCTGCTCTATCCACTAAGCCACCAACGCCTCAAATGTGTACCTTTTTTACTCCAATTCAGGCAGAATTTTCTCTGTTACTACATTGTTTATTTACTCTCGAGACATGCAAGAAAAACAAGGTTTTCTTCGCAAATTCATGAAACACATTGTGAGTAACTGATATACAAATGATCATTCTGTGGGTGAAGTGCTCCTTTAAAGAAAATTGGATGTTGCTATTGTTAGACTACTGTGAGTAAACACCAGAAAAACACAGAATATCCCTTTTCAGCCTTGGCAGGAAAGGAAGGTGAGGAAAGTGTGAGATAAATTAGACACACCTGTGATCTGGGGGAGGGGAGAAGCTAACAAAGGAAGCATGGAGGAGAGTAGGAAGGGTGACTTAAGGTTGAATCCAGTTTCTGGACATCTTTGCTAAAAAGAAAGAGAAACAGTAATGTATATAAAAGTAAACAGAGTGGCAGTTGTGTTAAGAATTCCCTGGATTTCCTGGACTTCACTGGGCTGCAGTGTGCTGTTGGAAGTTTGCTGATCCCTCTTGCAGGTATGTATTAATCTTGTTATGTGTGTGCCCTGCTCGCATGTTGCTCCTTGTCTTTATTGGACCTGCACATGTCAAGATAAATCTCCTTTCCTGCAGCTTCCCTCACTTCTCTTATTCTCCTGCCTCAGTATAATGTGCATTACTCCTCATTTTGGATTTTGGGATAGCAAGCTATCTGGGCAGAATTGTGTTTATGCCCATCGTCTGGCACATTTAGGATTAGTCAACCCTACAACGTAACCATGGAGGCAAAGTAAAATAAGCCGGTGCTCATGAGCAGGATTCAGCACCACAGCAGACTGGACAGCTCCGCCTTGAGCTCACGTTTACAGGAAGCTTACAGTGTATTACAGACATGTTTACACGTTTAGTGATTTATGCTGATGGTAGAATATTGTGCAACAATAGTTTAAGGGTCACCATATACTTTTTACAATATTAGGATGACTGGATGAGGCTGCAGCTCAACATATCAAAAGAACATCAAAGAGCATCAGCGTCCTGAGTGGCAGCCTCAGCATTATGTAAGCATTACTGGGAAAAAGGATTGCAAAATAAAATAACTGCTGTGATGGGATGAAAAACATTACCAAAAACCCTATGTGGCCTTTTGGAGACTACATTATGGTGTTCTGTTAGGCCCTAATATTCTTTTATCCTCTTTAGTTTTAATGCTCAGTGTTTTTTGCTCTGTCTATAGGGGGAGATGGTTTTAGGAAAACTTCAGCAATACCCTTATCTCTACTTGGAAGCCATTTAAGTAAACAGAAAGCCTTAAAGTTGGGTAGTCAAAACTCTGCAACAACAACAACAAAAAAAAAAACAGGAGAATTTGAAAATACAGCCCTCATCCCACAGCTGACTTGAATGTGGCCAACACAAATCGCCCAGCGTTGGGTGTCACAGCAGGCTGGTGGCCTGCAGCATCACCTGGTCTAACCTATGTAACAGCAGTAACAAAAAGTTTGCTGATGCAGCAGGGAGTCGGGGCTGTCCAGTCCCCTGGAGGTTGGGATTGTGTAGGCTGAATTTTAGTTGCTTTAGCCACTGACTGGGGGTCCATCTGTGGAGATGGTGCTTGGTATTTTTCTGGTGAGGTTGTTCATAGTGGCAGGGAGTGATTTGAGGCTCTAGCTAACTTAAGCTACATTAATGTACTGTAAACTTGAAGCCACAGCTGTGAGCTGTGAGCTACAATAAGCAGAAGGCTAAGGCCACAATCACACAGTTTGTTTTGCAGGTCGCAAAATGCGCGGTGCGTCACACGGAAAAAATTGAATGCCACTAGTAAAAAAAAAAAAAAAAATGCTTGCTGCACCTTTTTATTAATGCCAGGCAACCACCCCATCATGTCCAACTGATTAATTCTCATTAATGCGAATGAGCAAAAAGATCAAAGTTATTAGCCATAAAACCAAAACAATGAACTAAAAGATGCAAATAACATTCTTAATGGGTTTGTTAGGTCAAGTTAATTCTTTCAATTTACAAACAGGCTATTAATCCATTGAAATAAATTTTGATTTTAGCAGTTTTAAGGCTCATTTTAAAGTGTGACTGTTTTGTGGTAGAACAATAAATAATTTAAATAAAGAACAATTTTATTATTTCTCCACCAGAATCACAGTACACTTATTGCAGCAGCATTTAGGTGATAATGTAAAAAGATAAACACATATGTTAACACCTGGACAAATACTGTAACTACTATGTGAAACAGAAAATGGAGGAGCAATACTACATATGATCTGTGACAACTTTTGTGATAATTAAACTCCCTAACAAGTCTATAACACTTCCCATTATCGCACACACACACACACACACACACTGGGAAATCCTTGTGAAGAGTAAAGCCATTGACAAATTTTTACACAGTTTAAGACTAAAAGAGGTTTAGAGAGAATTAGCTAATAGTGATTGGGTTATGTAAGCTCAAAGGTCCACTGAAGAGGAGACAAACACACACACTCACACACGCAGGCAGGCATGCACACACACACACACACACACACACACACACACACAAATGATATTCAAAGCAGTCAGAGGCCAGTAGTGTATAAAATACACAAACTATGTCTACATGAAACGCGACATTTCCTTCATTCTTTTGTACTAAATATCCCTACTTCTTCACCTTTTTCACACATTATAGGAGATTGAGTGGTTAATCTCTTCAAATGTCTCCCTTGCTTTCACCAGGCAGCCAGGGCTTTTGTTTGCTGAACGAGAAGCTAAGAATTAATCCTCATTACACAATGAAGGAAAAGCTGTTGGTGAGTTCAAATGCTGCATGTGTGAATGTTCATCATGTGACAGCCCTGTGTATATGGTTTTAAATACACCACTTTCATGTAACACTCCATGAGTTTAAGGTGTTGTGTAACTTCTGACCGAGGTCTGCTCCTGGCAGGAAAATGTCACTTTATAGACTTGGTTAGTCAAACATTTCCACCAAGCCACATCTGCCAACTGTATCACTGTGCAGAAGGAAGAGTGCATCTACTCATGGACAATAGCAATGGTGGGTCTTCACAGACAGTTGCTTGGGGTGCAACCCAGAAGGGGTGGGTGCCAAAATGGCATTAAATAACCCTAGATAAAGCCCTAGATAAATAACAGAGAAAAATAAAAACATATTGATAATCCACTTTAGTTAAAAGAAGCAACTGCCCACGGGAAGTCAAACACAATTTCAATGCCAGGGCTTTAGCCTGTTTGACCAGAAATTATTTGTTTTTCACAGACACAACAGGTGGCAGTTTAAAGGGACAGCTCATCCCCAAATCAAAAATACTTATTTGTCCTCTTACATATAGTGCTGTTTATCAAACTAGATTGTTTTGGTGTGAGTTGTTGTTTAGTGTTGGAGATATTGGTCAAAAAATGTCTGCCTTCTCATCAATACAATGGAAATAATTGGCACAAAAAAACATCTGAAAAACTCAACAGCAACGTCTCTTTACAGAAATTATGACTCGGTCACTCAAGTTAATCCACAGACCTTGTTGCGAGCAGTTTCATAGGAACTATTTTTTATCTACTACACCCACCATGCAGGAGGAAGCATGCATCTACTGCTAGCTCACCTAGCACCACTGAGCTAGCTAATGTTACAGCTCAGCCAAGGAGGGCACCATTGATGTTTACATTTTGCTCTGTCAGGAGCACGAGCCGCTTGATGCTAGATGCACGCTTCCTTCTGTGTGGTGATACAGTTGGTAGGTGTAGTTCAATAGAAAATAAATAGTTCCTACATGAAACTGCTCCAAACAAGGTCTGTGGATTATCTTGAGTAACAGGGTCATGATTTCTGGAAAGAGACATTGCCGTTGAGTTTTTCAAATGTAATTTATTAGTACTTTGAGCACCACAAGCCGAGTGCCATCTAGTTTCATTATATTTGAGAGAAGGCAGACATTTCTACGGGCGATATCTTCAACACTCTGCAACTCACACCAAAACAATCTAGACCGATAAATAGCATTACAGGTAAGAGGGAAAATATGTATTTTTGTTTTTGGGGTGAACTGTCCCTTTAAGATATTAAATCATACTATTTTCTCTTTAAATAACGGTGTACATTAAATTGTGACATTTATGTTAAAATATTTCTACAGTGATGGTTCTCCTTCACCAGGCTCCTATCTGAGAAATGAACCTGTGTGCACAACGTCAGTGAATCCTCTAGAGGGCGACTGCAGCCTGTGGTCCTCATCCTGCTCTATTTGGTTCAAACTCTGTGATGTGTTAAAGATCCTTGTTGAGGATTATATGACTTAAAATGATGAATTTCAAATAATTGTTATTAATAAAACCATTGATTTTATAATTGGTCCCTCTCTCAGACACACACACTAACATACTTCATAGCATGTTGTGTGATTAACATGGTAATTTTTATCTTTTTCATCTCTTTAAGAATTCTGTAATATTCTATTTATATGTCTTTTTATTATTAATCTATGCAGAATTCCATCTCCCCTTCCCAAGCATCCCCACTATTCTAATACTGTTGTGTTATGTTCCTCATTGTTTCCCTCTTAGCTTGATTACATTCCTGTGTAGAGACAGTTATGCTGCAAAAACCCTAGTATACACGCACACGCCCTTGTGCAAACTTTACTCACCGTTGATTGGTCGATACACAGCCAGAGAGGGTGGGGTGGGGGGGGGGGGAGCCGTGATTAATTAGCATACCTATCCAAACTCATAAATGCGCCGGCAGCCTCACCTGATGCTTCAAACAGCATCAAACACACGGAGGAGGAGAGGGACTTCGAGAGTAGTGCATGGCACGAGAGTCCAACACGGTGGAAGTAAAATTCAGATTGGGAGAAGCAAGTTCAGGCAAGTTCACTCACCTCACAGAGACGCACATAGCCAGGTCCGGTCACCGTCTGCGGTCTGTGCGTAAAAGCGCACAGCCAAAACAGAACTTCACGCACCTCCAGGAGACTGCTTCCCTCTTCTTCTTCTTCCGCCTCCTTCTCCTCCTCCTCCGGCTCTCCAAGGTCGGCGGTGGTCTGAGAGTTCCCTGTCGGCCGGTTTGTGACTTTCACACCCGGTTCTGCTGAGTTGTAGCCAGTCCGACCCAGAGCCCCGGGTCACCCATGAGGCTAGAGGCCGCAGCCAGGATGGATGTGTTCAGGAAGCTGTGGAAGGCGCGGAAGCTGATCGTTGTGGTGTTCATCCCGCTGTCCCTGCTTCCATTACCACTCATCCACCCCACCAGCGTGAGTAAAATACAATATGATTTTTTTTTTATAGCCTATACAAGCACAGAAACGAAACATCAACTTCTGACAGAAAGTTGTAACTTTCAGCCTAAGAGCACAGTTGAATTTTATGGTGGAATTTAAGGAAGATTACCAATAAAATATGACAAACTAGGTAAACTACCTCTCACTGTAAGGGTTATTTTTGGCTATTATATTGGGAATTAATTACATATAAGTGTGACTTACTTAGTAAATTGTCCATATAGGTAAATAGGTGACTTTTAAAGCACATGTCGTAGATATAGGGGATATAATTGTCATTTTTAAGACATAAATACAAGAAGTAGGTGAGTCTAATAAGAATATTATATGTGACTAATGATACTACAGTGTGTTTTGTTTTTTTTAATTTCAACACAAAAATTAGTTTAGTTAGTCATTAGATATATCAACAAACCACATAAATACCTAGAAAACATCCGATTCATCAGTAAACAAAACATCCAGCTGATCTGTTGGTCCTCCTGGTTGCTGCTGATGGCTTTAGTGTCCAGATTCTGGTATGTGTATGTATGTGTATGTGAGGGAGAGAAAGAGAGTATCAATCAAAAGGCACACTGTCTACTGTTTTGATGAATGCTTGTCCCGAGCTGTCCCGATCATCAGCTGAGCTGTGTGTGTGGAGGAGAGATGTCGCGATATGTTGATGAGATGGAGATCAGTGTGCTGCTGAAGAGCAAAGAGGGAGAGAGGGGGACAGAAACAGAGGAGGAGTAAACAAGTTGATGGTTATTTAGGCTCGTGCCCAGTTGAATTGTCCTCTGTGAAAGCCACTGAAAAGATCTTATCTGCCCTGTAGCTCATGTTTGTCTTTAGAAATGACAGACAAGAGAAACTGCATTTGAAATAATAGGATTATCTCAGTCTGGGTAAATCCAATCTCTGCAGGAATTCACATTTTATTGAATTAAACTTTTTGTTCCAAGAAACAGCGTGGCTGCCTCAAGACTAAGTCAAACATTAAGATAAAGATCTGCTGATGCAGGGTGATAATGTGTAGAAATGTCTGACGACATGAGAGCCAAAAGCATATTGCTTCTAAACTTAAACATCATTGCAACTCTAGATGTCTTGTTGCAGTTTGGTAAGTTTGTCTGTTGTATCAAACTTTGAGATTCAGAGGAGTTGCTTGTAGACAGGATTGTGTTTAGTGAGGCTCAGACTTGTGTGATTTGTCTGGTTAGGTGTTAGGAGTGAGCTAAAACCCCCTCACTTGTCAACATGCCTTCATGCCAGATTAAATTGTATCCTGCAAAAAGCACTTACAGCTGTATCATATCCTGAGGAAAGCTTGACTGAGAGTACATTTTCTGGCTCTAGTAAGTGACAGAAAGGGTGACAAGCAGGAAACTTAAGCTTGAAAATGTCCTTTCAGAGGGTTTTTCTACAGTTAAGGGTCTAAATGGTCACAAATTAGCCTTTCATATACTACCATTACATGTGAGTAACAACACTAACTAACTAACTAACTAACATTTCCCTGAAAAATAAGTACCTCTTTGACCTTTGTAATAGAGCTGGGTGATATGGAGAAAACCAAATATCATATATGTTATATATTATATTATATCATTATATTATATCATATATTTTATCAATAATCATCAGTAATGTTATAATCAAGTTTATTGGCATATACACAGATAAAACAAGTTTCCCTGTCCAATGAAATTCTTCCTTTGCCTTCCACTCCGAATGCCTTTAAACAATAAAGTACAAGTTAGGTATCTAAGTGGGGAAATAACAGAGCATCTAGAACAGTCAGATAAGTTCAGAAAATTACTGTATGCAACTTTAAAAACCAGGAAAATACAAAACTTATGATATTTTGATATTAAAAATCTCAGACAATATCTAGTCTCATTTTTGGGGCTTCAAAGCTTCAGTGATAGTCATTACCGGTGAATATTCAAGGCTTCATCGAGACACAACAGGACTGCCCAAACTCGATCCTATTTTAGTCAGACTTAGTGCCGCTGCATCGTTGTGTGAGAGAGAGTGAAAACGTCACATTTCGTTTGTCCTTCTTTTGTTCCTTTGTCGGAGAGACAATTTAATTGCTTGAAGTGAAAGTCAACAACTACGCTGAGGACACTGGTCCATTCGTGTCTGACACTTGCCAAGTCCTTTCAGTTTCCTCCTCAAGTTTACTGGTGAAAAAACAAATACAATACAAAAAACAAAGCATTCAAATATTTATCTGTTGCTCTTTAAAAAAGATTTGAATGTGTTTCTCAAGATTTACCTCTTTGTCCTAATCCAAACAAAGATGCTTGCTAGAAATTGCATCTAGAATTAAGAATTAATTATGAATTCTAGCATCAGTGATACTGGTTCGTTCTTTCGTTACTTCCTATTTTATACTTTATTATGGACAGCTGTGGCTGAGTAGAATGGGGCGTCCACTCATCAGAAAATCAGGGGTTGTATCCCTGTCTCCTCCAGTCCACATGTCAAAGTGTCCTTGGGAAAGATACTGAAACCCAAAATGCTCCTGAAGGCTGTGCCACTGGTGTGTGAATGTTTAACTGAGTAGCAGGTGGCACCTTGTGTGGTAGCTTAACCACCACTTTGTGAATGTGTGTGTGTGTGTGTGTGTGTGTGTGTGTGTGTGAATGGCTGGATGTGGCAAGGAGTGTAAAAGCTCTTTGAATGGTTGAAAGACTAGAACGGCACTATACAAGAGGAAGTCCCTTTACTATCCATTCACAAAATTACATGCTTGTTTTTCAGAGAAATCAGAAGGCGACACCATTGTAGATAGAACCATTAAAGCTGCAAAGAACATACAGGACGTGATTTTGAGTCTAAAGGTATTTAAATGAACTGTAACAGTTGTTTTTGTTTGTATCTGACATTCAAATAAATAACCATGCAGTCACATGTTTATATTACATCATTAATAGGAACTTTCAGCCAGGTTTTTTTTAGCACTTGCTAAATGAGGTTGTTACTAAACAACCAGCGTGTCAATCGGAACAAGTGGTGACAGGTTGTTTATGTGATATAAATGAGCTCTCCTGTGTCACACGTATTTGTGTTCCTTGTAACATCATTATTATTCAAAGGAACTGTTATGTGCTCACAAGTTGTCCATCAGCCAATCAGCTCAGTCGCGCAGGAGCCTTGCTGTTATGTCAGGACTGGTGGATGTTTGGCACGAGTGGGTGGCGCAGGATGAGGCCAAAAACACCCAAAGGAACAAAAACTTCACTACAAAGAAAAGGACAGAAACAATCCAAGCAATTAAGTTATATAATCATCCACCACCACGCTGGATTTGGGCCCCACGTGGCTTCCTTACGACACCAGGGACCCCAGACTGTGACAAGAATGTGACAGGGGTTTGTAGCTTGTGTTTGGAGTAGTACTGGGTCCAGCTGCAACAGATCAGAACATCTGCTGGATGCAGTCAGGCGAGGTCAGAGAGAGAGAGGGACACAGACTTGACGGAAATTCAAAGCCAATGGCAGAAATGCAGAATGCTCATCAGTCATGTTTGTGCCATTTTGCATCCCCTTATAAATAAGGTTGGTTCACCTTGGTTCAGACTGAAATAACTCAACAGCTGTTGGATGGAGTGACAATAAAGTTTGTAAAGGTATTCATGGTTCCCATATGATGAACCCTAATGACTTTGTTGACTTTTCCTCTAGCACAACCCAAAGGTTCATATTTGTGTTTTTGTTGTTGTTGTTGTTGTTTGTGTAAAAGGCTCCACAACTATTGGATAGATTGTCAGGAAATTGTTACAGATTGGTGCAAGAATGAGTCCTTAAAATCTGTAAATGAGCTAGCATTTTAGCACTTCTGGTGCCCTCGTCTTGAAGTCAATGGGTTTTTGGTTAGATACATGAGATAAGATCTGTGGTTAACATAAGCTTAAAAGACTTTGATGTTTTGTTCTGCAACATAAAATATGTCAGTAAATATCCCACTTATGACTTTGAGACATTTATGTGTTTTTAAAAAGGCGGTTGCTAACAGGTGGCTAAATGAGACAATATCGGGTGTCAGAGACATTAAAAACATCTTCACGGCAAACATTGCCAATACAGTCTCACGGTGGTGATGTTGAAGTCATGTGCCCATGGTGTAGTTTGTTTATTGTCTTACATTAGCTTTTTACTTCTGGCAATCGCACATATTCGTTTCTGAAGATTATCTTGCTGAACAAAATGTGCAGATAAACTTTTGTTTGCCACAGAGCTTATTTTCTACAATAATTAAAAATCTAACAAAAAAATCCCTGTAGCTTTTTGTATGCAGCACAATCATCAATTCGGAATATCTATGAGGCCAGTATTTTGGTTTATGATCAAATATTACCTGCAAAACCGATGACATGTCCATCATCCTCAGCTGAGCTAAGTAGCCAATGTTAGCATGCTAACATGCTAAACTAAAACATTGAACTTTAGACTGTATAAATAATGGACGTAGCTACCGTGACATCACCCTCTGGTTTATAGACTGTTGTTTTGAAGCCTCAAGTTTGGCATCTTAGCCATCGCCGTCTTGTTTTGTTTTTTTTGTTTTTTTTTGGGAACCAAAAGCAACCGTATATGGATGAGAAGCTGGAGCTGACTCAAACTGTGGCTATGCCTCAAAGACAGCCTGTCACTCAGGCAACCTTGCCTGTAAATATACATAACTGTGGGGCTTAATAGAATATAAATGGGTTAGTTGTTTTTTTTTTTTTGTTTTTTTTTTAATTACACCCCCTGCCGTACAGTTGGCATGAAGATAGAAATTAGCTAAAATGTTTTTTTGGGGCCTCAGGTGGTCATTTGATGAACTGCCGTTTTGGACACTTCCACACTGGCTTCATTTTACAGCATCAGAGGTTACTGCTTGCGTTAAACATGGTTAGCATTATACCCTGCAGATGCAACAGGGCTTTAGACTCCTAGTCTTGTCAAATTTACACTGATACATTGTACCCTACATGACAGCAAATCACATTATGTTGCATTTAAAGTACAGTTGGGAATATCATATTCAGAATGATTCCCACATTGTTATTTATTAGCAGAGAGCACTAAAACTCAACCTGTGATGGTAAAATAGGTGTTTATTGTTGAGTTTGTGAGCTAGTGTGTGGGTGATACATGAATGTGTCATAGCGCTTGTAGTTAGTGATTCTTACATCTCACTTAATTTAGCAAAAATAGATATGGTCTCTAGATTTTAAGGCTTTACTATGCCTTATGTATGTGTTTGATTTTATTTGTGACGTTGGTGTAGTTAAGTTTGTATATCAGTGTGCTTACTATGCATTTAAAACAGATTGTGTATGTGTGTTTGTGTTATCTGTCATTTTAAACACCCATTTAGCCCTCTGCTGATTAGTTCAGTGAATACAGGTTTCAGCTGGGACCTGATTTGCCTATCAGGGGTACATAAGTCACTGTGTTTTTTTCCCCTAAAAAACAATCATCTCCATTTCCTAAGCTGTCCACAGATAACAGGAGGTTGATGAGCCAATCAATGGGCTCCTGTTACATTTTATGACAGCAATCGGCCTGTCAGCTGTAAAACTGTCAGAGTTTGAGGAACCGTCCCTCTCATTTGTTTGAAGTTTTTAGGCCATGAAGATTTAATTTACTGGACACAAAGTCCCTGAAACCATATGTGGTACCATCAGAGATGAACAGTTTGGTTAGTTAATTCTGTCAGATATCTGCCAGCCAGAGACACTGATATGTCTATGTTTAGATTTTGTCAGTATGAGATGGAAAGTCAAAGGAAAGATTTGATTGTTCCCAATTAGGGCTCAACCCTGTTTCTCTAGTGCAGCCTGCTGAGACACACACAAACCTTGTCCCTTTCACTTCAAGCACTCCAGCATCCACATTCTTTTTAAGCCTCAGAAAATCGAGTGAACTTTCGCCTACATTTTCTTTAAAAGCCCTTGAATTTTCATGCTTGTCACAGCAGCTGTTGCCTCTCTGTCATTCCCTGTTTCCCTAAAAACATCAGTTAATCTGAAGGAAATCTCCAGGTAGGGTGACAAAGATGCATTTTCATGTTTCAGTCTCACTTGTTTTCACTGAAATAAAGTACAATGTATTAAAACAAACTGCAAATAGCTCTAGCCTACTCTGCAAGTAAAAGAAGCTGAAACCTTTTTCCAAAAACACACATTTTAGGTCTGACCTCAAAGCAAACACAGGCTTTTCTTCCATTAGAATACCAATGTATATTGACTTCTGCTCATTGTCTCAGTATAAAGTCTGGTTATCACAGAGGTCATATCAGCGACTCTGCCTTTTCGCTTACCCAGCACTTTGCCCTTGACTTGCAAAACAGATGGATGTTTGAAGATCTGATTGAGGTTGCAGTCCTTGTGTGGCAACTATCTTCTGATAGTCAGAGACCAATAGTCAATGATCAGTGATTGCTGAATCAGACAATCTCTGGTGTGTATCTCTGTCCTATAATGATACTCACATGAGCCTCCTCTCAGAGACAGAGCCCTCAGTCACAGCTTTTTAACTCACCATCTAGATTAAGAGAGTGTGTTTGTTGGGATACAGCTTCATGTTGCTATTAAAAAGGTACATGAAAGTTTTATATCTTAAAAACAGATTTAATTCAATCAACAGACAGCAGAGAGGCAGAAAGCATAAATAAATCCTATGACACACTTGGCAGTGACTTCTGTAAAGTTCGTGGTTTGAGTGGCTGTGAGGTCTCAACAGGTCTGGACATGTTGGAGCCCCGTGGCTAATTCTCCCCCTTCTGGGTTTATTAATTTGAGATTAACTGACCTGTTGCTGGCAACATGTTACACTGAATGTTCCTCTTACGTAAAAGTACTACAAGCTCACACAGCATGTGGCAGAAGTGCGTAGTTCTATGTTTAATACTATTGTGGGGTTGTGGGGGGTAAACTCTGTATCCAAATATTACATTAAACACAAAAGTCACGTTTCAGTGCAAGTTCAGTACAGTGGGGAAAAAAAAACCCTAAATGTTTAAGGACATTTATTTGAGACAGACAGTAGTGTGATCACAGACAGACACACTTACTGTGGTCTGAGGTATCATTTTGCCCATTGAAACTTTGGCAAACTATTTTTATTATAAAAATAAGGAGCATTTAAACACTTGTGTATTACACTGTGTGAACACTGAATAAACACTTTCCCAGAAGGCAACAAGTCACAGGAGCCTATAAAACTGAAAAGCTTGTCTTATGCTATGAAATTGAAAATACCGGAATACATAAAACAATATGAAGTAAAATGTGTGTATTGATGTTTCAATTAGTTCCTCCTTGGATATATTTAAACATTCAAATATTTATTCTGCCAGTGTTTGGCACCGCTAGTAGATGCTGTCAGATTAACATTAACATGTTGGATGTATTTCATTCACACACCATACGACGGTGAGGAAACGCCAACGCACTGTCCTTGTCTTATATACACATCTCTCTCCACTGCTGTTGTAGCTGACTGGGAACTCCCAGGCAGGTCTTCCAACTCCAGCATTTCATTTGCGTTGGCCATATCTTGCATGCAAAACCGCTTGTTTAGCCTTAGCATGTTGCTAATAGCGTAGCTACCACTGTATTCTGCATGCACTGAATCACGACCCCCTGTACTAAGACACTTCAATATGAACACACAAACTGTTATAATCTCAATTAAAAGCCATGGTAAAAAACGTGTTTAATTTCTAACAGTGCTTTGTCTCCATTTTTTGACTGACATTTGCCTGGTATTAAGTACATGAGCTTGTTGACAATATTTTTCTGCAACTTGAATATCAACTGTAGAGATACATCCTTGAATTTGGGGTTCAGATTTTCCTCTGAACGGTGTAAAAGGTTAACAAAAGTCTTGGTAGTTTTCACAAGGTCTTAAACAAATGTCATGAGACATTTAGTTTTTAAGGTTGGAGAGCCTGTCACTAAGCCCGCTGGTGTTGCGACAGAGCAGTATGAGAGGCCGGTATATCTGTTATATAACGATAACCAGATTAATGCAACATCAGTGTGTGTGTTTGTGGGTATGTGTGTGAGAGAAAGAAGGAAAGAATGCGTGAGTATAAATCACACCTCACACACATCACAATTGCTACCACTCCCTTATCTGTTTGATAAGTATGAAGCTAGCTTAAATTATCTTAGGATAAAAAAACATGGGGTAAACAGCTAGCCTGTCTCCATCCAAAGTTAATAAAAATTTTCTTATGACCCCATGTACACCCCAAGTTGTCATATTTACACTTTGTTTTTGTACAAACTAACAATGAGATGTAAGGTATCAATTAGTGAGCTCTAGATAAGCAGGTAGCCATATATTTTAAGCTAGCTGTTTCCCCCTGCTCCCAGACTTTATGATAAGCTAAGATAATGGTATGCTGGCTATCAGCTTCTCTCGTTTTTCAAAGTTTTCTACGTTGCCATAGCCTACATGTTTAAATATATCTACTTTTGATGGTAAGTATAAAAAACCTGTGTGGTCAGTGTTGAAGCATTAACTGTTCCTCCCTTTGTGTTTTCCGACTTACAGGAGGCATGTTGTGCGTACGTGCTGATGGTGACAGCAGTCTACTGGGTGTCTGAGGCTGTTCCCCTGGGTGCTGCTGCTCTGGTACCTGCCTTCCTCTATCCGCTCTTTGGGGTACTCAAGTCCAGCGAGGTGGGTCTCTGTGGTATTGTTAGCTGTCTGTCTGTCTTTTAGTGCAAACATTTCTAAGGCTGAAACGATCTGTCTTTTTAGTTGCTGAGGACAAAAGAGCTAAAGGGCGGGAAGCTATGTAGTTACAGTGCTAACTATAACTAAACACTCAAGTTAGACAAAGTGTAATCTCTCAAGACAGATTCTGCAATTTACATTGCATTACATTGGGCTGTCGGCAGCCCTGTGTGAAAGACGACGGGGGGGGGGGGGGCTTTGAGTTTGAACGATGCTGCGCTTTAGCCAATCACAATGGAGGGGGTGTAGCCGAGACGTGCAGGTGTCCCCAGGAAATGTGTACCTACAGAAACAGCAAGCTCTGCGTCCATAGCGACCACTCCACCCAAAACGCCGTCTCGTCAACGTGAATTTTTTTTTTTTTCCCAGCGGATGTCTGAGTTACAACATGATTGAGCTAACTGAAGTAGTTTCATGTCGTATCTGACAATGGGAGGCCTTTAACAGATGATGTCCTGATGTTAGCTTTGCTAACTGTCCCTGTCAGCTGCAGCCACTGATGCTTTCTAAACATTGTGATTTCCCATAACTGAATAAATACCACACATAGCAACACAAAACTGCTTTGTTAGCTCAATCATGTTGTAACTAAGATATCCGCTGGAAAAAATATTTTATTCATGGACCGTTTATTGAGTTATTACCTTATTTTTATACAGTCTGTGGTTATTACAGACACCGCTAACGTCTAACGTTAACAGCTAACAGTTAGCCCAACTAATCTACGATAACCATGTTATTAATTACAAAACATGCACACAGAAATAGTAACGTTTGTTCAATCATTGTGTTTATAGACTTAACGAACATCAGATTAGTCTACATGGTGATATAGTGACGTGAAAAATGTGATACATAGCTAAACTCTGCTGGTTTTCTACCCAAAGTATTTGTAAACAACACAGCGATTCCCTGGGGGCACTGCCAGAAGTGAAGGGCGTGAGCGATCGCTGAGGCCCCTGCACTTCCATTAGTCAAAAACTCCAGGCTGTGCCTCCAGAGGTAAAGGAAGAAAAAAAAAAGTTTTGTTTTGTTTTTTTTTTAAACAGATGGATTTCCAGATTGGACAAAGTGTGGTTGCTGTAAACAGTGAGCTTAAAGAGGTTAAAAAGGCCACATAAGGCCACAAAGTTCGGTGATAATTTTCTGTTGGTTTTGTCACTGCCAGATATCGTACATCCACATCAATCTTTGACAGTCAGATAAAAGTTTGAGTGGCCCTCACCACCCTCATTGCTCTTCCCTAATTACCTTTGATAACATTATCTTTTCACGAAGACTACATTAACGTAGATAGCAATTTCCTGACATCAGTGTGATTAGAAATTGACTTGTAAACACAAAATTCTGATTGCTTCAACCCAAAGGATGATAGGCTAATAGTTTTGTAATACTGGAGCTGAGACAAAGAGAATATCAGTTTTAGCTGCAATATTGACAGTTATTTAAGTATTGTATTTTAGGTAGAGAGCTGCTACTATTTTGTTTCATTGGTTTGTATACATAGCAAGTAATGAACTCTACTGACCCTAATCTCAATAAGCTTATGTTGAAATGTGCCTGTTTACATGGGGTATTCACAGAACTGTTCCATTTGTATTTTTAAATTAACATGTTGCAGACCAAAGTGCTCATTTGATAATTGAGGATACACACACTCTCTTTACTGTTTGTCACAACATCTTTTCCCTGTAAGAGACGTGAAACTTTTTATCTTTGTTTAAGTAAATGTATGGAGGGGAAACAAGGGTTCAACGTTCGCCAAAGAAGGACAAGTGAGAGTAACACTTAGGGGTTAGGGTTAAACCATGTAGGGCTTAACAGCAATGCAGGGAACCAGCGATCCTCGGATATCGTGTTGTGACAGCATATTACGGCGCTGGTAGTAAGAGTCAGCTGATCAGATTGCTGTATATGCGGATGTACAGTAAGTCCAGATCAGCAAGAAAATGGGTGAAAGGCCATTCTGTCCTCTGCACTAAGTATATTTAAAGAACTCAGATCCACCTGCATATGTCTGTAAGCTTTTAACTATGCGAGAGGTTTCTTGGATGCATATAAGTGCTCATGAGTGTTTTATGATGTGGTATTACTTATTGTATTATGTGTCTGTGTCAAGGCTTTATCAGCCATGACTCTATGGAGAAAACCCCATTAAGCCGGCACTTATCATCATCATCCCACTGATGTCTCTCAGTGCTCTTTCATCTTTGAGTACATGCACTCAAACGTGACACTTAAACACTTTCCCAACCATCGTCCCCACCGCCAAGTCTGCATCTTGGTGACATTGGATTTGCATGACTTGTGACAGCATCACTTATTTTTATACTGGTAACACAAGTTTCCTCTCCATTAAACTCACTTTCATATCAGCATTACATAAAAAGTGAGCTGTACGCCTCATATGACCAAATCGCATTGACAAACAGTGACAAAGCAGCCTGTTAACACTGCTGTAAGCCTCTTGTGATGGTGTTCTGTAAATATGCCAGTAGAGAGGTTTATGCAACATTTCCAGTTTATTATCGTATTCCCAGTCTCCCCCTAACACCCTCACTTTCCCAAATGAAACCTCAACTAAGTGCTGGCAGAGTGCCTGTGTAGCACATTACTACGCATAGTGCACACAACTAAAGTTCCTGACTGAAATGATTAACACTAATTTCTTTTGTCTTTTTATGCTGGTAATTCACATTAGTACAAATTAGGCTCATATTTGATCTGGTTAAGTTTTCCACATGTCATTTTCTAAGTTTTTCCTAAGTTTTTCTTTAAGTAATACTTAACCCACCAGACACATCAGGTTGGCCTGCTAGAATAATTTTCAAAGTGGTTTGATATTAAGCCAAATAATGGACCAGACCAGTATACTGAATTTTACTTTTAGGTATCACATTTGACAACAGCAAACAAGTGTCTGATTATCATGACGCACTGCATAACATCGGAGCTCTCTGTCCACACTGAATCCATTAAATATGCACTTCTGTTACATCATATAAACAACCACGTAAATATCAGCTGTGTGCTTGAGATCAGACTGGACATGTAATCACTCACTATCTTCCTACATTTGTAATCTACTTTTTAAACAAAAAAACACTGATTTATATTGTGATATTTACTGAATGTGACATACACAACACCAACAGTAAGTAGCCTAGCTTGTTGTTAGTGAGGGTCGTTTACCAGAACCTTTCAGCTCCCAACCAGCTGACACTGTATTTTGGGGTTTGTAGTGAAATAAGGAGGCATTGTGTAGCTAACTCCTTGATTCAGCTTAATGAACCACCCATTCCTCAACCATTGTAGTGTTTACAAAGCGAGCGACAGGAGTAAATAGAACCAGGGCAACCAACAAGACAACTCAAGAAGATGTTCCTCATCTTACACCGCCAGTTTAAATAGTAATGGTAAAGTGAAAATGCATAATTGACACATACAAATGATCATTTAGGTATCATATAAGTATTCCTTTAGGCACAAAGACATGCTAAAATTTATTGAAAATTACCCTATGTGATTATGGCCTCCAAATTGGACTTCATATTTATCAGGGAAATTGCTCTTTTAGGTGATTTTACCATTTTTAGAGTCATTTTGAAAAAGGAAAGGGTAGAGTTAAAAGCATTACCCTGCATCCTGTGTAGTTTCTTTCCTGTGTTACTCTGAGTTCATGGAAATGACAGAGAAGGAGAGTGCAAAGGAGCCATGTTAATAATGTCCAGCAGGAGGAAGTGCAGCAGGTTTTAGGTGAGAGGTGAGGAGACGCAGGCTTATA
This sequence comes from Epinephelus fuscoguttatus, assembly GCF_011397635.1. Lineage (NCBI taxonomy): Eukaryota > Metazoa > Chordata > Actinopteri > Perciformes > Serranidae > Epinephelus > Epinephelus fuscoguttatus. The sequence goes on along the minus strand of NC_064773.1, from coordinate 27,168,008 downwards.
CAACACTGTGAGGCCATGAACCCTGCAGGTGGGAAGTAGAGCAGATTAAAAAGAACAAATGGCAGACTGTAAGTGTTGATCCAAACGAAGGAGGGTGAAGTGGGGAAGTGGGTGAAGGAGGGAAAAGCAAAAGGCCCCATCACTCCTTTGTCTCCTCAGATCTTGTGCTGTTTGATTTCCTTAATTTAATCTTGTGTCATCGACCAAATTGTAAAAGTTGTTGAATATTTTGATGTTATATAAAGGTTTACTTTAAAAAGTGTCTCTTTTTGTGTGTTTAGGTGGCAGCAGAGTACTGTAAAGACACCACCCTGCTGCTGATGGGAGTCATCTGCCTGGCAGCCTCTATAGAGAAGTGGAACCTGCACAAACGCATTGCTCTGCGCATGGTGATGATTGCAGGGGCCAAGCCTGGCATGTGAGCAGCACACATATGTTCACACAGTCACTGTACACAGTAATTCCTCCTCACACTCAGATGTAGACACACACATCATTCAATGTCCCTCTCTCCTCCAGGTTGGTGCTGGGCTTCATGTGCTGCACAGTGTTTCTGTCCATGTGGCTCAGCAACACATCCACCACAGCCATGGTGATGCCCATAGCCGAAGCCGTCCTGCAGCAGTTGATCTGCACAGGCTTGGCCGACAGCCACGACGACTCTGAAACTGCTGAGGCCCCCGAGGATGACAGCGGTGCGTCTGGCTTCGTCACTTCAGGGGGAGGTCACTGAACTATAAAAGCTTCTTTGCAAAAAACTCTGAAATTAAACAGATGTTGATAGCAATACTTGCACCAAAAACTGCAAGTATTGCATGGATAACCCAGGGGATGTGCGGCAGAAGTTAAGCAAACTCAAAGTCAAAATCTTGATGTGTTGAGAAAATAGTTTTTGAATCCAACTGTAACAAAACAATAACACTTGTTAACTAGTCTTGCTCACCAGACCTTTCTCAAGAAAAGAAAAGTCTGGCTGGGCCGACTCTCACTTTGAGATTGGAGAAAAAAACGTCCCGGCTACTTGTATTTCTTTCAACCAATCAGAATCGTTCTGGGCAGTGCCACAGCAACGGTGCACTTGCAAAAATATTGCTGGGGGGAAACAGGTTTTGGTGTAACACGCCCACAAAAATATCGCCTACAGGACGTGAACTATGGCAGAAAAATAGCTACATCCCTGCAAGATCAAACACCGCAAAATTTAGTAAAGGACGTGTTGAAAACGGTTGAAAACTGCTACACAACCGGAGGTGGTAGGGCGGGACTTCAGCAGATGGCTTGCAGCGAACTTCCGCCCACTCAGACTACTTGTTAACAGAAGACTTTCAGCATGTTCCAACCACAAAGTGTATAAAAATAATGGATGTAACCACTGTGACGTTACACATTGGTTTGCGTAATCTCATTTTGAAGACTTGATTTTGGCATTTTGACCATTGCAGTCTTCAACTTTTGGAGCCAAAAGTGACCATATTTGGACCAGGCCCCCAAGAGCAGTGCCAGGCTTTGAAGCCAATTTTACATAGTGGCTAAACATGGAATTACAATGTTCATGTGATGTCATGGGGCTGAAAAAAAGACTTTTTCCTATAGGCTTACATTGTGCAAGAGACATCTGTAAATCAGTGGATTTTTTTTTTAAGCATCACAACCCCAACAAAATGTCTTGATGTCACTATTGGGGTTTGATCCATTCAGTCCAATAACATTTGGAAAGTAGCGGAGCGCTTCGCATTGGCGGGTTAGCTGCTTGGCCACCATAAGTCTCTATTGTGTTTGCTCAGTAGGCCCCATGATGCAGAAGATCTGGTTAATTTAGGCGCATTAAGCTTTTTTGGCTTTATGCACTTACATAGGAAGGAATGGGGCCCCGCTTCCATGGCTACATCCAGATTACTGTTATACATCCATGATTTGGACAAGAGGGTGGAACTAACCTTAACACTAGCTGCTTAGTTGGCACAGTTCATTTACAGTCTTTGGTTAATTGTGATAATGCTAATGCTAATGTTTGCTAGCGAAAACCATTACAACAAAATAGTACAACCAAATGTTAAACAAGATTTTTTAGGCGACCAAAACGTTACAGTTACACTTTTATAATTTTAAAAACACACTGACATAGCGGTTACACAGTTATGATGAATGTTTTTGTCTGCAGCTGTTTCAGATAAAGAAGAGACCCTGGACAAAAACCAGCTAGAACTGCTCTATCGGAATGACAGGTGTGTGGATGTTCGTGTATACAAATGCTGTATGTACTCTGTGTAGAGTTAATATTACTGATTTTTCTACAATTTCCCTAATTTTCTTCTTCCCAATTGCATCTACCTGTGATGGTCAGTATGTACCACAGCTCTTGTCATTGCCATCTTAAGCTGTTGGCCTGATAGAGTGTAGTGGAACAGCTTTTAAGCAATACCGTCTAATGCATTTGATTATCAGTAATTATAGTAACCCTGATCTTATACATCTATTGTGAAGTCTTAATTGTCTCTTATCTTCTCCCTTCAGCAACGACTGCACTAAACGGGAGCTCTCTGCACTAAGTGAGGTGAGACCTGTAAAGTCTTTATTTGTCAAGAAGACAGAGGTCAAATATCAGCAACAGAGCGACAGGAAAATCTGTTCAAGTCTTTTTCTCTGAGTCTCTTTTTCTTATTCTCAGGTACAGACTGGGGAGGCCAATGGTTTGGGTCTACAGCCAATCTCTAACCAGGCTTACATCAGACACACCAATGGACACCTGCCGCAGGTGAGAAACTCACACATTATTGGAAGGTAAAGAGGTGTATGTGTGACTGTATGGTAGCTGGAAACAAGGAAGACAAACACTCCTCCTTCCCTTACTGTTATGGTCAATTCATGTCATTATTAAGTTCAATATTCTCCTCACTCACTCTCAGGTTGCGATCGAAATCCCAAATGTGAAGCGGGTGAAAGCCAGGAGAGACTCCCAGTATCCCACCAAGAGGGATCACATGATCTGCAAATGCTTGTCGCTCAGCATCACTTACGCCGCGACAATTGGTGGTCTCATCACCATCACCGGCACATCGACCAATCTCATCTTTGCTGAGCAGTTTAACAAGTAAGTACACGCACACACTCAGCATCCACCGTCCACTGACAGAATAAATATAAAATAAGCTTTAAAAACTGGAGTCAGACAGATGTTTTGGTCTGGTATTAGCTCTAGTAGACACCATCACAACTCAAGCATATTTACAGCCTGATTGATCTCTTGGCTGCAGTGCTGGTCTGACTAAAATGTTAAACTCAGTGTTTGGGGGGCTCACAGGGTCTGAGATCAAACTAATCAGCCCCTTCAGTCCTGACAGAGCCGATTTCCTCCAGCCGCAGCACTAAGCCTGGCAGAATGGCCTCCTTCATGTTGCAGCTTGTTGGACAAAGGTCGAGTTTTGATTCTGTGCATGTGTTTGTGTGGGTGTGTGCAGTAGTAGTTGTAATCTTAAAATGAAATTTCAATCAATCCAAGCAATGAATATAAAACAATCTCCCTAAATGATACCTTTTGAGTTTTGAGTCAAATAAAGTCAAATTGTGTGCAAACACGACGCACTGTTCCCAACACCCTGAGTACAAAAATAGCCTGAGGTCAGCTTCTGTAAGTGAGGGGCCCCTTGTAAACAAGGTTGGTGTTGGTGTGTGTTCAGGTCAGCAAGTCCAAATCCTTTTTCTGCAACAAGTCCGTGCTAGTAAGACAAGGTCAGGCGATCACATTGTTGCATGCTCAGCGAATTTCCCTGTATGTTGTGCCTTTTGTGCATTTTTTTTATACACTTCTTTAGGCTTAACGTTAATCTTTGTTGATAAATATTAAGTGTGTATGCAGTGATTAAAGGAGAAGTCATACTCATTTTCAGGTTCATACTTGTATTTTGGACATGTTTACATGGTTTACCTAAAAAAACATTTATTTATACTTACTTTGCTATTCACCCTCTGTTTGAAATGCTGCATTTCAGCACCTGTCTGCTCTGACTGGTCAGTGTTTCTGGATCTCCTGCTTCTTAGCATCTCTGCACCATCATTGCAGCCAGGGAATGACTGTAATGAATTATATTGGCACTTTCGACCATGAAAAATCACCAATAAAAACTTCTAAACACAACCAGACAAGTTCCAGAAGGAATATAATTCGAAATTGTGGAGAAATTCACAACATAAGCAACTAAGACCACGTTTCCCTGACGTTAGCATGTAGCTACATGTAGCAGTGTAGGCTACATTGTGTCAAAACGTTGACTATATACAGAAATCTTTCACGAGTTTGTCTTTAAAGTTAAAAAAAACATCGGAAACAGGTTGCCTTTAAATTCATAGCTTCTTTGCCTCTATTGCTGTTGTTTCTTGGCCATCATTAGTTTACCTAATGTTGTCCTTAAAACCAATGCTACATCACTGGTTTTGTCTTATTGCGTTGGTGTGATTTTCGGTGTCACCAGGTTTTGTTTTGTGCTACTTTCAGAGTTTCTCTGTTTTCTTTCTTCCATATAAGTAGACTGTAAGTAAGTAACTGATGGCGATGGATCACAGAGGTTTATGGAAGGGATGGCAGAGTTAGTTTCTGCTGCAAACACACGATCGTCATCTCTGAATGTCACCTTTACCCTGCTTAGTGTCCATAGGGCTGAGAGCTCAGTGAAGCATGCCTTAGCAAACACACTTTATCATCTGTATAGCTTTGAATGACACAACAGTGGGGACTAAGAGGAGCTCTGCTACAGCTTAAAGTGCACCAAAGATTAATGACCACTGCTACACTGCACAGGCAGCCGTTTGAGTTGATGGCACTGTATAATACGCTTGACTTTCGTCTGTGCAAACTTATCTGACAGTGACTTTGATGATGTGTTTTGACAACTCAGTGACCTTTTGACGCATTTCTACTGCATTGTACATGACAGCTCTACTCAGGCTGTTTTCATGCACTGTTCATATGTATGCATATGGAAAGTACTGCACCAGATTTGGTATGTAAACCACAAATCATGAGCCAATTATTCATATATAACCTATGCAGTCTGAAAGGCTGAGATCACTTTGACTGGTGTTTGTGTTCTGCGTAAAACCAAGTGAACTTTGCTGTAAAGTTGGACATTTAAACATGGGAGTCTCTGGGGATTGACTTGCTTCTGGAGTCAGCCTCAAGTGGACGTTTGAGGAAATGCAGTTTTGGCACTTCGTTTTTTGCCCTGGAGGTTTCAGCTTAGTTTTCCTGTCAGGACACCAAGCCGTGATACTTACCTCTTATCAGTGTGGAGAGTCAGCTGTGTTGCTGCACAGATAAACAAATGGGAATGACAACAGCTGTCAGTCAAAGCAAACTGACCAGAGGCCAGAAGTCAAGGTAGTCCGTTGATGGGGGACAAATGTCTATTTTTAACTCGGATAAGCTCCAGTTTTTATCAGTCTAAGTGCTGTCAGTGGTTACAAGGTTCAGCCTTTAAAAGACCATGTGTAGAATTCAAACAAAAATCTATCAGATATATCAAATCAATATTTTTAAATTATTGACCCTGTTGGTGATAATTGGTGACCCTGTGCTAATGTTTGTGCTACTGTTCCTCTTAATTAAGACCACATATCCCATTAGCCCTCTTCCTCCCTGCTGCAAAGGTCATTTTTAGCTAACATTGTATAAAATAACTCTCTGTGTCTCTCTTTGTCTCTTCAGTCGCTACCCAGATGCGAAGGTGATAAACTTCGGCACATGGTTCATCTTCAGCTTCCCTATCGCCATCATCATGTTGGTGCTCACTTGGCTGTGGCTGCATTTTCTCTTCCTGGGCTGCAAGTGAGTGTGTGTTTGTCTGAGTGTGTATTTTACAGATAGTATCCTTCTGTACTGTGTGATTATGTTGGTGTGTGTATCCTACTTGCCCCCTTCTTACCAGCTGGGCAGGAGTAATGCATCTTATCATTATAGACTCACGATAATCCTTCTGTCTGTCTACCATTGAGCCATGGCGCCTTTACATGACCTGTGGCTGAACATTTGAAAAAACAGCGTGTCAGGTTGCCATGTGGTTAATGTTCTTGTGTGTGTGTTCAGCTTCAGGGAAACATGCTCTTTGAGTAAGAAACGCAAAACAAGGAGAGAGATGCTGTCAGAGATCAGGATCCAGGAAGAGTATGGCAAACTGGGACCCATCAGGTGTGTACATGTGTCAGTGTGTCTTACTCACACATCCAGACGTGACATTGTGGCACAAGTAGGGTATCACTCATGTAATTGTTGCTCATATGCTTTTGTGGTTTCTGTGTGTGTGTGTCCCAGTTACCCAGAGGTGGTGACCGGTGTTTTCTTCATCCTGATGACTCTGCTGTGGTTCACCAGAGAGCCTGGCTTCGTGCCCGGCTGGACGTCTCTCTTTGAGAAGTAAGTGCCCATAATATTGCCACACACCTTAATAGGTGTTGTTATCAGATGCACAGACACTTTAACTATGCACATTGAATCAGCACCTTAACACTGACAACTAGATGAATAGGATTCTCCTTCTGTATCTATTATATCTGTGTTAAATCTGTGGGTCTTTTGCCGCCCTCAGGAAAGGCTACAGGACTGATGCGACAGTATCCGTCCTTCTGGGCTTCCTGCTCTTCCTCATCCCTGCCAGGAGACCCTTCTCATCCTCCAGCTGTAGGAACCCAGGTCAGGACCATACACTTGACCAACTGGCAGTTGTTGATAAAGCTCTACTACGTTTGGTTTGTCTTTTTGGGGCACCAGAAATGTCGGGTTAACATATCGGACAATGTTAAGAGGGACAGCGAAGATGTTCAGCACTACAAATCAACTTTAGTCACAAATCATATATTTACTATGATGGTCCAGACACCACAAAATGGGCTATTCTGTTCACCTTGTACACAAAGAAGCTTTAGTCAAACAATAGAAATAAGATTTATACCTACCACAGATTAAAAAAACCTTTAATATTCTTGTAATCATGAAGTTTGTGACAAAGATAGACAATCTTGCTGTAAACAGCTGTTGTTTCAACAGGCCCCTGTCTGTGTTATCAGCCTGTGCAGGTTGATTTATAGCCTGTTTGTCGCAAGTTCAGTGGGTCAGAGAAACCTCTGCTTTAGCAGAAAAACAGTCCACTGGTGTTTTCCACAGCTGTGCAACACTTTGAAAAACACTGGAAAAGTCTGACAGTCCATAAACTTCTAAACACCATAACATATTAGAGACGCGGACGTAGTTCAGGCTTGCAGCTGCAGGCCATGTGTCTGTAGGAAGTTAAAGACACAAGGAGGTAAACAAAATGTCAAGTAAGTAAGTAACAGGATATTTTACTTGTATTTATTACAGCAAAAAAATGTTTATTTATTGCGTCCTTAATTTTTTTAAGTCCTCAGTTCTTTCCTGAAAGAAACTCTGTCAATAATTAATAATATGTATAATAATTAATAATAATAATTAATATGAATTGCTAACACAAGCTAGACGCAATGCTGTTTTCAAACAGTAACTGGCAATTTGCTGCATAATAGACCTTTAACTTGGAGCTCTTCTTTCAAGACAGTTGTGATTTTCCCTGTTTTCTGTTTCTCAGAAACCATTTAGAAATTCCCTGTCAGCAAAGTGTTAGTAAAAATGTCTTTATCATACATGTACACCACAATACAGTAAAATATGCTAAATTTCAGTCATTGCCAAAAAAAAAAAAAAACAATAAATACAAAACTTAGCATTCCAGCTGTATTGACCTATTTTCTGTGGTTTTTATCCATCAGATGATGAATCAGAGTCTGACCCGCTGGCTCCCATGATCACCTGGAAAGACTTCCAGAGACTGATGCCGTGGGAGATTGTCATCCTGGTGGGAGGAGGCTACGCACTGGCTGCTGGTTGCAAGGCATGATACATGTGTTTGTGTTTGTTGCTGTATTACAGCTATGTTAAGGGTCAGGAGCCAGAAGATCAGGGGAGCTTCTAGATGGGAATTTCAGTTGATCAGATATTAATGTCCACCAGGAGCTCTAATCTGTCACTGTCTGTCTGCAGCACCTTGATTGCAGCATGAGTATTCGAGACTAATTGTACCCTTCGAGGATGCTCACGGGTGTTTTGTTCGTATGTGTGTGTGTTTGCAGGTGTCAGGCCTGTCAGTGTGGATCGGCAGACAGCTGGAGCCCATGAGTGGTCTTCCTCCATGGGCTGTCACCCTGCTGGCCTGCCTGCTGGTGTCAGCGGTCACAGAGTTTGCCTCCAACCCAGCAACTCTCACTGTCTTCCTGCCCATTTTATCGGCGTTGGTACGACACACACTACCCTCTACATGCTTACTCTCAGTATCTGGTCCTTTGACACCTAGCAATGTGTGCAAACAAGATGGAGGATGTGCTGAGTTTAAGCTCAGGGTTTGGAAGGGTCTGCATGGGGGCAGTACCCATAGCGATGCTCTTATTGTGCTTCTTCGAAGCCTTGTATGTGCAGATGAACCAAAGAGGGGACAAGCACTGGCAAAAATTAAGACTTGTGTGTTTAGATAAAGCACTGATAAAGCAGGTACTTTACGTGAATACTCCTTTTGTGATTCTGGTGGTTACATCATGGTTGACCAGTGCTGTTGCCGTGGTTGCAACTTGTCAATTGATAGCACCAACCTGTCACACAATGCCCTTAATTATGCTTAAGTTTAAGCCTAAATATTATTGAAATGTTGTTGTTGTCATGAATGTTGAAATTAGCTACAGAGACCCAAACTGTTTTTTGTACCAGGCTGTAAACATGTTTATTTATGCTGTAAAATTTGGCATTTCAACGTCGAGATCTATGGGGATTGACCCGCTTTTGGAGCCAGCCCCAAGTGGCCATTTGGGGAACTGCAGTTTTTGGCACTTCCGTGTTAGCTCCATTTTTTTGCTGCTTGACTGAAACTGAAATGACAATGACTTTTTGGAGTCACTGCCATTTGCCCAGGCAGCCACACAGTGATGACAAGACTCCATGAAATAGTTTGGTATATTTTTTATACTTCAGTTATTGCAAAGAGTAAACAAACAAAATTGAATTGTTCATCAGAACCAGGCCAGCTGTTTTCCCCCACTTTCAGTCTTAAACATTTTATGGTTGCAGAGTTATATTTGACAGACAGCTATGCGAGCTGGGACAATGTTCTCATCCACTGTACCTCTCAGTAACAGAGAGAATAAGCAATTTCATAAAATTTTAAACAACTTCTTCACAAGACTTAAAAGACCATCTCTAATTTTCTTTTCAAAGAGTTGTTTTAGCTTCATCTGAGACCTACTCTGTTAATGCTCATGTTTCCTCATCATAAGTAACTATTTTGCAATAACAGCATCACTTGGACTTTGCTTCCTCATGTGGATACTTGTTTTTTCTCTCAGATTGCTCACAGGGAGAGTTAATATCATGTGCGCGTGCTGGCAGGGGGCATTAATAACCCACACCCACACTGTTAGTGTGGTGCACCTCGTTCTGAGAATGTAAACAGGCTGATTAAAGCAGTTTTTTTTTTTTTACCAGTCATTGAGCTCAGACTTCTCCCCTGTTCCTGCACTCTCCATTTATCTCCCTCTTCATCTTCTTTTCCTTTCTTTCTGTCTCTCTCTCTTTTTACCCCCTTTGTTCTTTTTCACTCACGTTCCTCCTTCCAGTCAGAGACTCTGCGCATCAACCCCCTCCACACGTTGATCCCGTCCACCATGTGCGTGTCATTCGGGGTCATGCTTCCAGTGGGGAACCCCCCCAACGCCATCGTCTTCAGTTACGGCCACGTGAAGATCAGCGACATGGTACAACCCACACACACACACGCACACAGTCACATGCTCTCTCTGCACCTGCAATATCAAACGGATCAAGAGAACACTGTGCCAAAGTTTTTTTATGTAATCAGTGGGATAAAACTTTTCATTCTTAACTCTTGCAGACCTTAATTCTGATATTTATTTTCAAACAAAACAATGCTCACAACGACACATTTGTTAACATCTAACCATTTTGTTTTTCATCTCCTTTCCCTCTCCTCCAGGTGAAAGCAGGGTTTGGGGTGAACCTGATCGGTGTGGCAGTGGTGATGTTGGCCATCACCACATGGGGGGTTCCTCTCTTCAACCTGACTGAGTTCCCAGCTTGGGCGGAGGCCAGGAACATCACCGGTATTTTATAACCACCGCTGGGTTCGGGGATGAGTCAATAAAAGACAGAAAGAGATGGGGCAATGTTTCAATAAAGAAAGACAAGAAAATGACGTCAAGGGGACGGTCTGGGTCAGAGTTCAGCCCTTTCTTAGATGGATCAAACTGGACCTGAAGAAGGTTGAAGAGAAGGAGGAGAAGAAGAAGAGGAGAGCGAAAAACCATTACCTGTTGCGTAGATGTAATAATTAGAATTATATGTTATTGGCCACATGGGGGCATCACAAGGAATGCAGAATGGCCACTGCCTGGGGCTCCGACCTCCAGCAAAAACTTTTTTTATTGTAACTCCATTAACAAAGTTTGATGGAGATTCTGTTTTCACTGAATCACTGGGGATAGTTCCAAGAGCTACAAACATGTTTGTGGTGATCAGGAAACTGATATTTTGTTTTTTTGATTCATAATAGAAACAGTAAGTGTTTTCAGAACCACATTATGCCCTGTCCTGTGGATTAGTTGATATTTAGATAGAAATAAGCTATATAGCCATCGCAGATAAGCCTCTTTTTTACTGCATGCTTACTAAACTTCTGCTGCACTTATTGCTCTTTAACCAGAGCACGTACATTAACACAGTGGGCTGGTGACGAGTTTGCTGAGAGAATTTAAAATATTGTTTTGATATATCACTTTGGCTAAACTGTCCAGTGTAAAAGAGACAGCTGATCGCTGTATTAAAGCAATATAAATGCATGAAAAGAGGCTTCTGCTATGGCTGATGATGTACTGTATACATAGAAATACTTGCTGTCAAGCCTTTCACATGTACCCAGTGTCTTATGATATATCTAATATGATCTATTATTGCAGAGGTAAAAATGTACCTGTATTTAGGAGGAAACTGAAAGCTTATGCACTGTCCATGCATGTTGTTAGCAGCTGCCGGCATTCATTTAAAAATCTTGGCTTCTTAAAGAAATACTTCACCCCCCAAATGATGATTTGTACATCAGTGACTCAATATGCAATTATGTTGAATTTCTTTAGAGAGCATTTTTTTTCTCGTATGCTTCCACAGTGAATGAAGAATCTAAAATTGGAGAAAATTTAAGCCAAAGGCTGCGTTTAACAAGTGTGTATCTATAGCAAACAATTTGTAACCCTCTAAACCACCAAAATTACCAAAATAGCCAACTAACTGATCAAGTCAGTGAAAGACCAGCAGCTCCTGTGTTCTGCGAAGAAAAATTACATTTTTTTTCAATGGATTCTGGCTTTGGCTTTGTCTGTTTGGGAAGTACTGCGCATACGACTGGATAAATAGACTTGAAATGTACTACACTAGTTTGTAAATAGATGTTTTAACATAGTTTTGCTGTTGTTAAACGTGGACCCTTATTACTTCAATTCATCAAGAATTTTGAGAGTGTTTGGATTCTTCATAAACCATGGAGGCATGCAAGGAAAACAAAGTTTTCCTCATGAATTCAATGTAACATAGGGTGAGTGACTGATATACAAATGGTCATTTAGGAGTCGAAGTGCTCCTTTAATGATGTCTTAACCAAAGTTTCTGAAGCTGATTTTGTGCTCCATCATACTGTGAACAAGCATCTCACAGTACCACTAGTGCCTTTACCCTATTATTGCCTGTCATATTACACTTTTAGCTTGACTGTCCAAGTGGGAAGCAGACCTCCAACCCTGACAGTGTTAACGCCTTGCTGTAATCTCAGAGCAGTGCAGGAGCAGCTCACTACCGCCCTCCTTAAATGATGGACAGCAGGAGTGTAATTGCTTTTTACTGTGCTGTTTCTCAGACATATGCTTTTACTTGATACCATTTCAATGTTAAGAATGTAAACTGTACTGTATTTAAGGTATAGACAGTCCTGGGTTGGTTGATTAATCATACCACCTTTCTTTGTAGCTTTTCCTTTTCTTGAAATTTGGAAGGAGACTTGAGAGGCTAGACACTGTTCTGTGCTAGGTGCTCAACTTAATTACTTCTTTGCCTTAAGCTTGTTGGTCAGATGCTGTTTTTTTTGTCATATTGAATATATCTGTAGACTTCATAATCAGATTACTAAGGTCCAGACTTGTGCCAATATAATCTTGAAAGTAATTTCTGTGTAAGTCAGCAGGTAGAAAACACCTTCATCAAGGAATAATAGCTACTGTAATTATCACATAAACATGTATGTTTCATGAAGTGTGTTACATGAGCATGTAAAGCAACAGGATCACCATGTTTGGTCTTTATTGTAGTCACCCAGGAGGTGTGACATTTCTCCTGGTGTGTGAAAAAAGAGATTTGGAAGGCTGCAACATCCCTCCAAGTTCTGAGTTATTGTCGAATGCAGCATCCAAAGCCTTTAAAGCAGAGAGAACGGAGAGTAAGGTAGCACAGGGTCGTATGGTACAATTGTTTGTTCAATCAACTGTCAAATCACAGTAACTGTTGTCTGGTGGTGAAAAGGTTTGCACACAGCATTCAATGTACTGTGTGAATAATATAAAAGATATGCTTTATATTTTTACACAAATTTTCAATGCAATTTGTGGCTTTTTTTTATATATATATATATATATCACTGCATTCTAAGTTTAGGTTCTAGTGTGGGCAGAATCAAGACTTTTATTTTGTAATTTATTCAGTTCTACTGAAGGTTTCATACATCTTGATGGTGTTGCCACAGTGACCTTTGACCCAGGGGCCACACTCCTCTGTAAATACATACAGATTTGTAATATAAAGATTACGTGCCTTTGCCTGTTTCCAAATGAGCTGTAATATTCCTAAAATATGTGTTGTACCTTGATGTCTCATCAGACAAAAACTAGAGTTAGGATGATACATTATACATGCACAAGAATAAAACCACTAAAACAACTGAATGTATTTATTACTTTATTTACCTACACACACCATCACAAATCAGCCACACTTTGAGTTTTTGACTAATGAGGCACTGTCCTGGAATTAGCAATCAGTAGAGCAGCATTTATCTAATCACACTAGTATAATTTAATTGATCGGAACCTTTGACTTTGACCCAAACCCCAAGCAAAGGAAGAACACTGCTGTGTTCGGCACACAGACTACAATGGCTGCTAACAGATATGATGAGGAGGTGATAAAAACACAATCGCAGATAATTCATCTTGTACAGTGGTAGGATGAGTGTTGATATAGACGCAGTATGTATGGATTCGTATATGGGTTGAACTGATCATGAGTATAACATCATTTAGAACGTCACAAGGAACAACAGTACAGTCTGTCCACAGTGATATTACGTGTAATATCCAGGTGAAATCCAACTGACTGTTTTGTCATTTTGATTTCCTTTGTTATCCAACATCTCAGACCAGCTGGACCAATAGAGGGAAGCTCAAGTCACTTTCAAAAAGAGCTGTTAACATGGATGATTTCTTCTTTTATCTCTGTAGAAATAAATAAAGGTGAAGTTCAGGTCCACAATAAAGTTAGGAAACTCCTCTCCAAGTCCCGCTCCTCTTGCCCTGGTCTGAGTAAGGCTGAAAGTCAGTCTGCAGATTCGGACAGGCTGCAGTCCAGTGGTTAAGAAGGTTGCTTGGGGCCTTCGGCAGGTGTGAAGCCCTCTGTCTCCATCTTCGCTTTGTATTTCAAGAAGTCTCTCCTCTTGGTGAAATATTTCACCTGTCAGGGAAAATGCAAAAGATAAGCACTCGGCAGTATAGCTTTTCATCACCTAAGCAAAGTGCGCTTTCTTGAATGATGAGAGTTGAGGACCATTCCAATTTCTTAAGTAATACCTTCAAAGATTGTTTATTAACTTATATTGTGATTCTGAAACACTGCTTACAGTTCATCCTTTCTATCATCAGACCACAGACCTCACTGATCACAAAGCTATAAAAGAAAGGATCATTTACCCACTGAGCAGGGCAATTTGCCTCAAACTCGCCCTGGAACATCTGGCAAGGAGCAGCTTGATCATTGCTGTCATCCAGACATTTCCACAGCTTGTCCCTGGCGTCCCAGCAGGCCTTTCTTTCTGCTGAGTTTGGAGCTGCCATCACTGCTTGACCCTGGGAGAGATGTATGAAAAGTAAGATGAGTAAGTTAACAGGAACTAATGTGGCTCCTGCTGTGTGTAGGATAAACTGTTGACATATATTATGAACAACTAGGCACCTACAAAAATTAATTTCTCAATATAGTCCATCAATAGCTGTAATACTTAAACTTTATGCAGTGTGTTCACTGGTTCTCGTCATGTAATGTCCCTCACTACTTTATTTATGTTTACGCTGTCAATTTACATCCATACATCAGCCTCAAAACACCAAATATCTTATATCGATCGACATGACACCACTGCACCATGTTAACTTTGATATTAGGCTACAAATAATCAAATTTCATTCGCTCAAAAGTATCACTAAGCTAATACAAAGGTAAGCTGAGACCGCTCATATAAACTCACCACTCACTGAAATAACCGCTAAAGCCTCCAAGATTATCTCTTTGTTCCAACCACCGCTGCTGTTTGCTTCTGTCACTCCATAAAAGCCCGAAAAACAGAATAATATAGCTCCTAAAAGACAAACACGGGACTTATTTAACGTGTTCAGGTGTTACTGAGTAAAGTGAAGGACGCGCTGAGCAGCACTTCCTCGTCGCCTCGTGATGACGTCAGGACGTGTTTAACAAATTACACCAGGTGATGGCGCAGTTCGTTAAGAAATTCAAACTTAGGTGACACGTTTGAAAGTTTTTAACACTATTTGTGGATATACTAAGCTGAATAATTTAAGGTAAATAAACTAGTATTTCTCCAGTCGACGTCTTTCAAAATAATGTGGCGTTTTATGTCATGTGTGTGGCGTATACGAGACTCCACAGGCTGCCGTGATAAAAGGATGCAACAGGTGAGAGGGAGCGATTGATTAGCTAATGTAGCATCCTTTTGTACCCTAGCTAATAGGTTTGTTGTGTGTCTCATTCACTATATTTCATCAATGCAACAGTATTCAGCGTTTTACAGTGCCAATGTAGTTAAATGTTGTCTTTGCAGAAGTAACGTTGTTGGTATACTAACTTACAAAATGTCCAAAAATGTTCCATAAAGGGTCACAGTGATGTAAACCAGTAGTCTGAATGTGGCAAACAATTAGGTTTTGTTGTTGTAATTATTAGTTACATAGCTTGGTGTAGAAGTAAAACGTTTTTTTCCTGACCGTCTTTATTCTTTACAAATTAGCCTAATTTACATAAACAGATGCATGGACAACAGAAAATAAATCACAAAATAGAATTACATAAACTAACAAAGAAGCCAAAAGAATAACACATTTACATTCTATAATGCCTGAGTTTTTCTTACATGCAACATATTATCATCATTTAATAACCTGAAGGTGTTAATGGCTATTTTGTTCTCAACATTTTTGAATTTTTAAAAAAAGAAAGATAACATATTGTCATGAGGCAGTATTTGCAAAAAATAAATAAACAAAAACCTATCCCATTTATTATTCACCCTTTGTGCACTGACAAGGTTATGGATGAACTGGCTGTATAATAGATGACTGACAATTCTTACCTTCACTCAAACTTTCTTATGCCAGACTGTGTGGTGTGTGACTGTGGTGACTATCACATGTATCCAGCCTGAACAAATTTGGATTGAAGATATGTGCCGTCATTGAAACGGTGTGTTGCGTGCATGCTAATGATTACAGTTAAGCCAGGGACAAGGATACTCAGGAAACATAGTCTTATTGGTTGCTACAAACCTTAGTGGTTGGAACCAAAGTGCCAAAAAAAATTCTAGCTAAATAACATTAAATTAAAGCAAAAGGATGAAAATGGAGAAGGTTGCTATAACAAAGCCTACTTCTGTTCAATTCAACAAGAAGTGAATAAAAATTACTAGCTATTTTGTCAACGTGGAATCCCTGGCCTCTGACAGTTAAATTTACCTCTAGCAATGACGATCCTGATGTTCCATGGTTTGATTAAATTTTCACCACAGTCCTCAGAACTGAGCTAGTGGCTTTTTTGCTGTATAACTGACCTTAAGTAACCCATATGTGCTGGAATATTATGCCAGCATGGTAGAGTGGATGTCCTATTGTCAAAATGAGAGAAATAAATAAATTTAGAATTAAACTGTAATGGAAATAAATGCATGGTCTAAGTGTTAATTAACATCTTGTTTGTTCTTAATTAAAACTAATTTTGCACTGTCTTTCCCCAAGTATTTGCAATAGCATTAACTAGATGCCGAAAGTTAGATGTGTGGTTGTTTGTGAGTGCATTCCTAATCCATTCAAATCAAGTTGGAAAAACTTTTCGAATGTTTGTTCCTTCCCTGGGAGCCTCTTTTCCTCCACAGCACAACAAGTGCTTGTCACTGAGCTACGTGAATGAACAATAAAGATTGTGTATGTGTGTGTATAGCCTGGCAGTGAGTTAAGGCGGAATGAAAATGTGTGTTGTTGATTAACTCCCTCTCTCTTTTTCTCCCTCCCTCAGCCACAGAGACGGAGAATAGCCCCGCTGGTTGCCATGGCTCCCAGCAGCAATCCATCTCAGTTCGTGTGCTT
The DNA here is from genome assembly GCF_011397635.1 of Epinephelus fuscoguttatus. Taxonomy (NCBI): domain Eukaryota; kingdom Metazoa; phylum Chordata; class Actinopteri; order Perciformes; family Serranidae; genus Epinephelus; species Epinephelus fuscoguttatus. The sequence continues at coordinate 27,151,262 of NC_064773.1, read as the reverse complement.
GCGCGGACTAAAGGGAATAAAAAAAAAACAAAAAAAACCCAAGTACTCTGATGCAGGGGTGAGGAGCTCGCCCTCTTCTTAGGAAAGTAAGTGTTTGTCGCCCTGTGCGTGTGTGCGACTTGAGTGTGTCTCTAGCTGCTTTAGAGATAGAACTTCATTCACTATTCATATCACACACCATTTACTGACCTCGCTTCAAGTTTGTTTCCTCCACTGTCAATGAGTGTTTTTGTTTTAGTCTGCTTTAGTATAGAGAGTTAAGACCAAAGTTCCTGTCCAAAAACATGCTTTTAAAATGTGTCCCTGTTCATGAGAGTCTAAACAGTGCCTGCAAAGGAGCATACAGAATGTAGAAGTTACCGCTGTGACGTCTGCATCTTCAGAGCATCAAAATTTAATACTTGTAGCGTTGATCAAAGACCAGATAGAAAAGAAAAGTTGTGTTTTCCAACAAACATGTATCAGTTTTGAAGTGGCTGAAATTGTTACCAGACTATATTTTCTGTTGATGGGCACAGAGGACACATTTCGAGCTTTAAATAGAACATACTGCGTAAAAGAACACCCACTTCCCAGCTATTTTGTACTTTTATCTACAGGATGCACATCATACTAGTGTTAGATGCTTTCTAAGTATCCAAAAAAGTAGACGCTTTCACGTAACATGAGTCGTGTATTTGGCATGAGGTCAATGCTGTGGAGTGGTCAAAACATCTTCTGGTAGATGTGCGTATGAGAGAAGGAGGCGCTTGTCATATAGCTTCTGTAGCTGCTGTGCAAATGTAGCTCAGCTTAAAGAAAATGTTTGAAGTCGCCTTATAAATCTCTGAGTAATGAAGTATGGGTGTCCACCCCACTTCTGTCATATGTGACACACAAATTTGCATTCTCATTTCAGTTACCCATGTGATCATACCACATACAGTAACTCATACTGTATTTAATCAATCATATTACACAGCACTGTGTGCACTTTTAATCAGCAGGTGATCTCTGACAGAAACACCAAGACAAACAACGATGACTGAGACTATAAAGAAACACAGACTTTAAGGATGCTGTCATTGTGTTTATGTAAGGTACAGTCGGATGCCTGAAAGCAGAGTTAAACGGCATGCAGTTTAATGTGCTATTTAAGAAGACATCAACATGGAAATCACACTTCATCCTGGTCAACTTTCAATATCTCTAACTAGCCACTCCAGCTTTAACATGACTGGAGTGTTTGTGGAGTGCAAAAGCACGTATTCATCCTCACAGAAGCTGTTTCAACTATTTCAAATGCTGTCCTTTTGTGCCTTATAATGCCTTGTTTTGAATGTTAAGTGTAGCACCGATGGCCCCACAGAAACAGAATGTAAGGATGTAATGTTAATACCTGAAGTGATCATTCAGTGACCCTTGACCTCGAAATGGCATCTCTTCTCTTCTAGCCGTGATTTTCAGAGGTATCAGCAAAGACGGATTAGCATTTGACACATTCAGAAAAACTTAAAGGATATTATGAGTGGTGTGAAATGTTCAAAGAGGAAATATATGCCTTATAAAATGACTCAGTCTGTTGGGTATTGCAGGCTCTCCTCACCACATAGCTGTCACAGGTTGCTGGCTTTAGATGCTGTGTGAGAGAGAAGCACTCATAAGACTCTGACAGCTGTTGAAGTTATTTTCCCATTCTGTTTGATACTCTTATTTTCTGAGGGGGTTTTGAGCAAACTAGTGAGGCGGCTGATCCACAGTGCCATTTTGAGACTATTAAAAGCACTAAAGCATTTCCTCTTCCTGCTTCTATTTACAATATTGTCTACAGCAGCAATCTGAGGTAGCAATTAGATTGCAGCAGTGTGATGTATTATGAGGTCACAGACATCATGACTAATATTTCTAATGGAAAAACACAGATGTATTGGTGACAAAAATAGTGTTAATTTTGAGGTGAGTGCCTCAGGTATGAGTACCTGTCCCATTATGACTATCACAGCCTGGAGCCAGGGCTTATCTCCGTACCTGCTGTGTCTAAAAAGTAATAAAAACACCATTAATGGATCAGCTGGCCTCTTCATAGAATTAATTGCTCATCTGAATTCAAAGACCTCAAAAGCAACCTGCCACCCCAGTGTAACATACTTCATGGTTAAAAGAGGATTTGCAGTGGTCATGAGTCAGTTGTCACCCGTCAGTCAGTGTCAGCTCAGACAGGATGTCAAAAGAAGGGTGACAGTACTTGACACAAGACATTAAGGTATACTGCAAAGCCGGGTGCCGTATACAGTAGTTGCAAGGGGTTGCCAGACATAGCCTGAATCCCTAGAGGAAGGCAAGGTATATTTATCGATTGTCACTACAGTTTCACTAAGGTGTTACTACACAAAAGACATGTTAGTAAAAATAAGTGATCTTTTGTGTTTCCATGGTTATCCAGTCAGTCTGTTTAATTGCCTTCATCTGTTTCTTGTATTACGAATTAAACACCTCAGTTTCCCAGCTGTGTTGACCTCATTTTAACTGCAGTCCTTATTGTTCTTCATGGTCGCTGCAGGTTTTGGTCTCCAGCTGCTTTCTGACCGTTATACCCCTCTCTCCTCTGGTAGGTAGTGTGAATGTACAAACAAAACTACATTAAGTTTATGCTGATTTATATGTGATCTAGAGCTTTAGTTTGTTTGGATCAAGTGTAACTTTGTATGGTTAAAATGGCAAACAGTCTCAGGCAGTTAGGGTATTATGGTATACTGGGGTATGCAGAAATCATGAAGGTATGACTATCAATACTATACAAAAAAATGCAGGTGCTTTACTTTCTATTGAACTGATACAGAGATGCTGCATGCTGTTGGTTAGCTTGTGGTGCTCTGTTGTGTGTCGGCGTTATGTGCAATACCTGAGTGGCTGATGTACAATACTGTTATCTGCAGTATGTTTTTTTTGGTGTATGTTTTTCATTTCTTCTATTATTGTAAGGCAGCAATACTCCTGAGACTAACACAAATTTCCCTATGAGGACAATAAAATATATTGTATTGTATCATATCGTACCGCATCATATCGTATTGTAACGTATCGAATGCTGTATTGCGGCGATGTAGTGGATAGCATGTGCCACCAGAGGTCATTCTATACAGGCAGCTGAACTAAGAAAGATGCGACTGTGAGCAGAGGGAATGACGTTACAGGAGTAGTAAAACGAAAAATGTCTCTGCCATTGTTTGGGAGTATTACCACGTAACTTTATACTAAGATGACTTGTTCCAACTAGAGAAGCAGTTTATTAGCCACATCATTTTATTCAGTGTCATTTCCGTTCAGCCCAATGATATGTCTGTAGCCACTGCAGGACCAAGTATCATCAGGTCGCCCAGTAAGAAAGGCGTTCATTTCCCATCTATTCATCATTCTATGGGACATAACTGTTAAAGCCCAGCAGAACTGTTGCTAATTGCAGATTAGAGACACAGCATTGTAGGCTTGACAGTAACATACATATTATGACTTCTATCACCAGTGAGTGACAGCTGTTTTCCAAAGCATACCCAATTCTTGATAGATTTCCTAATTTTCTTGTCAGTAGTAATCAATAGTATTTTCCTCACCTTTATTGTTTTCAGTACAATACAATTTAGCTCAAGGTAACCAATGGCTGCCTAGGAAAGAGAATATCCATAAAAACTGATGTGCTTTGCCAACAGCGTATAAGATTTGTAATTAAATGGGCTAAAACATACAAAACCACATTAAGCATCTTTTTGAATACACTGGTTGATCCATCTATGTGTCTCTCTACTTTACTTTACCTCCCAGTGACTCATAGAAACATTTATATAAACTCTTTCATCTGATTCATTGGAGTAATGTTAATGAGATGATAATGTGCGTATGTAGAACATGATCGACACGTCTACATTTCTGCTCTGTCCTTTCATTTACCACTGTGTGCTAGACACAGTTATATTGTATGTTGTATAATCGGGTGTAAATATATGCAGTGCATAAATAAATGCAAGATGGCATCTTTTCCCAAGAGACAATTAAGAACTTGAAAGAAGAGTGAAAATGAAAAATTGCACGGGCATGATGCCAGTAATATAGATAAATCGTGTTCCATAAGGGAATAATGTAAAATGTCTTAATAGGAGAGAATTCACATTCCTCACATGATAAGTAGAGAGTGTGAGATGAGTCATATGACTTTAAGATGTGTAGTGGAACCTGCCAGGAAGGTAAATGTCAGATTGCAGTCAGACACATGTAGTCTAGCCAAAACGCACACTTAAAGATCCATACTGTTGTTCTCTTTGCAGGCTTTGCAGGCAGGTAGCTCTTAGTGTTTTCTCTAGTTACTTGATGCAAATGCTCTGATTTCTTGTTTCTTTCTTGCTTTGTATCCAGTGGATCTACAAAAATAAAAGTTTATTGATTTCTAAATAGAGCAGATTCTCCCTAGGGGGACATTTTCTTTCAACACTGGCTCATAGGTCAACCTGCATGTTAATTAATTAGAACGCTGTCACCGAAATCAAGATAGTGCTTACAGTAAATCTCTGGCTACAGTGTTGTTTTATTGATATTTAAAAATAAGTCAGATAATAAGAGGCTCCACCACTTAATACTGGACAGAGAACCAGTAAAACTTGTTATCAGTTACACAGAACAGTGTTTGGAGCAATTCCACATCTGCATGCACACAAATGCACATAGACATCAATTAACAGCACTATTCACCTAAACACCAAACAAGTGCACTACTAACAAGCCACACACACAGTGCATGTTGCTCCATAGCAGGCATCGACCACTGATGGCATCTCTCCCACACACACTCGCACACATCGACCAGTATCTGTCAGCCCAGTGGTGTCCAGGATGCTGACCTCCAGTCGCCACTGCTGGAAGTCAATATCACTGTCAACTCAGAAACGACATTCAGTGTCATGGCAACAGGGGCTCAGGCACACACACGTGCGCACAGGCAAAACATGAGGTGGATATAGCGATTAAGAGAGGAACCCAAGGTCATCAAATAGAGACGACCTTGGGTTGGTAGTGGACTGAGCCACCAACCCAGTTGGAGTGTTGGTGACTTCTTCAATCAAACTTTTAGAGAAAGTGCATATTTTATGTTTCCCAGAGGAGTAACCTGACCTACAACATAGGACTGATACTAATACTATACAATTAGGATAGAAAGCCTACAACTGTAAGTTTGAACTCACCATGATCCTTTGCTTTGTCAAACTCATGATGTGCATCTTATCCGAAAGCTTCATGAAAATCTGATCAGTGCAGAGTAGAGCCACATACTTGGCAGAGGATGACCAAAATGAACTCCTGTTGAGTTGTTGACCTTGTTCACTCGTGGTGTAAATGCACAGAAAGAGAGAGGAAAGTGGGAGCAAACACATAATCCATAATCCATAGCTGCCTGTGTACAGAGAAAACCGAATCAGCTTTTCACAGCAGCAGGTTTGGAAAAAACTCGGGATATTTTGCAGGAGGCGACAGCACGCTGTGATCATTCACCACACAGCTTGTGTCTTCACACCTGTCAGAGCAGAGAGTAACTCTGTGTGTGTGAACATGTGTGTTTTGTTGAGAGGATGTTGCTTTAGCTTTACTTCTCTTTACTCTCACATTGTATCATTCAGCTTTGGCTAAAAAAAAAGCTGTGTCCATGAAAGTGTGTTGTGTTGTGTGTGTGTTTGTTTGTTATATAAGACTCAATAAGTGTTTTTTTTTCCAGTAGTATTCTTTTTTTGTTTTTGCTCTGTTCTCTATTTTAGTCTGTAATTACACAGACTGATGCTACGATCAACATGTTGTTATTCCACAAGCCAATCTCCTATTCTCCCACGAACGTGCCTGCGCGCGCGCACACACACACACACACACACACACACAGAGGCTTATGTCCCGGAAGCACGGAGGCAGAGAGGATATTGTAACAAGCATCCGAAAAAATGTTGGTCCAACAAGTGAGACAAGGCTCCCGCCTGAATTAAAGAGGATTATCTCTCTTAATTTATGCTAATTAATGCACACAAAGCAATGAGCGCAGCATGTTATTGTGTGACTGAAGCCAGTCTCACTCTCACAAGCTCCCACAACTGTGTTTTATTGCACCATTGAAGCCTGTTGCTTGTGGAGCTACACTTAAGACACACACATACACGCACATACCCACACACTCAGCACAATGCCATTGTGTACTTCATGGGAATCTTACAGTCCACAGCCACTGCCAAATCTCACCACCATCGCAAACACACACACACAAGCTGATTCTGCTGTGGGACAGCCCTGGCTTGGTTGGATCCACATTCTTGTTTCGTTTTACTGCTTTATAAAGAAATTAAGAAACTGGTGAGGTTTCTCCCTTAAAGCTTTGTGAAGTACTCGAATGAAACCTTTCGTGAAAGTCACCATGATATTCCAAGAGAGAGTTGTCTCTATTCAGCAGTATGATTAGACATTTGTGACCCAACTTTCCACACACAGCAGTTAGGGACTTCATGTGGTGTTTGACATCCTTATGTCTTATCTAGCTTGTCTTGCATGATAATAATAATAATAATTAGATCCAATATACTGTGTAGATACAACATACTAGCCAATCATTACTGTATGATCATGGAGGAGGTCCCTGCAACTCATTGCCTAACAGTGATATGTGGGATAAAAATGTCATAAAGGAGTATATGTATTGAAAAAACAATCCAACAAACACTATAGAGATACTGTCATTGTAGTGATACTGTAGGACAGTGATACTCAACTTACAAGGCTGTCCACGACCACACTGGGCATTTTTACAGGCAGGAATTACAACCCACATTTATGTGTTTTGTTTGGCTTCGACCTCTAGTGGTCATAGTGATTATTACGGGAGCAAAGTAGAAAAGAGAGAGTCTGCTTAGAGTGGGAGGAAGGGGAGGTGGATGGGTCAAACAAGCACAGAACTTTTATCCAGGAGACCGGTGTACATGTACTGTGTAAAACCAAAAATCAATAATTGTTATTTTAATAACAAGGTGTAGTTTGTTGATGTAAGTCACAATGCATGTCACAAAAGTGATTTCACGTGACATTTGTCACATGAGGTACAACAAATTACCTTTAAACCACATTTAAAATTGCAATTGTTAATGGGCATTTGAGCTATTCCATCGTCCACTGGTAGGTGTGCTAATATTGGGTGGGTTTTATTGTGGGTCCTATTCAGAGGTATAAACATAGAACTTATGTGGTGTTATGACTTGAAGAACTTGTTGCAGCTTGTTGCCTCTGGGCCAAATCTGGCCTGCGATTGGGTGCCATGTGGCCACCAACCATTTCCTATTTCATAATGAACATAAACTGACTAACACTGGGATTTTTTTGTACTTTGAATGTAATTAAGGTGCCAGAGGACATTTAAAAAATATCAAAACAGAGCTTGTTTATTTAAAAAAAAAAAAAAACGTGCCAGGAGAGGACTCTCTAGACACCCAATAGAGGTTTGGGCTAAGCCCAGAATGTCCTTATATTCTCTAAACACCCCTTTATACACCTGACCTGAGCAGGGGTGCTGCATTGGATTTGCCCCTTGGCAAAAACGAGTGAGGACAGCAAATCTCCATTTTGTGTGATAAAGGCCCCTGGCCTCTTGTCATTTTGCAAAAGTGGCTCTCAGGCCAGGCAAGTTGAGTATCTCTTCTGTATGAAATAATAAGGTCACAAAACGAACAAGAATGGGTACATTTTTTTGTTGGTCATATATGCCTTTTTTCTGCAACCTTACTTTACATTACTGTGATACTATAAAGTATGACAAGTTCAATACAAACTCATTGTTTTGTACCACAGATACTGTACTAGCCTATAGGAATATAGTGGTATTTCCATGCTGCTGCCAGTGGAGATAAAAGCCTCTAAATCGCATCTGCTTGCTGCAGACACACACCATGTCCCTGTAGTAATATCATAAGAACATTACAGGAGTGATACAGTGATATCCATTAAGGGCAGTGGGCGGCGCGCACACACAGCCTGTCTTATTGCGATATACGTGAGTGCGCGTTCGTTATCAACCAACCAGCCAGCGAGCCCGTACTCCTCCAACCAAACCCAGCCGAACCACACCGAGCCGAGCCAGAGCCACTGGAACATTTAGCCGTGCCGCCCCGCACAGAGGCAGCAGAGGAGGAATGATGACCTGGTAGCGCATCTTTACGCACCCGACCCGCCGTCCGTCCCTTATAAACCCACAATCTGCCTCTTTACGTTTAATTCTCTCACCGAGACCATGGAGACGGCAGTTTCCAGGACCGATATTCTCATCTCTCGGCTGCTCCTTTTCAGCCAAATAGGTAAGAAACTATAGAGGAGAAAAATCCTCATTTAATTGGTGGCTGACATGTGATGCTTTGGACGTTTTAAGCTGTCAAAGATTGAGCGGTGCCTCTGATTTATTTCCTCGGATATTTCCCGCACACTTCAGTCTGTTTCAAAATCTGCAATCGGCGGCAAAGGCTAATTAATTTTGCATGTAGATGGCATTTGTGAGAACATGCATACCCGACGTGTAAATGTGTTCTTACAATATTGACAATCGCTAAATATTCCCGTCCACTCAAATTTTGTTTCAGTCAATCCTTCGCAGTACGTGCAGAGATTTTTCTTGTCATGCTTTGAACATGTTGAGCTGTTTTTCCAAACACAAGCAAGTTGAAGTATGAATGAAATGTGATGCTGTGCAGTGTGACGACGCTCTGTGTTTTTTAATGTCTTTCGTGAATGCTGGAAAAGACGGTGCTCAAACAGCTCCCACAGCGTCTGTTGAACTTATTTGATGGAGGCGTTCAGTCCAAATGTTGCTTTAAATCACACGCTGCGCGTTTCCTTTGGAAGCTTGGATTAATAACATCCATATTATTTTTTCTGCACCCCTATGATATTTTATAACAGAATAAGTGGCACAGGATGTATAATGCAGCATTTATCTTAAATAATTACTGTATTATCTACATGTAAATTAAAAAAAAAAGGGTAGGCTTATGTATTTTTTCTAGTTTTGATGCTAAGTATCCGTTGGTAAATTTACCACAACTCATTGGAAAGTCCACTGGCATCATACGCCACAAGTCCAAAACTTCTCAGGTATCAACACATTCATAATTTAGAGAGAAAACTTGTAAACAAATGGTTAGTTAAACATTTAATCACTCAGGATATGAGTCAGAGCAGCTGTCAAAGCACAGATCCTCCGGTAAAGAAAGCTGAGAGCAGGACTTGGTTCTGATTTCAGTAACGGGTGCAGAAGTAAGATAGGGAAAAAAATCTATACATCCTGTCTGTGTGCTAATCTCCAAAGTGTAAAAAAGGAAGACACAAATAAATATGTCGTTCTGCAGTCAATAACAAGATGAATCATCGCTTTCAATTTTCATCCAAACCAAACTGGTAGTGGCGCAAATACTTTCATTTTTTGAGCATTCAGAATTTCCAACAGTAACTTGTAATCATTCAGTCAATAATTTTATCTGTCCCTGGAGGGGGGAATTTGGTGTGCAGTAGTGGAATGCATACATTTAGTACACATAAAACACAGGACACATTATCCAACTCTAAGACCAACAGACAACAAACAAACAACAAACAAGTTATTGATTAAAAAAAAACAAGTTAAACACTGGGTCAACAGGGGGTCCGTGACCCCTTGGGGGTCCTCAGAGTTACTGCAGTTGGGCTGGCCAATCATTGTTTGATAACTTATTTTAAGTTTTAATTGAAGTATTTTTTTATTTTTTTTTTCATTTTGTAGCGCCAATAAAGTGGCCTATTCCTAAAAAGACATTTAATTTTCAGTAAACAACATTGATTATAAGCTAACTGTTACACAAGAATTCTTGTGCAGTCATGAGCCAGCTAGCACCAAATCCGTGTTTGTCACTTATCCATAACAGTGAAATGAACTAATTTCCTCACATTTACATACTGTTATTATTATTATTACTATTACTGGCCAACTAACTGTACTATTATTGTATTATATCATTAGCGTATAGACGTTCTTGTGAGCCCCAATGGATAGTTTTATAAATTTTTGTGCAAGAGACTCACACACCGACACACCGTCCACCTCAGAAACCACTAGCAAAAGTGCAGAGGGTGAGGCTAACGCACATGCTACAACTGCTGCTGACTTAGCAGCTACAGACAAGCACAGTGCAGAGAAGACCTGGAAATATTCAGAGAATTATCACAAGTGCTCTGTGCTTCTTTGAGCTAAGGCGTCCTTGGCCTGAAAATCATTACAGACCCCTGAGTTAAACCATTTGTAAATACCTACCTGTTCATCCCCGAGTTTAGGAGGGAGATGGCAGAAGATATATGTGAGTGTTTGAGTCTAATGGTTTTAGCTAGTGAAAGTCAGGAGGGTTCCAGATGGCAGAAACTGAAACTCCTGATGAAAGGATGGGAACAATAAGACAGGGTGGATTCTGCTTTCTTATATAACTGTCTTTTTGTAAAGATCCTGCAGAGTTTACTGTGCAGTGCCAGCTATTTTGCTGCAGACATTGACCACCTTAATGGGTTCATTTTTGTGTTTTTTATTTTTTTCCTGTCTGACATTGAGCGATTGAAAAGAGAAGGTGAGCACAGACTCATAAAAATCAATAAAAGGTTGTCATAAAGATCTTGGCAACCTGGAAATTAGAGTTTCCTGAGACAAAGAGATGCTGCTGGCTTTTCTTGTGGGTGGCATGGTGGTGCAGTGGTTAGCACTGTTGCTTCATAGCAAGAGGGTTCCTGATTCGAACCTGCTGGCTGCAGCCGCACTGCGTGGGTTTTCTTCGGGTTCTCTGACTTCCTCTCACAGTCCAAAGATATGTAGGTTATTTTGATTGGTAGCCCCTTTTACACTGCCTCTTTAAGGCAGGAATTTCACGCCGTTATGCCACCTCACTGGTCTATGGAAAAGGTATGACCATGGAATGGGGGACCAGAGTTGTCTCACCTTTTAAGGTAGTAACAGTCTCTAAGACGTGTTATGTGTGTGACCCATCACGGAAGATTTAAAAAGTAGCTGTTAGCAGTTAGCAGCAAACTCAACAAGGAAGAACAGCAGTCAGAAATTTCTGCAAATAGGGACAACAGTAAGATCCGGGAGCTCCTTACCCTCTGAGCTTAGGACGAGATCAACCGCCATATAACAGGGACGGTGAACGATTGTTTTTGCCATATTAATGCTATTGTCACTGTTAAGTGTGTTACACGTCACGTCCGTCACGCTTCTTATGCTTCAGCATTGCCTACATGCTATCTAAAATTACACACTGGGGCAGCATGGTGCCTCTGTTGTTTGGTTCCATGTAAAAATGCAAAGGCAGCATAAGGGTGGCCCTCTGACGTGAATTCTGTGTAAAAAGGGCTGGTGACTCTAAATTGCCTGTAGGTGTAAATGTTAGTGTCAATGGTTGTCAGACTTGTTAAAGTCCTGTCCAGGATGTACCACGCCTTTCACCCATCGTCAGCTGGGATAGGCTCCAGCACCCCTGTGATCCTGATTAGGATAAGCAGTTACAGATAATGGATGGCTTTTCTTGTATACCATGTCAGTATAAGGCTTATTTTGTGCTCAAAGTTAGATAGATATATGGACACAGACGGAGCCTTCTGTCTGTGAATGCTCATGTCCTCCGAATTTGTGCACGTTTTCAGAGAACTTATAAATACTGACTTAACTGAGTTAAGTGTAGTTCAAGCACGACATGACAGCGGAATGGAACCTAATGGTTATATAGTGAAAAATATTCTCTGACCAACATGTTGTCATGTATTGATTGGCCCTTACTTATTACTGGCATCTACAAGGTACATTTTTACCTCCTCCTCCACTCTTGCCATGTTTGTTATTGTCCAGGGCAATATCTAGTTTTTCATACCGACATACCTTCCTGAACTTTCACAGGGATACACGGTATATGAATGTATTTGTGTGGTGAGCTACCTAACCCTGTCAATGATATTTTTAGGAACTTATTATACAATTCCCTGTGTGCATTCAATTTTACCCCATGTAATGGTTCATCGATATCCTACGAATTAGCACCCCACAAATGACGTTACTTACATATTGTAAAGTTACATAATGAATGTAAAGTTATGGTGGTTAGGTTTAGGCAAGAAGACAGAGTAGTTGTGCGTACATCCAATCCTGCTTTAGGTCAGGTGCTGGATAATGGGGGTCTCTGCAGAAAGAAGAAGAAAATCCGCACACTGAATTAGAGCTCCCAGTAAGTTTTTAATGACTAAAAAAGCAATGTTTCGACCCAAACGGTCTTCCTCAGGCAACTTCAAAAGAATGAATGAAAAGGCAGGTGGCAGGTATACATATAGGCTAAGAGCCAGGTGTCATCCCACCCATGTCATCTGTCAATCAAACAATCAGACAGTCGTTCAAGTGAGCCATATATAGGCATATGATGGCTACTTAGTATGCACAAAGGATTTGCTTATCAATAAGTGCAAAGAATACAGATATACAAAATAAATAGGTAGGTTTAGGCAAGTAAAATTGCTGTGGTTGGGTCAAGGAAAAGAAAATGGTGAGGACATCCCTTAAAAGGACTCAAAGTTCACACAGTTCCGAACCCTGGTATCCTGGGCAAAAGTCCTGGGGTAAAGTCCTGTGTTTTATCACCCATCCACCACCCCAACCTGTGTCCTTAATGGACTGTTAGGGACCGGTTCCTTTATCACTCCCATCAGCCCATTGGTCACTTGATCGCAGCCTTCTAACTACTTGGGTTATACATAAATTACTGGCTTATGATTATGTGGGATATGTACAATTTTGGGGCGGCATGGTGGTGTGGTGGTTAGCACTCTCGCCTTATAGCAAGAGGGTTCCCGGTTCGATCCCAGGTGTGGGAGCCCTTCTGTGTGGAGTTTGCATGTTCTCCCTGTGTCAGCGTGGGTTCTCTCCGGGCACTCCGGCTTCCTCCCACAGTCCAAAGACATGCAGAGTGGGGACTAGGTTAATTGATAACTCTAAATTGTCCGTAGGTGTGAATGTTAGTGTGAATGGTTGTCTGTCTTTATGTGTCAGCCCTGCGATAGTCTGGCGACCTGTCCAGGGTGTACCCTGCCTCTCGCTCAATGTCAGCTGGGATAGGTTCCAGCCCCCCCGCGACCCCCAAGAGGATGAAGCGGTTAGAAGATGGATGGATGGATGGATGTACATTTTTGCTGCATTACCTTTTGTGGAAAACAGTACAAACAGTGCATGAGAACAGCCTGTTGTACTATGTGTTTTTTTATGTTTAACCATCACATACTTCTTCTGGACAAATTCAGTGTTTTCATCTCCCTGACCACGTTCCACATTCACCCACCTTCAGGAAAGCTTTGGTTGACAGTTTGATTTGACCTTTGAGAAACCAAATAGCATGTTAAAAGGTTTAACATTGATCCTCAACAAGGATATCTTATTGTTTTTATTTGGTTGTTCTAGGAAAGTGAAGGAGGTAAATTTCATGACATTCAACTCAAGAAGCTGAGATCAGAGGTTTCCAAATGTTTTCATGTCCTGAGCACAAACCTGCGTGTTTCCATTTGATGAGATTTTGTGTGATCAGATTAAGTCAGATGAGCCCACGAGATGTTCTTTATCTGATATAACTTGGAGCAGAAATAGACAAACGGTAATAGATGAGGTGAGTGACCTCTGTCATTCCTTAAACATTCCCTCACTTTTGATTGGTTGTTTTTTTAATCTCAGCAGTGTTACTGCTGTTGCTCTTGTTTCATAGAATTAAGATCACATTGCCCCGCAGATGCCAGTGGCCTTTAACTCCTTCCTTCACCTGCTGACTCCAGAAGAAAAATCTGTCCTTTATTAACTGGAGATCCTAATAATCAAATGATTCCTGGATCCCAGTTTGGGCACCAATGTCTGAGGTCATTTTCTGTTAGAATTTCAAAGGTCTCATTTTTTCCTTCTTTCCTGACATCTCGATGTACTTTTGAGAAACACCTCTGCACAAAGTTTGTCTATGCACTGAAGCTGCAGCAGTCGAGCTTGTTGATTCACTTTGGTATGGCTGCCAGTTTACATGCTCTGTACACAAACATCTGATGCAAGTCCTCATTTCCTTTAAAATGTTTGTGTTAAATATGCTGTTTAGATACATAGAGGGAGAAAAATTGTTTCCTTTAGGGAAAGGAAATAGAGCATCCCTCCACCATCTGTCCCACAATATGCCTGGACACCACGCAGAATCACACAAACACACGTTGTCTTGCTCGGCCTCTCGCTTGCTCTCTTCCATATAAACACACACATACAAGTCGCTGTGATGTTGTGGGTGCTGTCATTTTAGTCATGTTTGTCCAAGCAGTTTGGCCAGTGAACGCAGTCTTCTAGCTGGAGTCCTTCACTGTGCCATATGCCTTTCAACAGCATGGTTTCTTCTATACAGTACTTCATTCATCTGACTTCTCAGCGGTTTTCACACTTTCTGCCTGTCGTTCCATATGTGCACTTCAGCAGGAAAGGGATTTGAGCATATATTCATTTCTGAGGCATCCAATATATTTGACATTGAATATATGTAGATAAAAGTGTTGGAAAGCCCTGTTACTTTGGGTTTTAGTATCCTGTGATCCTGCCGTTAGAGATTTAAAACTAATCTGATTCGGCTCAGCATGATGGTTCTATGTGTGCTCTTCCCTTCCTCTCTCATAGCTCTTCTCTACAGACCTCCTTTTATTCTGCTCAGCTTTCCAAACATCAAGCATTTTACTCCTTCTACCCATAATCACTTGCATTTTGTGGTTGTATCCTGGAGTTAGTAGTGATACATTTACTCTCCCAACAGACCGCATTTCAGTTCTATTGTTAGATGAAGTTTTGGTGTAATAATGTGGTACCACCAGTGCTTACATGGCATGGCTCTCAATGGCTTAAACAACATGTAAATTGTGCGTTGTCTCTCAACAGATGGTACTTATTTTGAAGTATTTTTAATGAGTTCTAAGCCACAGTGTTTGAATCAGAAGTGGTGGCAAATACATTGTGGGATTAATAGATTGTTGGTGGATGGTGATTGGTTAGATGGAGTGGTGCAACAGCAGCCTCTATGCCATTGATCATTCAGCAGCTTAGCAGGATCTATATTGGAGTTTTGTGCAATTCATTGACTGTGTACTTGTGTGTGTGTGTGCATGCATGCATGTGTGTGTGTGAGACTAAAGATGTCCTGTGTGGGTGTGTGTGTACACATGAATGTCAACACAAACCAAGTACTTTCAGTACTCACATATTAAACACTGTTACTCTTCACTGACTGGTCAGGTAGAATCATTGAAACAGTTGGTATCTACAAGTCATACAAAAATTCCAATGATAAAAATCCCACCATCAAATACACTTAATAGCACAGGTCTCCAATATATCTGGCCAACATACCAACACATACTATGTCATAGTTAATGTGTGATGGTTAATGTGAGTTCTGTGATCATATGTTCTCCTTGTAAGATACCATCTGGCCACCCAGTGCCCTCAGTGCATTTGAACCGGAGGGGTTGCATCCGGTGGCAAAATACGATGCCTGGTGGTGTAAAAGCAATTTCCTACAAGATACTGGCACACGCATTCTGGCACACATAGCATACTGAATGTGTAAATAATATGTAGAGACCAGTGATGGCAGAGAGTCAGATACATACTGTAGTAAATTACAGTGGAGATGATACCATCTGTCTGAGATGATGCTTCCTATTAAGCTTATAAACAAGCCTACTTACTACTAAACTTGCAAGCCTTTGTGAGGACAAGATAAAAAGTTGCTGACGATACACCCTAAATTTCAAATTAGCCTTAACGGGCTAATTATTTATTAATTAGCATCCGTAGTGGTGGGTCCAGTATGTTTTAACAGTGAATAGAACAAGCCTCTGCTCTGCAGTCATGTTAACTTTTAGTGTTGAATAATAACTGAAACCAGGGATACAATGGTCTGACTTCTTCTGTCCTGATAATCAATTCTAATACCTAAACTCAGTGTATCTACTTATACTGAGTACCAATTCAGTGCCATTGCCCTCTTGTCTTTTTTTTTTTCAAATTTTAAATCTCTATTACAGCTTGAATCTCACTGTGTGAATGTCATTGGGATAAATAATACAATATAATACACCAGGATGCTTTGGTGGTCACGGTATGGTCAACGGCCCATCGTGACTTATTGGTTGGAACTTGATACAAGAAAAAGTGACTTTTATAATGACATCTGCACGCACATGCGGGGGATGCAATAAACAGTCCTGCTTTTCATTTCACACTCTTCCACTGATCAGGATGTGTCAGCAAATACAGGGAAAAAGAAGACTGCAAGCTAGTTAACATGGATGTAAACAATATAGGACTTAGAATACTTTTGATAAAGTATTAGGATAAAGAATGCATTTTACATGTCTATTAGAGCTAAAGAATACACACAATATGTTTTGGTGAGTAAATTTAGCTTCTGTTTGGTCTCATCTGGCCAATATGTCAGTTTAAGGTCAGTATCGGGGGGGGGGGGGGTGTTAACTTCAGTTAACTTACAAGTGAGGTAAATACAACTGTAATTAGGGTCTTGCTAAAATTATTATCTTGTAGATTTGGCATATTCTGAAGCTATATTATTGAAGTTTGTTTTAGCAAAATTCTCTGAGTGAATTTGATCTGCCTCTGGTGAACAGTTATGCAGTGTACATAACCAGGGCTTTTACTGTGAAAGGTAAGAATGGAAGGAGTGGATCTTGTGTGTGAGCTGCATTTGTTAAGGTTGAAAGGAGTAATACAGTTTGCCGTCTTGGTCTGGACCAAGGTTTCGACTACGGGGCCACTGTGTTATTTTATAATCCTCATTAGCTGATGCCTTGAGTTGCAAAAGCTGGAAAAAAAAATCAGCTCCACTTCGCTAAAAAATTACATCACTTATTGGCCATGAATTCGCGTGCTATGTGAAAGTACTCACAGCCGGAGTTTACAACAATGGCAAACTACTGGTTTGTTTACCTTTGTTATGTACCTCGTCTTCCATCAATGAACATTAGTCAAATTTCGGTTTTGCCATAGCACCTTGGGCCATGTCCTTGGAAGATACTGAATAAATATGTATCAAATATGTTTAAAGAAAGAAATAATAAGCTACCATTGTTTTACTATTGTTTGATTTGTTAATGCTTCCAAAGGAAAATAAGCTCACTACTTGTACTTATGGTAGCCTTTAGCACTACCTGCTAGCATGGCACTAGCATTTGGATATTTTCTAAAATGCATGTCGTTTGAACAAATGTATTTATTTATTTTTTTTTAAAGAAGGAATGATAAATATTTATATACTTGTATACAGGGCCTTAAACATCCTGAAATCTTCTAATATTGTTCTGGACAGGTCTGTTAACCTGGGATGTATGGTGGCACCAGCATCATATATCACTGTTGCTTCATGCTAACCCTAGCACACAGTACAGTCCATGCCAAGGTGTTGACTCGTATAAAATGCATCACCACTGTTTATTCAATTATTTCTATTTTCAACTCCTCTTTTTCATGACTGTATATCACACGTGAGTTATAATTGTGTCTTCCTCCTTTTAGCTTTAACTCCATGCTTAAGATGAGATTATGTATTTTCTAACTTACAAACATGCACGCACACATACACACAGCCTGATGGAGTCAAGCTCTGTAAACCAGCCAAATCAAAAACCTCCGCCGAGGGAAATAAATCTTGTTAAAAAGATTTTCCAAAGCCTTCTTAACTGTCTGGTTTTTAACGAAAAAAATATAATCAGATTTCCTCCTTTTTTTGGCATACAAATTTTGGGGATTATGATATTGTAGAGAAAAATTTCGTTACAGATATATGTAATTTCTGAACACGGATTGTTGAATCCTCAGAATGGAGAAAAAAAGTTCTGTATGTCCTACTTTGAGTACTATCATGAATCTCATTTTGATGAGATTTAGGATACCCAAGTGTATTGTGAGTGTACTGATAAGAGTGTGTTGCACTGTTATAGTCACCACAGAGTTGGCATTGCTAAAAACCACAGATGTTTCATTGAATAATTGATTACCTGCTTTCTACCGTGATATTTTGTCTTCCTTCCCTCTGTCTCTCTCCCTCTTTTTACTGTTTTTTCAGCCTCTCCATCTAAAGCATTTTATTCATAAGTGCTCTTATTCTTTAATCCACTTAGCTGCAGTCTGCTCTTACTGTGGCAGCGTGCGGTCACAGTTATTTTAAAGCTGGCCTGTGCCATGAGGACGGTTGAGTCTCTTTGATGCTGAGCAGCCTGGACAGGGAACTCGGCTCAGTGAAACACTTATGTCACTCAAAAGTTTTGTCAGTAGTTACTGCGGTTGCTCTAATCGGCAGTGATTGGTAGGAGTACAAAGTCTCAAAGGTAAAGGGAGAATACAATAGTGGAAAGCTCTCTTGCATTACAAAAGTCAAGACTCAGCAGAGTAGACACAAATGTAAACCCTCTTACTCGTAAAATGTAAAGTTAGGGTGTCTATCACCTTTAATTTTAATCAGTTTCTCATAGAGCATGAGTTGTTTGCACAAATGAATTGTGTTAAAAGGTTCCTGGTTTGAGTTGGACCTTAAGGAAAGCTTCTTCTTTCTTCCGTCTTTCATTTCTTCACTTTCTTTCTTCCTGATTTGGCGCCAAAAGGATTGCTTGACTCCAAATCTGTCAAATATCAAGTACTTACCTCGCCTGTAGATTTGCTCTGACAAGTTTGAACTTTAAACTTGTCTGCAAAACAGCAGCATGAGTCACCATTAGTTAGTTTTCCAATGGTGACCTAGAATTATATGAAGAAAAGCATCCAAACTTCCATAGAAACTTCTCAAACATCTTCTGCAGCTTAATCCACATCTCCACTGATGAATCACGAAATCAATAAATTCTGGTGGAGCTTCTGTGTTATGAGGACATAAGGAAATAGTTTATTTAGCTATGATGTGGAAAAAACTGTTTGTGTTTGGAGCACGCTGAATATGAGGATCAACAGTGGAGAAGTGGATTGGGCTGCAGGAGCGGGTTGAGAAGTTTCTTTGAGTCTCTGTTGGAATCGATTGTAACTGCTGTGAATCCATGATAACAGCAGCTGCTCTCCCCTACAAAAGAGTAAGCTAAAACCTTTGCAGAGCCACTGTTCAAGGCTATACAGGAAGTTATTATTTGACAGGCTATGAAAGGGAAAGATTTTCAGTGGGGGATTTCTGTAACACTAGCAGCAAAAGTTTGAAATTATGTATATGAAATAAGGCTTTCAACAGTTAGCCATTGATCGGTTATCTGCTGAGAATATTTTTGACCGGTTACACATGTCATTCTAAAAGTTAATTTAGCTACTCTTCAGTTTCAGTTTTTGGAGAACATGTGCTGCAGAAACACAGTGGGCATCCTCCAGTTTCTCCCTGGTCGCTCCTGTGAGTAAACTGCTTTATTTTGAGCCGCAAAACCCCTTCAGCGTTGTTAACTATGTTATCACTGTTAGCTCTGTTAGCACCATTGGCAGTGTCAACACGTCTAGTGGTGCTAATATTGTTACAGTGCTAAAGGGGTTTTGCACCCTAACAGGAGGGTACTACTTACTCACTGGGGCGACCTGGGGGGAGACCATAGGGTGGCCACCGTGTTTCTGCAGCATATGTTCTGCCACCAGAATAGTGTTGGCATCAGTGGAGCAGCCAAGGCTAGTGTTAGCTAACCAGTTGAAACTGGAGGCTGGGCAGTGGGTGCTGTGTTTCTGCATGTTAATGTGGCTAGCTGGCTGGCTGTCAGCGAAGTCAACAGAAAAAATAAAGGGAAGACATTTACATCACAAAACATTAAAATTTCACCACCTCTAAATGGATAGTGCTTTGGAATGCAGTGCTAAAGTTCACTGAGTCAATGGAGCACCAGACTAAAAGGAAAGGCCTCTTGTATTTGACTTGTCATTTTTTTTCTTAAAAATTAAGAAAGTTAAGTTGAGTTACTGGTTAATGGGTGTTGGGCTATCTAAAGCAAAATTAACCTCAACTGACATCCTTGATACGAATCAGAATGACTGGTCTATGTCCTGAGGTCAGCTTTTTGAACACTTCTCCAGTTTATTGATTTTTCCACAAAACCTTTTTTGTTTTTTTGTCAGATACATTGACTATTGTAGGCCCAATTCTGTATGTATGTAACATGAATTGTATAATCATGGTGTCATTCCAGTATAAGACATGACCATGTAGTTAAGGCCGGGCTATACTTGCACTGATGTTGCTTGTTACGTGTCATCCGTCCCTGACGCTTTAAAATCTGAAAGGATGCAGTAAATACAATAATTTTATAGGTTCACAAAATGCACCCAGATTTGTGAATATGTAGACTTTTAGTACAGACAGTCCTGTATCTTATATCATAATGTCTGTTGTTATAGCAGATATTCAATAATTTCAGTGAAGACCCAGTGATGCTTTACTGTCTAAGCATAAGTGCTATATCGTAGGCAACTGGACTTGCTTGTGTTTCTTGAAGACGTTGCGCCTCTCATCCAAGAAGCTTCTTCAAGAAGAAGAGTCTTCTTCAAGAAAAAGAAGCTTCTTGGACAAGAAACGCAAGCAAGTCCAGTTGCCTGCGATACAGCACTTATGATTACCATGACCTGGATGACTGAGAATCTTCACCGACAAGTCTATTGTCTAAGGCATGAGCCCAATTTATTTTTCCCTGATAAAGCTACATTGTGATAATGTGATTGTGCCACTGAATAATAGTTTAGATATGTGGTTAATGGTGCACCTTTTAAGACACTATCTGCTGAAAGGCATTCATAGTGTTGGACTTGTTTGTACATACAAAAAGTGACAGAAGTTGCTGGCAAGTCGCGGGGCCAAGTGTGCATGAAAGTCAGATTGTCTGCTACAGAAAAAATGCCCAATTCCAACAATTATAAGGTGTGGGGAGAGAAAGTCTGGAGAGCTGTTCAACCATCTGACAAGCACCTCAGTTTGAGCATGCTGGCACCTTTGGCGTTTTAACTTCTCCTGAAATAATGACTACCTAAAGTGTAAAATAATGCTTGCCTTTAAATTGAACATTTGAGTCTTGAGGGAGTAGCGAGGGATCACCAGCATGAAGTAGAAAAAGAGGATGGCAGGATCACAAGGGACAAAAGGTGAAAAGGAGAGGAAGAGTGAAACTAAGTCCCTGAAACCACAAAATGCCAGTGCTCTCTCTGTGGTCTCTCCAGTTGAAGAGGTCTGTCTGAAGTTACAGCAGCTGACAATGGCCGTCTGTCTGTGTCGGTGCCCACATACAAAAGCCACTGTTGTTTTTTAGAAGGCTGGCACCAAGGACTGATGCAACCGAAGAGGGAGAGAACCTTGCTACTACTCGGCTAGCCAGCTGATGGGCACACAAGACTTATGTAAAGAAGAGAAGTGCTATTAATAATCAGATTATGGACCTTAATCTAAATGAGAACTGGTTAAATCTGCTTAGATGCTCTGCTTATAGAACTATTTCATTGGTATTCCTCTTTCCCTGTGGGGAGCAGAGCTTGATTGATGACAGAAGATGTCTTATTCACAGTGCGTCACAACCATAGGGTATCTTCGTTGTATAGTATTGTTCTGTCTGACACGGTGCATCTTTGGTTTACCCATATGACTGTTGTCTTGCAAATTTTGCAAACCCTCTGACCATCAGAGGTCACACAGATTGTGACAGCACGAAGGCACACCCTAGGATATGCTCTGCTCCTGTGTATTCAAGTTGTGCTATTGCATGATGTTGCTGATGGTGTGAACTTACTTGCCATGCTGTCACAAAAGCAAATTCCACCGAACCAAGATATCTTGTCATTAAAGTGAGGTAAAGTGAAGTAATCAGAGCTACAGTCTCAAAAGGCAGAGTTTATTACATACATAGATATCAACAATTGACTTTACATATTACATGTTATTCATGACTAGTCTACTGCTACATTGCCCCACTTTCACATAGAGCAGTAAACTGCAAACACCTTTTGAAAGGGACAAGACTTGAGATGCGGTATCTGCCATTTAATGATTGTCTTTAACCAGATTATCTTGTACAATAGTTGCATTTTGGCAGTGTCCAGTGGAAATGAACCCCCCGTAACCTGAGAGCGTTTACAGGGAATTCGTCCAATACCAGCCGTAACCTGAGAGCGTTTACAGGGAATTTGTCCAGTACCAGGTGCTTCATTTATAACTGTACAAGAAAGCTTCACATTTTAGCACAAAGTGTCAGGGGCGGATGCAGAAAGATCTGTTTAAATTTGAAAGACCTCTTTACTCAAATATTAGATGAATCACCTGACGTGACCTAAGTGAAATGTGACCTTGTCCAAACTAAATGGTTCCTTCTTCGTGAGTCAATCTTTATCTAGATGTAGGGAGTTTTGATTTTATTCTTAAGCTTTGATTCATGATGTCTTCCAGGTTGAGAAGATTTTGAACAAATGTTCACCTACAGTGAAATTATAGGAGACAGAAAGGGCACATTTGCAGTGCTTGTATTAGTGGAGATGGGTGGTCCTTCCTGTTGTACCTCCACTTTGTGACTTAATCTGAATCAACAGTGTTACATTACTTCAAGTGAGCAAGTCAGACAGAAAACATTAGCGTTCTTTGAAGTTTACCGAGCTTCTCAAATTAAAGAGTCTTTTTCCTTCAAGCTTTATTGTATGTGAGAGCTCGCTGTGATAAAACATTATGAAAAAAAGTTATAGAGGAAGATGCAGTTAGGACAAGAAGTTGCTGACAAACATCCCCTTCATTGTTCAAAGACTTTGTGAGTTCAAAGAGAGAGACAAAGACAGATATCACAACAGAAACTTCTCAAAGTAGAGCCTTTTTTCCCTCCAGAAAAAGCTGACATTTTGTCGCAGGGCTTTCATCTGATGCTCTGCAGTTAGGTTTGTTATTTTCAGCAGCGATGAAGTTAAGTGGGGACCAAAACCAATTGGTTTGATAAAGGTTAATGGAGGCCTGTCTATTGCTCAGTGAAGCGTGGAATTCAGGGAGGAATGGAGTGAAAGTGAACTGGATCTCGGCACAGAGCAAACTTTCTTTTACCAGTGAGAAAGTTCATCGGGGGGCTGCTGCTGTGACTAATCAGTGGGTTGAAAGTTGATTAACCCCAACCCCCACCAGTCGACCACCAACCTGAGTCACACACACATTTCAATAGAAATCTTTGGGTGGGCGCTTAGAGTCCATACGTACTTGCAGACACATTCTAAAACAGCACTCCAGTGCCTATATGTGAGTGCACACATGTGTATGCATGCTTTTATTTGTATAGGGGTTATGTTTGGAAGTCTATGAGTGCATGTATGTGTGTCTGAATACATGTCTTTGTGTTTTATTATCGCTGCGTGTCTGTGTGTGATGTCTGCCAGACAAGTGAGGAATTGGGGGTGTGACCTCGCATTGAAAGATAGAGAGGAGAGGTGATGGTTTTGTATCCATGGCAATAGAGAGAATCGGAGCAGGAAGCCGACAGGAAGTCAGGGTGTTCCACACGCCATCGGGGGCTCTTCTGTTGTCATGACGCTGTGAACTGTTGTCATGGAAACTCTGCTGATTCAGCCTGAATGCTGATAGAAAACGTTCAGTGATTTTAAAGTTGAATTAGAATGAATTTGAATGCATAATCTGCAATATATAAACCGCATTTCTGCCCTCTGCCATATAACTGAAAACTTTAAACATTAAACAAAGCGAGGACAGAAAATCTGACAGCAAAATAAATTCTTAACGCCCTTTAAGCCACATGTCTTAATGTTTCTCTCTCTTCTTTGCGTCTTTTTTGTGTTCCTCTTCTAATGTTAAACCAGCAGCAGACTTCAGGCTCTGCTCCCCTCGTTAAAGAGTGATCAATGCTTTCAGATACCAGAAAATCTTTAAAGAGTCTTTTTTTTTTCACCAGAAGCTGCTGTATTAGTTTGCAGCCCTGCTCCACTGAAATGCTACAGGATTACTAATCACATACATGCACACACACATACACACTGTGCAGTATTTTCTCAATTTGTGCCGAGCAGATGGAAATGGCGCGTCTCACTGCTCTAACTAGGCAGGCAGATTAGAGACACACACACACACACACACACACACACGAACAATTCCCTCACAAGTGAGGTGGACATGTGCAATCATACATGCTCAGTGGATAAACCAGAACTCGCTGCCTGCATGCACATAAAACACACTTTGGGAGGGGGGAGCATTTGGGGTGTAACATTAAACACACACACACACACAAACACGTGCATGTGCCAACTGGCTGGCTTCCTTCAGTCCGCCATGGTTTCCCCCTCTTGTATGTATGTGTCCTAAATGTCATCTCACATCACACCCTCCTCTCTGTTTACACATATATCATGGTTCCATTGATCTTCTTTGATAACTGTGTTTTCAATTCATTTGTCACAGATATGGATCTGTGTACGTCCATATGTGAGTCCCTGTGTGTGTGTGTGTGTATGTGTGTGTGTGTGTGAACGTATGTCTAATGTCAATGAGCGTCACTTATTCATAGCTTCCTGATAAGATGTGTCCTTCCCGCCTAGTTTGATTTTTAGCCCAGAGCAAAGATTTGAGGTCAGTCCCCCCGCAGGGTCTTTACCACTCACAGCTCAACAAAAATATCTCCACTCTATTCTCAGCATGGACAAAATACTGAGTTTGAAATGCAGCACTTAAGGCGTACTACACTTCCACACTGAAGCTGAAAGAGGCAAAAAGACACATTGTGAACCCAAAGCAGCTGTGCTTGCATCACTCGCTGACTCAGGCTGTCAGCGTGGATATTATTCATTTAAATTGCTGGCGGTCATTAATTTGCTTGACAAGGAGTACTTTTTACTGCTGGCGTATTGTAGTGTAATGGATTACAATAAACAAAGGATCAGAAATGAGTTTGGCTTAAGGATCCAGCTACAGGATTTAGTATCAACACGTGGTGAGGTTGCAGACCGGAAACTTCTTCTATGTACCAAGCATGTAGGAGAATTACAGTGTCCAGTATGAAAATGCAGATGGCGCTATCTAGAGCCAGTGTTTGATATATCTCTTGTGGGCTACTTAAGAACAACATGGCGGACTCCATGGAAGGGGACCCACTTAATATGCAAGGCTATTACAAGCACAGTCTTTGACTCCATGGGAGCTATGGGGTATGACACATGTGCAGTGTCACAGGAGTTGTGATGTTGGAGGGTTACAGCATCAGACGCTGTAAATAAAGGATGGTGTCCACTCAGATGCTCTTTGGGTGCATTCACTTATAACCTCTTTTGGTAGGGCTGTAATCAACTGAAGAATCTTGGTCAGCTAATATTCCACCTACTCTTTAACCAATTGATTGGTTGATGTGGGGAAAAATCTGCATGTCATCTCTAGATTAACCAAATCACCACAGTGCAGTGAGTGCACCCTACCTGGTAGTGTTGTGTGTCCACCAAAACATTTTTTCTTCCTGTCACAGGGCTCCACATAAACACTCGCCTAAGGCGGTTAAACTGTGTTCAGGCAAGTGGGATGCCTCGAGTGAAAAATAAATGTGATCTCCAGTGTAATACATCTTTGTATCTCTGTTGCACCCCATTGATATAATGCATTATGATGTTGCGACCTCTCCTCTTTATAACCTCCTTGACCATATGTAGATATTGACAGCTCATTCTAAGGTAAAAACACAACAATTTCTTTATAAGTTATCATAAACAAACATAGTTGAAAAAATTGTATATCATTTCTCAATGCCCCTCTATCACACATACTGGACCATTAATAAATGTCCAGTAGACAAATCCAGTAGTGTAGTCGGCACAGCGGTCCACAGCACTGCCTCTGGTAAATGTTGAAACTCCATTCTGTTATCCTGCAATATATTAAACCTTTTGTCACATGGAGACCCAGGAGAATATGAACAGTGATCACTTTTCAGTTTTCAGCAGTGTTCATGTTTTTGGTTAAAGCTGAGCAGAGTGTTAAATGACAGAACAGTTCGGTTTTATTAGATTTTTGTGGAGCCAAAAAAGAAATTGGTGATACCCCATCTGGCTGGACATAGTGGGCTGTTACCTGACACTGAGTGTGTGCGTGTGTGTGTGTGTGTGTGTGTGTGTGTGTGTGTGTGTGCATATGTAGGTTTTTCAACCCCCCAGCTGTTCAACTGTATTACCACTTCCACCATAGGGCCCCAAATTCTCACGGTCCCCATCCATACACTCACAAAACTGACTCCCTTGTCCCCACCAGAACAACTGGAGTGCTCCACACACTCTATCTCACACACACACACACACACACACACACACACACAGATCCCAGTGATAGGCTTGTCTGATAAGGTTTTATATTGCGGCTTTAATGCTGTCGTGTCCCTGTGGAACAATGCGCGGTTTGTTTAGCACTCAGAAACAATATCCTCCATTTAATGTGGAGCCTAATCTCATTAAGTCATAACCTGTGCTGCTGGACTTCACTGTGAGGCTTCGTTCATTCAGCTGGACAGAGGAGATGAATGGGAGATGTCTCCCATGCTGCAGTATGAGTAGCAGGGCACAAATAGACCATAAAGGGTCCCAAAATGCCTGAGCTCATGCATATGTGGACTCAATTGTGATTTTAAATCTGTACTAGGCCACAGTTATATATATCACTATATATTCTTATTAGATTAAAATGGAGAGAATTGGTAATTAAACGTCCCAGTCATTAAATGGATAATTAGACAGGTAACTAATGATGATGTGTGCACTCTCCTGTCAACATTTAAGTTAAAGTGTTCACTACTTAGTTATCTTAGTTATACATCCCCTGTCCTTCCTCTCTGCCTTGTCTTTATGCAGCCATATTGTTAATGGCCCTGTGCATAGTTTCCAATATGGATCAGACAGAGTCTGACAGAGTAAGATAAGGTGACAGGACAGTGAGACAGTGAATGAGAGAAGTCAAGCGTACTAATTTAACCAGCTGACCCTCAACACAGCTGAATGCTATATAAGTTATAGTCTGGCCCCTGGAGGTATGTGCCTGTATATATGTATTAGTGTAAATGAATGTGTGTGTGTGTGTGTGTGTGTGTGTGTGTGTGTGTGACACTGAGGTCGACAGGTGTCACGTTTTATGCGACTCAGATGTCGTGTGTTGAGCAGTGATCAGTTATGGCAGCAGTTGTCTCTGAGTCCTTTCACTTGGCAAAATATATTTAACAGCAGTTAGTTTAATTTGTAGTTCACGGTAGGAATGCCATTCATCATGTGTTGACAGCGGGTTTCGTTGATATACTGTATGCTGAGAGCTGCCCCAAGAGGAGGAGATAGTATGTTTTTAAGGTCACCAGAAGATGAATCCTGAATGACTTTGGTGAACCCTTGACTTTACCTCTACCACCACTTTGTTTGTTGATGTGTTTGTCAGTGAAATGTCTCAACAACTGTTGAATTGATTGCCTTAAAATTTGATACAGATATCAGTTATTCTGGAAAAATGAATTCAAATGACTGGTGATAACCAGACTCTTCTTGTAGCCATCAAGAGGTTTACACTTTTAATTTACCACTTCTTTATTTTCTAACCAGTTATCCGCAAAACTGACTTTATTCCCCGTCATTCTCATCTGTACATTGCTAATGCATGAAAAGGTGATGAACATGGTGAAAACACCTGTGTAAACATAAGCACGTTAACATCCTGAGCATGCTAGCATGCTGACATTAGCAATTAGCTCAAACCACTGCCTTACCGAAGCACCATTGTAGCTGTAGACTCTGAGGCACGGTGGGGCATGGACATGTTTACTATTGATACAGGTCTAGGAAATGTTTTATTTGCTCAGACAGTTCCGTCTGTTCCCCCTCCCCTTTTGACAGATTTCCATCAACTTTAGATCTGACAGGCCAATCACTACACTTTATGTAATATAGAATATATTTGAGAAGAGGACCGTAAAGAGGAGTGCCGTTGAGGCATTTTTCAAAAACAGCCAGGATGTCTGCAACTGATATTGTACTTTATGTAGGAGCTGCTGTTGCATCAGTATTGAACAAACTGGATGGTATATTTTTGCTAGTCACTGCTAAAACTAGTCATCAGGGTGAAAAATATTATAGTGGGGTGAACTGTATGTTGTGATGGTTTTTTGTATCAAAATCAAATGTACACTGATTCATCCCTTTCGATCTCCACAACTGTAGTTTTTGCTGCACTATACAAAGATAATGCTACTCCATGCCTTGGTACTGAATCAGTTCAAAACATGGTTTGGTTTTAGCTGTTTGAAAAAAAGATCAAATGCCGTCATTTTCCTGTAGAACTCACACAACATCATTTAACAGCCTTCAAGCTAAACCCTTCATACAGGGATAGATGCACTGAACCGTACAGACACTTCCACTCTTGTTGGTTGAACACAGGCTTTCTGTCCCTGGAGGAACACAGAACTTCATTTAATAGGACAACAGTAATCACATCTACTGTTAAAAATCAGTTTGTGTTGGTGTAAATGCAGCTGATGAACGTATTCTTCATCTCAAGGATTCTGGTTAAATCAGCCCCAGGAGCCCTGTAATCCAACATGGTGCTATTCATTAGCGTTCAGCTGGGACTGGCTCACTTATCCCAACACTAATAACACAGAATCCTCCCTGCAGCATCTCCATCCCAAAAACTGCCATCTAAGGCTGCTGCTGCATGCATTTAGAGGAAAAAAATTGTTTTAAAACCAGTCATTATGAGATTCGAATTCAATACATTTAGAAGAGTTTTGATTACCAGGGATGAAAGACACACTCCAGGGTTCACAAACTGCAGTGCACAAGCTAGCTATATTTCTTTGCACATAAATCTATTTTGATTGAAGGCAACAAGTTCACGCCCCCTCTTTCTGGGTTGTTGAAAGGTCTTCGAGGAAACATAAGAAATCGGTAACTGAAGAAGTACAAAGGTCAAGGCCATGTGGCTACAACAAAACAGTAAATTTCAACACTTCATCACAGAATCACTCTTGGAATGAGTGGAACGAGATAGATTGATGTAAGAGGATCTGAGCAGACAGACTAGCCTGTCTGGAGGGTGAGAAAAAAAGGTTGCAGTTTCATGACCTTTGCCTTTGTGATCTTTGTCAATGTTTTTGTGTGAGCACCCGCTTTAAAGATGTAATCCTTAAGATTTTAATTGAAGTTTATTTGAGAAACTTGCCTGGTCAAGTGAGTGAATCAGAAATCTACTTGCCCAAAGTCAGTTTTTACTTTTAGCGCTTTTTGGAAACGTGATATGCTATGACAGTAAGTTTTGCAATTACCTAACTTTCCTCAGCAATCATCTTTCGTATAAGCACCGTCAAGGCCCTGAAAGAGAGGTTGTCGGCAGCTCTCTTAGCTGTCTTGTTATGCACTCTAGCCTTTATCAGTAACTTAACTGCCTTTGAAAAATGACCCCGTTTCATCCAACTTGATCTCAGACTTTTGGAAAACTGTACAATATGTAGTTTGAGTTTTGCTCATATCCTCTGTCACCACCCAACTAAACTCCTGTTTCCAGGATAATTGAACACTCACTTGGCTTCAGCTCATAAACCTTCTCTCAACAGAGATGAGAAGGTAGCAAGATGGCTCATTCTTCAGCTACTTCCATCATCATCTCCTGAAAAAATGTGTTTATTTCTGTTTTACCCCTTCCCCGATTGGACAAGTGAGTTGCTAAATTCACTAGCCTGACGTGGTATTTAACTTGTCCAGGGCACTTGGGCGATCAGGCAGTCTTTATTGTTGAGGCCTGAGTGCAGATTAATACCATAGCAGACATTAGGGTTGGGTCGGTTCTCGGTAATACCAGTTTGGTCCGGTACTCCGTCTTGGACCAGGTTTTATTTTTTGAGACCGACCGGACCGCATACGCGGGCAGAACGTACGCGGAGGTCCTCCCGGTAAAAGTGGACGTCCGCAAGCCCTGTGCGCGCAAAGCACGACTGCACGGACTGCGCTCCGCGCACCAGTGTCACACAAAAGACTGTTCGGCATGTATTTTTCACATCACGGGGATTTTTCACGGACATTTTTACACGGAGTCCGCTTCGCTTATAGTACGCCCGAGTCTGTGAGCACCTGTGTCTACCTCTTCACCAAGCGCACAGCAAGCAGGAGAGAGGGGGGTGGGGCGGGGACTGAGCTAGGAGGTGCAAGTGCGCATGCGCCTCTACTGTAGCCTGGCGTTTGTTTAATGGTGACGGGGAGTCGATAATGGCGGACAGTTTCGTCTCGACGAAATCAAAGAATGCGCCACTATGGCAACACTTTGGCTTTGAGCCAGACGAAGGAGGCAACCCTTGTTTGCACTGATTGAGTAAGCTGCAAAATTTATTTGTAAGGAATAAAAGAAACAACTTGTTACTGTTACTCTGTTGTCCTAAGGTCGTTTTTTTATTTTAAATGAGTCCATTGCGCCCCCAAGTGGCGAAATTCTGGTATTACCGACTTGATGCGTTTTTTTTTTTTTTTTTACAAAAACCGAACCGTTTTTTTTTTTTTTTTTTCTCATACCGACCCTAACCCTAGCAGACATTCCAGCAGATGGCCGTGGCTAGCATTATATTTGGTGACAAGTACATTGTGTTTTCTCTGGCTGCTCCACGATAAAAGCCACCATATCTTTCACCAGGTGGATGCTTTTAATGTGAACTATCAGCAGTAGGAAATGTTGGGTAAGCATTAGCAGTAGCTGATTACAGCTCTGATAGAGTGAACAGTTAACAGTGACCCTGATATCATTGAGATAACATTACAAACAGCAACACTGAATTGATCAGCATGCATCATTTTGTGTGAGTAACTCCGCCACTAACAATAAAATCTACGATGTATCTATAGTTAAATACCTTAACATTCCTATTGCTGAGGAAATGCCGACTAAAAGTAGTGTGGAGAAAAAACAGGGTTATATGTAAAAATATAAATCTCAAGGATTATGTTTAATTTTCAAAATGAAAATAAAACAGCATAACTTTGAGTACCCGCTCAGAAAGATGTGCAATGATATTTTGGTATCATTGAAAATCTATGTTTGCATTTTGTCCTTTCCCCTTATAGGGCTTTTAACATCCACCTGATTGACAAGTGAGAGCTAATGATCTTCACTTGTGCGTTGCCTCACCATGTTTTGCCATATTCCTTGTTTATGAGTGGAGCTCTTGTAGTAAATTATCCTCAGTGACTGTCACTTCAGTGTGAGTGAAGCTTGTAGTCAGAGTATCAGGTGTCTGGCTGACACACATTCTCATTTGGCTTTTCATTTCACTTCATTTTCATTATTCTGTCTCACACTGACAGCTGTGGAGTCATCCTCACTCATGCCAGTACACAGGGCATAGTAAAAATTGGACCAGAACGTAGTTTTGTTACATATTTATAAGTGTAAGCTGTGCTTTACTACATCCTTTTCCTCTTGGGCAGCCTTGAAGATAGGTGTAGGAATGTGTGACGACGAAGCGGAGCGTTGTTGGAAAACTGCATGTCTGTTGACCTTTCCTATATGAATAAAACATTCATATAAATGTCTTGTTGCCACCGCCGCAGTCACCTAAACCTTTAATGTCAGGTCTCTGAAGCCCACTGGGAAATCCGATAAAGCAGATAGAGTGCAGATGGGTGGAATAATACAGTGATTCAGCTGTGAGCTTCATGCATGGCCAGCCTGAAGCGATGAAGTCCCATCACTGTCCGCTGTGCTCTTAAAGCTGAGCACCAGTGTCTCTTTGCTCTTGGCTCTTTGCCTGTGCAGTACTGTCTCATCACCTCATTCCTCTGCTGTCTCCGACAACTAACAGCTACTGTATGTTAGCTCCACTAAATGAGGAACT
This sequence comes from Epinephelus fuscoguttatus, assembly GCF_011397635.1. Taxonomy (NCBI): domain Eukaryota; kingdom Metazoa; phylum Chordata; class Actinopteri; order Perciformes; family Serranidae; genus Epinephelus; species Epinephelus fuscoguttatus. The sequence goes on along the minus strand of NC_064773.1, from coordinate 27,119,339 downwards.
TGCCTGTATGACCCAAAAACTAGTGGCTGTCATTTTATCATTTCCCAAACCATGTAACTGTGTTTAACCACATGTTGAAAAGCAACAACTATTAACTTTTTACTAATATAAAATTTGTGCAGGTTCCACTAACTGTAAAACATATGATACAATAACATATCCACTTTAAATAATATGTAATATACACTGTATATAGACATTTTATGTATATTGTTGGTTTCTAGAGCTGTATATGTATGTATTTATCACACTATTTTTCCCACATACTTGTGTACGTAATAGCCCTATCTATTCTATACCATATGACCAACTTTGTTTGCCTTGTCCTTAGCTATTGTGTGTACTTCTTTGTAACTGAGAGCAGTGCAAAAACTGAAGTCAGATTCCTTATGCATGCACATTTATTTGGCTAATAAAACTGATTCTGATTGACTAAAAATAGAACATTTGATGGGCTAGATATTAATATTTTATGATTTTAAAGAAACCATATGGAGTCATGATGCAGGAATGGCAGACTCTGCCACTACCACTTCTACTGTATTCATTATCATGCTGTGAGAACCTGTTCCTAAATGCTAGCAGCAAGCATTTTGGGAGCATTGTTATGCCTTAATTACAGGAAATAGAAAGATGCCAAGAAACAAAGGAGAGAGAGAGAGAGAGAGAGAGAGAGAGAGATGCAGCACAAGGTCCCTGTTAGAGTTTATGGTCAGCATCTTAAAGATAAAATTGATAATTTTTATGAAAATAACTTCTTATGATATTAGCTGAAACTATCGCTACATCCACAAAGTATTTCATGAGACAGATAGTCTGTAAAATAGTCACATCCCTCCTGCTTTCCTATTGCTTTTAAAAGCATTTGCCAGAATCTGCTGCAGCACTTAAAAAACAACCAATCAGAGTTAAGAACGTTGTTCTGGCTGGTTAGTGGTGCTTGGTACTTCGCTTAACTATATCCAACATAGCAGCCAGGTCACAAACTTTCTCATTTTACAGTGAAATAGTACACTAAAATATGTTTGTGAAAACATTTGAGGTGAGAAATAGGCAATGCAGTAACAGAAACTTGATTCACATTTTATCGGCACTGCCTAGTTTGATAGTTTGAACACAGTTCACGGGCAGTGAACAGTGAACAGTGACATGATTGACAGCTGTGTTACAGACTCCTTGACTCTGATTGATTGTTTTTGATGTGCTGCTGTAGATTCTGGCCAATGCTATTAGAAGCAATAGGAAGAGGAGGAGGGACATTTTTTTTATTTTACAGACTCACATCTGTCTCATATAACACTTTGTGTATGTACTGACAGTTATAGCAAAGATATTCTCATAAAATTTAGCAACTTTAGCTTTAAAGGAATATGTATATAATCAAATGAATGTTTTTTTCACAGATCTTTGTCTCATATACTTGTGTGTGGAAACTTACAGTTTAAACAAATATGGCAAAAAAGTTATTTCTATAAAAATGACCAACTGGAGCACCCTGACAGCTACACTTTTGATGATTTTCTTTCTATACATTTTTCAGTTGCATTATTCGTACCAGGTCTTGCTGACCTCTGACTGCTAACCAATGTTATGAGAAGTAAAAATTAAAGCATTGCCTCTTTATTGTACTAAGCTTTAGCAGATCAGAGCACTATATAAATGTTATAAAGTTGCATAAAACATTAACATAAAATGTGACACAGGTTTGGCGACTTAAATGTTCTTACATGTACTTTCAACGCCTTTATGACACTTTACTGAAATCAACCTGTACGGACACAGTGATTGGCTAAGAGGTGAAATCCATCACTTGGCCAACTCGTTCCCAGTGAGTGCAACTTCATTAAGTGTTTCAAAGAAACTTTAAATGGTCATATCAGGATTAATCAGCTGACTGACCTGAATAAAGGGTCACTCATGTCAAAGTTGGTCCATCTGGTTTTGTGGTTTCACTTCAGTTTTTCAAGACTCTGGCCACACACATTTTCCTTTTCATGTTACCTATCTTCTATGTGCATCTGGCCTCAGTGACCACGCAGGGACCAATTACGCTTCATATACTACACTAGTTATTTACTTCAAAAGGTGTATTATATTTCTGGTGACATTTCAAGTGCATTTCCACTCCGATTATGGAGCTTTCACACATAAAAGTACATTCAAAATCCATCTCCATCAAACAGTTTCCCTATTTTAGGCCAATGAAATCTCCCAAATACATTTCCTTTTCAAAGGGAAATTTCTTTTTTTCGTAAGCTTTCAAAAATCACACAGAAACAACAGGTGATCCTTTGGTTTGTGTGTGTGTGTGTGTGTGTGTGTGTGTGTGTGTGTGTGTGTTGCACGGTGGTTTGCCAAGGGCTAATTAGATTAAAATCCGTCACAGTGTGATGTTAATGAAGCTATTATTGACGCTGCAACGCCACAGTCAACTCCATTTTTCACTCTTTCCCCTTTTGCTCACTTTCATTCATTACTCCCATCAGTCTTTCCCCCTTTGTGCAAAGATGAATGTAATCATCAAATACACTGAATTTATAGATGGCAGTCTGAATGAGAGAGTAATCTCACACACACATCATGCTGGGAAACAAGGCCATAAATAAACTCCTAAATGTGTGGTTTGTTGCGAATCTTTCTGGGGTTTTTCTGTCTGTATTATTTTCTATTCAAGTCTTTATGTTTTTGTCTCTTATTACATTTTATTTTGTGAAATTCCTTTTTTTAAATTTTTGTTCTTCCTACCTTCCTTTCATCTTCTTTCTAAAGTCTTTCTGTCTTTTCACCATCCACTTATATACAGACACAAAAGAGTATAGCAAGCAGTATGTGGTCAGCTCAGTCTGGTCGGGCTATTTATAATATAATAGCCTAGTATTTGTCAGTCCTGTCATGTTAGTATGGCACAGTGTAGATGCTGGTCAAGTGCCCCAGACTCAATTCATCATTTCTCATTTCCTTAAACACATTCCAATTCATTTCTTATTTCCAAAATGTGTTATTTATTTATTTTAAGGAAAGAATATTAACTAACTACCAAAGTGAAGAATAAACTTCCATAAATATTAACCACCAAGACATGAGCTCAGACTTTTAAAGACCTTTTTTGAGTTTCTTAAAGATCCATAGATGGTCTGTTTTTAGCTCATTATCCAGCCATTCAGCACAGAGCTTCCTGTAAACTCCAGAAACAGAAAACAGAGAAAATATTTTCTACTTTCAGCATCTTTCAGTCTCTTTTGGGAAAAAACGGGAAAGAAGCAAAAGTGAGTTAAACAAGTGTGAAGTGCGACATTAAAATCCCCCTGTGGCTGCATCTGTATCAGGGTTTGTTGCATATTCATTGATGCAGAAGAGTTTACAGAAGGATGCACTGCATTGCATGTCTTCAAGAGTTCAACAACACATAGTTAGATAAAACTATGTGAACGAGTGCATGCTGTCACACGTGCAAAGATATTCCCAATCTTTTTATCCATGCAGCTTTATATGGTAAACAATAGCATTATATTGTTTTCATCTCAGCCACATGGATGATCTTAATGTTGTGGATATGGTGGTAATTGTCCATGACCTAAATCTGACTCCACACAGGGCTTTCATCTTTTTAAAGGATCAGTGTTTGGTTTTTCTCTGTGCAGTGAAAAAAAAGAGGATATATTCTTTTCTTCCCCCTACTTTTTATTTGTTCATGTTGTTTGTGTGCCAGTCTCCTTTATGATGAGTTTTTAGGTTTTATGGACCCCTGCTCCTTCCTCCTTTTCTCTACACAGAGGCTCAGAAACAGGCTTTGTCAGATTATATACGTTGTGCCTGTTTGCACCAGTTTTGACCCCACAAATCACACGAAATATGCCATCTGGTTGTGCATGAAGTGCTTTACAATGTCACTGTTAATACCCATGCACAGGCTTTAATTCTGGCTGTGAAAACTCCTAAGGATAATTTTCATGTTTGAAACATGACGCACATGTTTTCATGTGTCACCTTGACAGGAGTTAAATCTTAGCAGGGTGAGTGTGTTAATGTTAGGATTTTTGGATGTACAACTTTCCCACCAGAGAGTCACACTTGGTACTTGCTGACATAATTACTAAATGTGTTTTTATACAAATAAAATGGATTCTCTGTCATCAGTTAATTTATTGATGATTACAAAGAGCACTGACTTTTTCCTGTTAGCAGGAGGTGAAAGAGTGGAAGAGACATGAACATAAAGAAAGTGAAAACTGAAAGAGACTTGAGTCAAAATAGCTTGGGGAAGAGAGAGTTGGTCATCTATGTGTGTGTGTGTGTGTGTTATTCAGTGTCCTCATATGTCATGGAGCAAGAAAAGACAGCTAGTGAGGGACACAAAGCTATTAGTGGATGTCCAGCTAGTACGACACACAGATACACACACTGAACTGTGACTTCATACATCATTGTATCCTCTACTGTCCCTGAGTGAAAATTACTACCATGAAATAGATAGGTATGCGTGTGTGCGTGTGCGTGCACTGAGAAAAATGCTGTTAATGGTGATGCAGCTCCCTCCTGCACCCTCTAAAGTGCTCTACTGTATGGTGATAACCAATGATTTTTGTACCGTGTGTGCATGCTTCTATTAGTAAGACTAAAGGTTAGTGTTCTGTTTCTGCTCCAATTCAGAAACCTGTGTGTGCTGCACACAAATTATTTTACACCTTAGAAAAAAATGCTCCAGTGCTCTGTGGCTGTTGGGGGAATCATGTCACTACATGTACAGCAGCGGCTGAGCGAATGCCCTAGTAGTCACCATCTTTTTATCTGTTGTAAATGTTGCTGTGTTACCTAGGCTATCTCGAGATTGGCCATTCATACACAGAAAACTAATCTCACACCACTCTGCTGGAACATGTCCAACACAACGCAGTGAAGTCACGTACGACAGTGTTAGCACATTTGACTTTTCCTCTCCAACTGAATGAAATTGGTTTATTACAAGGCAGGCAAGGTTGTTGTGAAAAGTATCCCATGAATGACAGGAAAAGCCTGCCACTTATCATGTGGCACACAGCAGCTGGTCACGGTTTCACTTGTCAGTCTGTGCATTTGTGTGTGTTTGTGGAAATGCGAAATGACCATAATAACCTTTTTCTCGTTCTCTCTGCTGTAGTTGTGGCAGCGGAGCCGCTGGTCAGAGGCCTGAGAAAACTCCCTGAAGATATCGACTGGTCATATTCAGGTCTGTGTGCACATTTGTTTTTATTCCCCTTTGTACTGATAATAGATATTCGACTGCCATGTGTGTGTAGAGATATGAGCAGTTTGCTTCATAAATGCGGAGTAACAGTGTCCTTGACAGTGGGTTTGTTTGTTTGTTTTTTGTAGGGTTTTTTTGATAGAAAGGGAAATTTTTGGCTGAGCAGAGTATTTGTAAAAGGTGGCAACATACCTTAATATCAAGTAAAAAAAAAAAACAATAAAATAACTATCAATACTTACAAAACAGTACTGACACTATAATAGCATTTACAGCTTGTAACTGTAAGTACTTGTGTAAGTGCTGTTAGTATCTTAATAGAGATGCACCGATCAATCGGCTGGTGACATCGCAATTGACCAATTTTCAGCTTGATCTGCCATGACCAACGTGCGGCCGGTCAGTCTCTGATATAATCGATCCTGTAGTGGTAAGATTTACATCCATATGCTGCACGGTGGTTCATGTAACAGTAACTGGCTATTGTCACAGACGCTGCAACCCGTTCTTAAAAGTTGTAATTCATTCCCATGCATGCTGCACATGGTTTGAAAGCTACTGTGTTAGGCTAGCTAGGAGCCTCGGATATACCACCCAAATAAGTGTTAATCAGTTGTATTAATCAAATGTGTATTAATCACAGAGTTGATGAGTAGTTCAAGTGTAGCATAGCAAAGCTAACGCTAACTATTTCATCTCAGTGGATGGAAGATGCTAAAACACTTAGCGTCTTAGTCCTGGAGGTATAACTCCATAAAAACACAAATATGGGTGGTCTGCCCAAGTCTGCTTGTTAGCTCCTAGTTAGATTAGTCAAGATAACAACAGACCCCTGGGGTAGTTAATAATAAGCTTAAACCACACATGAAGTTCTTAGACAAACCAAACTTGAATGTTCAATCATCAGGAGACAGGAAGTTTCTGAGCTGCCCTCCGGTTACCGTTCAGAATCACACAGTCACTTCTTAAAACAGACAGCGCAAGGGACAGCTCCATGAGACTGGTAAATGTCAATCTGAATATCACATGAATCAAAGGAATTATCTGTTAACACCTCCCGTGAGACAGCCTTGATCTGCCACGGACCATATGGTTAGATGGCATCAGCTCCTTCAGCACGAAGCCTCCACTGGGCTAAGCTGTGGACCAGCAGAAACAAAGAGTGGACACAGACAGAGCGTAATGGTCCCAGAGGGAAAGATTAGCTTCTTAATGGTCGGGGAGCGATCAGGAGGAATGATCAGGCTCAACAGGTCATCAGTGGGCTAAAGGTAGAGCTATTAAACTTATTAACCTGCACCCAAAATGGATTGCATTTGAGGAGCATAATGCAGGAAAAAGATATGAAATCCAAGTAGCCCTGCCATAAGACACATCATTTCCCAGAGTCCCCAAGAATAAAACAGCCTCTTTACAAGCCAGTCTTCCAAACCATTAATTGACCAACCAGCTTGAACTCCCTCCAGCATGACTGCAAACTGGATTTATTGATGTTACTAATAATAAACATAACTGATAATTTAGCTGTGAATATTTCTCTGAAATAAGTGTTAATGACTTGTAGAGACATTTTGAGCAGCCGCTAATGGTTTTTCTAGAAAGGCAGATGGCAGTGCTGTTCTCTGGTATGGGATCTGTTCAGCCTTAGCTGCTTAATTGGGAAGCTTGCAAAGTTGCAGAGCCAGTACTTGCTTAAAGATGAATTCTGTTGGTTTTTTTGTTTTTTTTTAAATTCAGTTTTGTTTTATTTACCGTTAAGTCTTTAAAGGCAGATGAATAATCATCACACGTACTTCTGTCTGTTATGCAACTAACTAGGGATGTCAGTGGTTAATATTTTTGACCAGTTACACATGTTGAGCTATAGGTTAATTTTGCTGTTCTTCAGTTTACTGCATTACACACCAAGCATGTGTGGTGGGAGCTAGCTAGCAGCGCTCATTCTGAGATTACAGCTAGTAACACCTTCCCAACCCACAGTATTGCTCTGGAAACATTGTACCCACCCCTCAGTGTCCCCCCAGGTTGCCTTGGTAAGAAAGTAAAGTAATTTTGAGCCACAAACACTTCATAGCACTATTAACTATGTTATTACTGTTAGCTCTGTTAGCACAGTTAGCAGTGTCAGCATTACAAGTCATCCTAACATAGTTAACAAAGGTAAAGGGGTTTCTGGGCTTAAAATAAAACAGCTAACTCATCAGGTTATGGGGAGACGGAGGAAGGGGTACAGTGTTTCCACAATGGCAACACTGTGCCGCCACTACAGCGTTAGGCACGGTAACATGGATAGCTGTCTGTCTGTCACCAAAGCTAACAGAAAATGAAAAAGGCAAGACGTTTACATGACAAAATGTTAACATTTCACCACCTCTAAATGCATAGCCCTTTGAAATGCAGCGCTAAAGCTCACTGAGTCATTGGAGTGTCAGACTAAAAGGAAAAGCATCTTGAATTTCAAGTCACTGTGCTTTTTTCTTTCTTAAAAATTTAACATTTAGTTACCAGTTAATGGGTATCAGGCTATGGAAAGAATAATTAACCAAAACTGACATGTCTACAATTAACACCTACAATCCAAAACACCTTGATTACCTTGAAAAACTGAGTAAAATAAAATATATTTTAGTTAATGGAATAGATAATGAAGTGTAAAACCCCAAACAGGATCAAATCATTGTATCTAATTTGTCCTCCAACAAACACATCACCTTATGAATTGCTTTCATACATCTAAGCATCATTGTTTCATATGAAATCTGGTCATGAACCGTGTTTTAATGGACTTGTATTGATGCAATGACTCAAACTTGATTCACACACACGCAGCCAGTGCAGCCGTGAGATTTTGTTTATCCGACTTGTTCCTACTCATATTTGTCATAGCAGCACGAATATCAATAGATGCACATGCATTTTCATCTTGGAGATTGTTTTCTGTCCCACTGTCAAATCTTTACAATCAATTCCCAGGCACATACACTCCGTTTGACAAAGTGTAATAGGTTTTTTAGTGTGATACACTGAAATGGTCATGAATGATGAAAAGCCCGTCTGCAATGGAAACGAAATGGAGACGCCCTTTCTTTCCCCTCCTTGTCTTCTTCACTTCCATTTGTAATCTTGCTTTGTGTGTCTTGATCTTTCTTTCTGACTCTATACTTCTCATTTTCCTCTCTGTTGGGTTTTGAAGTTCATCATCACAACTGAAGGAGGCTCAGTGGCAGTTCATTTGGATTGCTGTAACAGTAGCCATGTGTGCATGTGTGTGCAATCTTGTTTTTCTGACTGGCTCTGTTTCTTGTCTTGTGCTGTGCACTGAGCCGTGAGTAAAAGCATTAACATGTGAAAGAAGCGCACTTCATTGTGAGGCACTGTGCACAGCTTTTTAGTTGGGTCAGAAGTAGGGAGGGGGGGGATGACAAGGGAAATAAAGGGGAATAAAAGAAAGAAGGGGGCAGGAGAGTGAGAGAGTGAGTGACCAAGAGGAGAGTTGAAGAAAAAGAACTCAAGTGAAAGGAAGCGAGGCAGAGGAGGAAAGTTTAAAATTAGGCTACATAAAAATCACAATGCACCTTTTCAAACAGCTTGCCTCAAACAAACCATGGTTGTTAGGTTTGATTTTTATCAAAATGTTTAAATGTTTAAGTAAGTAAAATAAAATTTCATGCATAGTTTTTTTGCCTTATGAGGAATTGTAAGTGCAGGTGTTGTCCTACACAACTCGCCAGATAGTTCTGGTTTGTCATCCATGCTGGGCTAAAAATAATAACTTTTCAAATTACAGATTATCATTGTTACAGACCAAAATGAGTTTGAGGATGTAGTAACAAACTTTCAAGACATAAAATATAAAGTCAACTTGTGTGTGATGCTAATAAAGAACATCTAAGACATTCCAGTTCAATTCAGTTTTATTTATAAAGCCCAATATCACAAATCAAATTTTTCCTTAGAGGGCTTTACAACATACTACAACATATGAAATACAAATTCAAGAATTTTGAGTTCCATATTATCTGTGTTTAACAGTTGATGTGAGCCAAAAGTCCAAATTAGCATTTGCGAACTTTCTGGGAAAGGTTTACAGTTTGAGTGCGGGAGCATGGTGACTGTAGACTGCTGATTAAAAACATATAAAACAATTCTCCTGTCTCTGCTCTGACATTTTTATTTATCTATTTTTTTTAAGTATCTATTATCAGTAACAGCCCTTTCAACCTTCACTCAGATCACTGATGCTTCGTTCACACTACACAACTTTAGCCACAATTTTCTGCTCGCCAACAAATTTTGGAGCTCCCAGACAAAAACCCCAGATTAGAGGCAAATTGGCGTTGGCTCCTCAGATATCAAGCTTGCTAAATATCTTGATCTGTTGGTGAGCTACAGCCAATCAGAGCACAAGAAAAGTGTCAGAACTTTTATACTTGCTGATAATCTTTCTAGTTATGGCAGAGAGGGATTCTTAGTTAGTAATTGTTATTATTCATGCTTGTGCCAGCATTGTTTCTTTATTATGGTTCTTAGGTCTGTCTGAATTAAAATCTTGGTAGCTTTAAAAGGTATTAAAAAGTATTAACAATAAACCTGCAGGTACTGTGTACTGTATGTTTTCCTGCTCCTCCTCCTCCTCCATGCTGTCCTCGTCATTCCCCTCTGCTTTGTCTCCAAGGGATCCCTGGGATCCTCCTGCCTGGAGGACACCCCCCAGGGCCCCATCTGTTACGTGTGTATGTGTGCATGTACAGTAAGTGTTTGTGTGTAACTGTGCACTCTGATAACCCAGACTTTCCTCTCCCAGGCAAATGCAATGGGATGCAATACGGTTTTCAAAGGATACTGTTCAAAAATCACAACAAAACTACAAATTCTCAGAGAAATAATATAATGATACTGCTACTTGCTTTTTTAATTGTAGTGAAACAGCATTATATATATCCATATTAAATATCAGAACAGCAGAAATGTCGTATTAGATTCTGCATAATTGTTTCCTATCAGTGGAGCACCAGTGACAGAGACAGAAAAACAGAATGTTAAAGAATCAAAATGTTCTGAATAAGTTGAGTATTTTTTGTCTGTTCTCTTTTTTCTGCACCTCTGTATCAGTGTTTCTGTCTCTCTCCTCGCTGTGTCTGTGTCTTCTCTCTTCTTGATCCAACTATGTCTTACCCAGGAGCAATACAGGCTTCAGTACTCTTCTGGTGCTTTGTCTGGGGAATACACACACACACACACACACACACACACACACACACACACACACATATACAGTTTTCAAATATGAATACATCTTCCTGTCCACATATGTTCATAATATCTTGTCTCTGAACCATTTCCCCATGTTTCAAATTATCTTATTAGAAAGACGACTGTGTTCACATTAAGAATCTGATCACACTCTTGATTAAACAGAGCAGTAGTTTCCAAGAAAACATCATGTATCTACCCTTTAGTAGTGCATCATATTAAGGATTCGACTAATAGGACCAGCATGAGAGGCTGTGTGACGGCTACATCTTATCAAACCCTAGAAGCATTCTTTATGTAAAACTGACACTCGTGGCAAGGCAAATTTTGGATCAGTTCGGTGTGCGGTTGTGAGCAGTTTACATTCAGCATTTGTTGGTATGTAAACATTATGTTTAAGTGTTTTAAAAAATAAAAGGAAAATTGTAGGAAAAAGAATAAGGTTGTGTTCAGACCAACATTAGCCCTTCATTGAAAAAAAAAAACCCTCCGCCACCTCATTTATTTCAGTGAAACCACTGCATTGATGCTGTGCTAACGCAAAGGGCTCCAACACTCAATACGACGCAGTACCATCCAGAAACAAACTGCACGTATTAATCAAATACACAAGGGCGGATTCCTGGTAGATACCTTTGTAATGTGAACACCATTATTCTTCTGTTTATCTCATGATTGTATACACACGTGAAAAAAATGCTGTGCTAGCTTTCCACAGTTATAAAGTCCTGTCCCATAGTAGTGTACCCCACAGAGCAGTGTTTTGTTGTCGAGCTGGTCTTCTGGTAATTTTCTTCTTCTCAGCAGCACCTAAAGCAATATGCCCCCACCAACACTGCCTCCTGTTTTGTTTTTTCTTGGCACAGTGCTATTTTCTATTAGCCTGACATCGCCAGACCAAGTCACAAATACAAGTTTATCTGGAACCCCTCAGTTCATCTTCAGTTTCCAAGCATTGTTATCAGTGACTGTAAATCAAACTGTATCTGGATGAATTGGATGGACCTACAACCAGTCAGAGCAAAAAAAAACATTTCAAGTTGCAATGAGCAACAGACAAATGTAAACGGACTACAGCGTGCAGTGATGAGCTGTGATCATGTAACATCAATATGTCTTTGAACAAGTGTCGCCGTTTTTTACCATCAGAATTTGAAAATACTACTTCTACAGAAAGTTCAGCATCAGCTGCAGCCTTCTTGGTTGTTTATGAAAATGCCTCAACAGTGCTCCTCTTTACTGAGCTAGGTTTATGCTTGACATAGTGTACCTGGTACAATGGTGCGTGAGCTAAAATTAATGTCATCATATATTGTACATTAAGGTCAAAGGCTCCACAAGTTGTCATTTACTGTAGCAAACATGTCCATAGTTGTGATTGGCCCGACCCATCTGAGGCCGGCTGGAAATCTGTCTAAATGGGAGAGGGACCAAATGATTTATCAGAGCACTGATAAATCACTTTTTTTACTCCTCTGCTTTCTGTATTGCCTTGTAGCATGCTGTAATGGCCTCACTATATGTGAACAAAAATAGTTAGGCAGGGCTGAGGAGTCTCTAACACAGCTGTTAAAATTGAGGTCAAACTGTCAAACTAGGCAGTAGTGTTGTCACGGTACCAAAATTGGGACCCACGGTACGATACCAGTGAAAGTATCATGATTCTGAGTAGTATCACGATACCACGGCAAAAATGAGGCAGATGTGCCTTTTGTCATTTATAAAAAGATGAATCACTTTTCTATAATACATCAATGATATTTCAGTGGAATAAATTACTTATTGACTTATTCATACTTCAAAAACAGCACCAATAAGTGATTAACATGGGGGGATCAAAATAAAATAAATAAATAAATAAAATAAAAATCTACCAGCCACCCTCCTCCTCTGATAAGTTAAGAACAGTCCCTTAAGTGCGCTGAGGTTTGTGGACCGTTACCTGCCACAAAGAGAGAAATGTGAACAACTCGTTTGTCCTCTGACACATCACATACCTGTGTGCCGCCGTGGCTCGGCTGTTCAGGTATTTCTGGGCAGTCATGACACCAACAAAGAGGAAATTACTGGACCTGGAGCCGGGCTTCTCGGTTGCTGGTAAGCCATTATCTTGCGCTGCGGGGCACTATGGCTGCCGTATTTGACAGGATTACTTATTCCTGTCTGTGTCTGTGACCCCCGTTCAACCCACAACCGGCAGGATTCGCCTTTTGTTTCTGCTGCTGGCTGAAATCTGTACTCGCACAGCATGCTCCTGAATGATTTCTTTTGCTCGCACAAAACTATTTTTAGTTGCAAATGCGAGTAAAATGCTCGCACCTTAGAGCTCTGTGGAAAACAAATCACTGTAGCATAGCTTATATTAACAAATGTAGCCTACAAGTAAAAATAAATAAATAATAACTTTCATTGCTCAAAGATACTCAATAGCTCAGCTAATACCTGACATGTCACTGGAAAACAAACCACTGAAGCAGCATATTGAGCGCCAGGTGGCCAGCACACGCTGTTATTGAACAGTGCATGGACACTCACCCTCTTGTGATTGGACTTTGAACTTATCCCACAGTAGTGGTTACGTGAGGTACTGTAGTACTACGGTATTCCAACATTATGGTATCATATTTACCGTGGTGTTTTAGTACCACGGTCTACTGTTGGTACCAGTATACCGTGCAACACTACTAGGCAGCACTGATCAAATTACTGCATTGCCTATTTCTCATCTCAAATGTTTTCAGAAACATAATTTAGTGTACTGTTTAGTTGTAAAATGAGAACGTGTGTGACCTGACTGCCATGTTGGATACAGTTAAAAGGGAGCTTGAGCACAGCCCATGAGCTGGACCAACTTTGTCATTTTACTTCTGTCATTTTTTAAACAGGACACTGAAATATGTTTCTGAAATCATTTGAGATGAGAAAAAGGCAATGCAGTTACAGAATCTTGATTCATGTTTGATCAGCGCTGCCTAGTTTGACAGTTGACAGAGCAATTGACATGAGTGACAGCTGCGACAGAGACTCTTCGGCTCTGATTGGTTGTTGCTGCCATGCGACCGTCTGATTTTAGTGCAGGTAGTAGTAGGGGAGGCGAGACATGATTAGACTGGTTAGATCTGTCGTGTTTACTTCTTTTAGAATAAAGTGACAGTTTCTGTAAATACGTTATTTTCATAAAAGTTATCAATTGTATCTTTGAAGCTACACTAATCAATGTTTTTACATCAACAATGGATGAATGACTAATGTAAAAGGAATTGCTTATACGGTAGTTATGAACCTACAGAGAATTATCACCCGACCCTGCAGTTCTCCTTAGATATATAGTGTTTTTAGGGTCTTCAGTTCATTGTTTCAGCTCTAGGGCCCACAGCTTTACCGTTTTGGTTCATTCTCACTGCTCTCATGAACTTTGGTTCAGCTGGCAAACCTATGATATACTACCTACCCAGCAAATAGCAGGCAGACAAAATTAGCGAATCAGCTGGTAATTACCATGCTGTAGTCATCTGAAAGTCAGATATCAGCCAGTCTTCATCCTGTAGTGGTACTTTGCAGTTTGTTTTATTACATATTTATTGTAGACTTTATCACTGATAATCTGTTGAAAGCCCTTAACCTGAATTTTAATCCTTCTAAGTATGCATTATCATGTCTTTGTTGTTTTTATTATCATAATGTTGATTAGAGGAGTTTAGTGTCCCCTGAGGGTCTAAAAGCTGTTGGAGAGGCTTTTTCACTATGACAGAAAGAGAAGCCGTGATCCCAGTTTTCTGAGTATCTCTCGACCAGCTAGCTGCTCGTCTTCTCTCATCTCATGTGTCTGTTATCTCTTTTTCTGTGTACATGCATGTGTTCACCACCCACTATGTTCTCAATGGCTCTCTTAGTCACCAAACACTGGCTTCCCTTCTGCTCCAGTTGTTGCTCAGTCTGTGTGGCTGCTCCTGGAGCCTTGTGGGAGACATGAGGTAATGATGCAGAGGTGTGCTCCTTTATTCACAAGCACGCACTCTCTTTCCCCCATTTTTCATTCCTTGTTCCTCGCCTACACTCAGTACGTGGCTGGGTTAATGAGTTCAGTGACTGTAATGTCTGCAATGTGGCCACCCAACACAGAGCCATGAGAGGCAACTGTGTGTCTTAAGTATCCAAAAATTAGTAAACTTCACACAGCATGCTCATGTTTAGGTATGTAATCTGTCTTCCATGACAGTCACAGGTTGAAAACAATAAATGTGTACTCATTGGTAGGAGTAATCTCAGTGGTTACCCTCAGTAGGTGAAGACAAAGAAGCACAAGTTTTTTGTTTAAGTTCAATTCTGAGCCATTTTATTTTCTACGTACCCGTCACTGTGTACGTTTAGATAAACAGCAAATCAGTTCAGAGAGCCAAGCCTGCCATTGTTTAATATTTAACTACATGACTTCATGCAGAGTCTTGTCCCGGTCGCCTCTCGCTGCAGAGACCTTTTCATATTCACATGTCTAGACGGAGTCGTCAGAGATCACAGGAAGAGCATACGGGGACTCTGATTCATACCCTGAATTTTTTCTCTCTGCTTTATGAATAATCTGACAGGTCTGATTGTCAGATACACCGGCTGCTGAAGTGTGTGGCAGTCCATCATTAACATAGTAGATCTCACTGGATGAGTGATGTGTGTGTGTGTGTGTGTGTGTGTGTGTGTGTGTGTGTGTGTGTGTGTGTGTGTGCGCGTGTGTGCGTGCATGTGCGTGCGTGTATGTGTGTGCGCAGGCGCGCATGTGTTGTAGTCCTTTCTCTGCCATTCATAATAGATTCATTTAGTAGCTCAGATCTTGTCAGCCTCAGGCTCAAGGCTCACTCCTTTATGTCAGTTAGTGAGTGTGTGTGTGTGTGTGTGTGTGTGTGTGTGTGTGTGTGTGTGCGCGCGCCTATGAATGCATTCATACATAGACATTGATTCTGCAGAATGGAGAACTGGAATCTCCTCTCACACAAAGGAACAATACTTATTTCTCTACTCAGGCTTCTGTTGTGCTGTAATCAAAGAATTTTACTGCAAATTGAGATCCTGATCGAAACACATGACACCAGCTAAAACAGAACAGTTTCTCACTAATAGTAAGGCCACCTCTGAGAATTGAGGGTTCAGAGAATGGGCAGGTTTGTACTGTCCAAAGTGTTTTGAAAATAAACCTTACACAGACAAATAAGATGTATGTAGCACAATTTGTAAAACCAGCGCAGTGCCGGTTCAAAACATGCCTGGGTGCTGGGGTCGTGAGTAATACACCTGCCATGACATAGTTGTGTTGTGTAATGCTAGAGTATACACCTCATTTGCTAGCAGCTAGCCATATGGGACCAGGCTATTTCCAGCAATGAAAGCCTATATTCTGAAAGTTAGATTGCTGATGCGGAAATGGTTACTACAATGTAACATCTCCAGTTTACCTTGCTTCACCTTTTGTTGAACGTTCTGGGATGAGCGACTGAGAGCGAGTTGTACTCAGCATGCTGTTAAGCAGCCTAACAGTTAATAGGGGCCCCCTTTTATTATGCAACACAATGTGTACATAACACACGAGAAAGATGTCCTGCGAATTTGCGTTTCCTAGGATGGTGAGGGCATGTCTTGCCCTACTCTTGCTCTGACTGGCTAGTACTTGTTGCCTTTGTCAGTTTGGTTGGTTAGGTTTGGGCAAGAGGAGTGAGATTGTTTAGGGTTTGAATATCAGGGTAAGCCAATCAAAGCAGAGAAAGGCAGAGTCCGGTGGGTCATGTCTTTGCTATCTAAGGAAACACAAATTCCCACCCCATAGATTTCAAGAGCTTGCACTTCCTTGGGTCCTTAGCAATACCTACTCAAGTAGGAAGTTTATTGGATGAACAGATATCGAGCAAATCCAAGGACAGACAGAGACACTTTCCATTTTCGTTAAATGAATTGCGGTCATTGCTATCTCAGTCCTGATGTTTGTGTTTTTCCCAAAAACAAAAAGATCTCATCACCTTTTGTGGCCTCCTCAGCTAGCATGATAACCAATAAAGTAGCCTACTGGCACCTTCGGCTGTCTCAGTTGGTCATGTGACCCTGGCATAGCAGGTCGTACTGTAGTAACTCATAAGTCTCTCAAATCTGACCTGGTGACTCCCAAAATAACTTTTTTATATATATTTAATTATATATATTTATATTATATTATTTTGAACACATGTAATTAATGAATCAATTACATGTGAGCTTTTCCTGTTGTGATGTATCAATGTATCTGCTAAGATAAAGATGTATTATAGAGGTTGCTAGAGGCCTCCTCATTTGTGCTTACAGTGATTAAACTAATTACTACTGTAGGGATACATTATGTTGGTTAATTGATTCATGATCTTTTTTATGTCATTATAAATTGAACATCTTTGGGTTTTGGACCGTGGATTGGGCATTGCTATCGTTCTATATATTCATTGATTGATCAATTAATGAAAAATAATAGAGTAATGGATGCTGCAAACTATCTGTTGTTCTAATCTTATATATCTAAATTCACAAATTGCCACATCTAGACCATTTTAGGGAATGAAGGGCACTCGCTGCATAAAATGAGGTCAAGCTATTCAGCTGTGTTTATTCTGCCAGCCAGACAGTAATGCAGATTCAAAAGCACCACTGTGGGGTTAAACTGAACCAGCAGCCGTTTTTTGCTTTTAATATTTGATACATATTCAGCTATTTTTGCCAGCAGTGATGCAAACAGGAGCAGACAGTCACCCAAAAAGTCAAACCCCACATTATTCAATTTAATAATCCGGCATGTTTTCTGAACAGTTAGCTCACTCAGCAGTGCAGAACCTTTTCACAGAGGGTGAAATCAGCTACTTCTGTGTGTGTGTGTGTGTGTGTGTGTGTGTGTGTGTGTGCGCCACTCAAGGGAGCTTAATTGGTGTAAGTGTGGGTAGGAAGAGAAACAGACAGTACTCATGTTTGTGTCTATGCACTTCTTTGTCTACCTGCATGAAGCATATCTGTACCGTACGTTAGTGCATGTAAACACACACACACACACACACACACACACTTTCACTGTCCTCCTTGTGTCTCCTTTCTGTCCTTTTTCTGTCTTCTTTTGTCCTCTCCATCTTGTTTCCTACACCTATTTTTTTTATCGATTTGCTTTCCTTTTCATCCTCTTCTTTCCTCTCTACAGTCTTTTCTTTATCACCTCTGCTCCTCTTTGCACTCTTCCCTGTGTCCTCGGCTGCTGTATCTCCTTTCTTCTCTTTTGTCCTCTGCACGCACTCCTGCTCTTTCGTCTCACCTCTCCTCCCTCGAGAGTGAGGGGTGAGCTGAAATGATCTTGGTGTTGTGGTAAAAAGAGCAGCAGCAGGTGTAAATGGTTTCTGTCTTGACCACTTTAACAGCTGACTGCTCTGTGAGCTGCTGTAGAGCACAAAGTTTCTTCAGAAAGTTCACAGGCGTCTTTACTCTTTAGTCTTTTGCAATGTTAGCTTTAATTCAGAGATCAAAATGTATTAAATGTACATTTTAAAACACATCATCATGTAATATTGGGTTATTTTCATCTTGTCGCTTTCTTAAGGAGCATAAATTAAATTCCAGATGGTTGAACACAAAATACAGTTTCTTCTTGCAAAATTTGAAATTTGTATTTTACTGTTTGTGATGTTATCTATCTTTTTCTTTTATTTTTTTGTGTGTTTTTAATTGATTGCCATTTAGATGCAGACTCAGAGATAGGGGAGGGGGAGAAAGGACAAAAGCAAAGAGAAATAAATTATAATATTGATTACAATTTTTCATCAAAATTGCAGAGTCTCAGCTTCAAAAGTCTCCTGTGTGGATTTGACAACAGTAGGTACACTGGCAGCATCAGCAGACTTTATTCTGGGAATACAGCGAAAAAGCAAGTGGGACTCAGAGATATGAAATGTAATTTCCATAGTTAATCATCTAATTTTTACTCCTTGACTGGATGCAAGTGGGTGTGCATGCATTTGTGTGTTTATGGATTTAAAAGAAGACTGGAAAATTTAGCTTCAGGCAAATTTTTTTATTCCTTTCTCCAACCTGTCAGCTACTTGTTGCCATGGTAGCGTTATGTCAGAAGAGTAACTCGGTATGTGCATTTGTGTGTATATTATTATGCTGACGAATGCAGCTGCAGGAGCCAGATGTGGTCACTGACACATTGACAACCCTCTGTCATTTCTCCCGGCACACACACACACACACACACACTCACATGTACAATAGCACTCATAAAATGCAAAATATAGGTCAGATAGTGTGGAACGTAGTTGTGGTACTGGCAGGATGTTCAATTCTGTTTTTTATCTTTAATTGTAACATTAAGCTTCAGTCACCTTCAACATAATTTCAATAAAATGTCGAGCAACAGCTCTATTGTCTTGACGTTATCTGCGCAGTTATGGCAGATACAGATAGCATGGATGCGGCGCGACGAAGATGGAACTGCGGCACTAACCACAGAAGCCACATTTGCCCACACAGGCACCTCGTGGTTCAACCCTAGTTTTACACAGCTGGTCTATTGTTTTTATGCCGGCTTGTCCTTATATCCTTTTTCCTCAACGTGATATCTGAAGAACGCCTTGAAAGATTTTTTCAAATTTGCATGGGTGTCCAGTTTGAGTCAGAGATGGACTGATTAGATTTTGGTGGTCAAAGGTCAAAGTCACTTTGATTTTTGACTTTCTCAGTCTCGTCAACACAATATCTCAGGAACACCTTGAGAGAATTTCTTAAGATATGGCACAAATGTCGACTTTGACTCACCGATGAACAGATTAGATAACTGTGACCTTGTCTGTCTCATTTTTGTGAACGCGATATCTCATGACAGCGTTTAGGGAGTATCCTCAAATTTGGCACAAATATCCACTTGGACTCAACAATAAACTGATTAGAATTTGGTGGTTAAAGGTCAAAACATAAAGAAAACAGGAATCATACAGTGATTATAATAAAAAAATAGCACAGAAATGTTTAATAGAATAAAATGATGGTGACATTTTATATCCCATACATAACTTCCGTGACATCATAATGTTCTGCATATAACACATGTCTGGCCATTATTCAACAATGTAACTCAGGAACATAAGTGGTTACATTTAGTCAGATACTGAATTGGTGACACTAATCTTGAGTGTCCACCTTGACAGTGTGCTGATTGTATTGACCTTTGTTGCTGCTGGGTTGAAGATGTGTGTGAAGTATTCATGTTGTCACAGACATAGCTGTAAACTGCAAGGCAATAATATCATTCTTATTTATCTCTACGCGTTCAAAAAACTACTTAGAACTGTGAGAAAAATCAGAGGCAGTGTGAAGCAGAGCAGTGTGTTTTTACATTTCACATTAAAATAAATCAATCGCATCAATGCATACTGTTGTTAAAATGATCGGGATGATTGATTCAGTACCAGTTACTACAGCCTAGGCTTCCAAACCCTGCATAACCAACTCAATTATCACTTGGCAAAATTCAATACACACATGGTGAGCTGGCAGGCAACGACATTTTACAAAGATGACTCTGTGTAGCAGATAATAACCCCAATCCGCCCCATCTGTGTGAAGTGTCACATCTTAGGCATATGCATTATGTTGTATTAGGACCAGGAGTCAAATAGCTTAGCTTAGCATTAAAGCAAAAGCAGGGGTAGACAGCTAGCCTGGCTCACTCCAGGGTTCACAACTAACTAAATAACTTTAAAAAGCATGTAGTGGTCGAAGATGCCATTTTAAGACAACATGATTGACAGCCCGTAGATGTGCTCTCTGTAGTTCACTTCAACACACTGTTATTAACAGGAGGCTGTAGTAAACATGGCAGTGCCACTGTGTACTGTAGTCTGTGACTGTGGAAATGTGACAGCTGACAAACAGCTGAAAAATGTTACAAATGCTTCTGATGAAGTTCTCTCTGTCAGTAGACATTTCCTCACAGGAAACACAGGTCTCCTTTTTTTCTGTTGGGCTAACAGCTGCTTATGAGTAGCACCATTTCGTCTGGTTTCGCTGTCTCTTCCTCACTGTCGCGTCTGTGTAGTCTGTTGTTTGTGTCCAAGATATTATACAAGATTACTGTGGTTCTAATGTAACAGTGTAGTATAATTTTGTGGTTGTTATTATTGTTTGGATCTCTAGGGGGCTTAGAAAAACGATCTTAACAACAATCCTACTGGTGTCTAATATGTGCATGGTTTGGACTATAATCCATGACTCATGACAGGTTGGTTAAGATTGTTGTATGAGTACCCTCTAATGGTTGTCATTAGGGCTTTTAACAAGATAGAATACTGAAATGTCACTCCAACTGTGTCTAGAAGCCACAGTATTACAGGAGGAATTACGGGAGGAACAGTGAACCTCCCCGACATGTTCACCATCCTCAGGCTATCTCTACAGTTCCAACTGTAGCTGCCAAACCGAGCAGCAATATATCGAAGATGTAATTGATTTAGGTGAACTTGGGTTAAACAATCTCTCTCTCTCTCTCTCTCTCTCTCTCTCTCCCTCACACACACGCATGACACACACAACAAGGAATGCAAAGCTAGTACCTGTTTAGTCATGTGTGACCAGTTACAGTTAAACCATCTGCTCTGACCTCATTAGACCCATTGTCTTAACTGTATACTGGGAAGCACACACACACACACACAAAACACTGCATAAGAAACAGCTAATGATGCATTTCCAGTATTCAGTGAGTCTTTGCTCTGCACAAATAAAGTAGATATTAGGAATTTATTCCATCCAAACAAATGTGACATTGAGTTAGATAGAAGACCCTTGTGCATGAAAATAAAACTTTTATGATGATATGCAGTGACTGTTTCTTCAAATATTAAGCAATGAGCACAGCTTTTCCCCCCATGAAATCAAACCAAATTCTTCATCATATTGCGGAGTAGTGTATCCTAATATTTATGCTGTAATATACTTCGATTTTTTTCTCTACTATGACTAACTCAGAATTATTAGTTGGCATAATTAATGCAGTTAAGGCAGGGTTACCCTGAGACCTCTTTGAGTGTACCTAAAGGAAATTACCGAATGTTGAGAGCAGATTAATGCGTGCACAGTAAATGAACACAGTCACTCGTGCAAAGAAGCTGTTCATGCTTGCACACAAATATATACTGCAGTTCAGTGTATGACTGGACGTATGACTGAATATTTTACATGCACATGCACACACTGTATGTCAAAAAAATGTGTAGGTACTGAATGTGTATGCTCCAAAAAATAAATTATGAATTAATAAGAGTATACGCACATCACGTGAGTAGGTACAAATGCAGATTGTGTGACAAGCAGTCATGAATAAATCACACATATACTTACTCACATGCTGCACGTCTTTAAATTTAAACACCAATTCTAGATTCAGACATGCACTCATAAATAAACAATGCACAATCATTTTGAGGCAGAGCTTGTGATATTTAGCGGAGCATTTGTGCTAAATGAAAGTGTTCTGAGCACAGAAAGAGAAGAATGTAACTTCTGCTTCTTGTTTAATCTATTTTGATTGGGTTTTTTGTGTTGCATGTTTGCCTGCAAATGTCTGCTTGTCCTGATGCTGTTCGAATTCTGTTACATTATTCATGCGGAAAGCACAGCCTTGTTAAAACACACACACCACATCACTAAGTTTAACCAGAATTCATGCTGTGCAAGCCCCCCTTAAAAAAAAACAATTCACAAGCAACACAGTATACGAGACATGCACTCATGCATTAACAATGCCCACTCACACTCAGAGTACGAGGATCAAGTGTGACCTGAGGCCAACCAGTCATGTTTCACCTACAGTTTGACCATCTGCCCTCATTAGAGCTGTACTCCTTTAACAGTTGCCCCGCTGTTTTTAAACAGCAATACACACTTCTAAATGTATTTTACATGTATATTAAAGATGCTGTGTGGAGCATTTTGACATCCATGAATCATGACTGAATTTAAGTTGTATTTAAAGTCTCAGTGTCAGAATTCTACATTTGGAGGCAAAGCAGGAGGACGCTGTATTTCAAGCCCAAACACTGCTGAGCTTCCAGATTTTCTGATGACAGCAGATGAAAATGAGATTTTATAACAAGCTCTCAGGGAGTTTGACATTTTCAGATCAGCAGACCCTGAACTTGTTCGCCTCCTCATTTATCAGCCACTCTTTCTCTTTCTGGTGTACAGGTGTCCTGAGCCAGCGCAACTGGGGTAAGAAGTACCCAGCCTGTAACAGTGCTAGGCAGTCTCCTGTGGACATTGACGAGACCTTTACCCAAGTCAGGCTGCAGTACCAGAATCTACAGTTAGAGGGCTGGAACAAACTGACGGCAGAGTCCAGCACCATCCACAATGATGGGAAGACAGGTAAAGTGATGTTTTTCCAGTCCTCTTTATTAATCTTTCTTGCAGAGCCTGGTTTTGTTCTTTGAGAAGTAAATCTATAGGAATATTAAACATTATTTGGCCTTTTCTCAACTGTAACGTTATACGTCCAGTTCAAGCTGTGGAAGCCATGACAACAAGCTGTTTCAGTTGTGTTGAAAGATGACAATTTCTTTTTCTTTCAATCCCAGACAAGCACATATTAAAGCAGCAACCAGAGGAAGAAAATGTAGTGCCATATGTTGTAGATTCGGTCTATGGAAATGATTCTGACATTATCCCAGTGCTGTAAAACACAACATCTTAATCCCTACATATGGAAAGAAGCTTAACTTTCCAGAAGCAGAAAAAAGAAGGATTCACAACTCAGAGGTTAATGAGAGAAAGGAGCAGCGAAGATTAAAAGGAGACAATGAAAGAGAGGAGAGAGAGACCAAGTAATTGAGAGAGAGGCAACCACAGGGACAGCAGCACCAAGAGATCATGGGGAGAAAGATCGATGTCAAGAGGCAGAGATGAAACTGAGCAACAGAAAAGCGGCAACAAATAAAGAACAAAAGAAAAAAATTTGCAGAGAGAAAGAGAGAGACAGAGCAGGGGAGAAAAATGAGGACGACGTGAACAGACAGTGAGAGGAAAGGCAGCGTGTGGAGTGATGTCTGGCCTGATATTAAACAAATGGAAGCTGTCTGAGCTATCATCACCATCTTTCCAATACAGCCTGGGCTCTGTGTGTGTGTGTGTGTGCGCGCCTCCTATACGTTAATGGTCCTAAAATTAATCTCTTTTTCTCTGTGCAGTCAGAGAGGAAATTGCATATTTAAACAGATATTGCAGGCTGTCATGATATTAAGAGAGAAACACGAGACCTGCACAGCCTCACCAAACTCTGTTACATCCTGTCGTGAGCTATCCTTTAACAAAGTAAAACGAGCATCAGAGAATATTGTGCTTAACAAATATATTCTGTAAGGATAATTATATTATCGGCTTATCATATGAAATATATGGACATGACCTCGATCTTTTTGCTGACCTTGATATTGCCTATTGTGTTTACATGTGTGTGTTTTTACATGACAATTTCACCCATATTTTAGTCAGCATAATGCCAGAATTTAAATAAAGTTTTCCTGACCATTATAAGACTCAGGTGCAGCAAATCCTCTTTTTTCCTCTTGTTCCCCGCCTACTTGTGTGAGGCCTAGCAAAGTGTATCTTACAGATAGCCTGCAGCTGCACTCTTTGAGGCTATAAAATGGCCTCAAAATGACAGTTATGTTCTTTATTGCAATTATTTCTGGGACAATATATCATCTAACAAAAGTAATTATCGTGACAGACCAGTGAGATTGCTCACTTGAAGTTCATATGTGGCTCCAAGAGGCAATTATGAAGAGGTAAAGTGGACTTAGGGAAATTGTCAGCTTTGATATAAGAAGGATTGTTTCACAATTTACATTAAAGGGGACTGATTATGCTTTTTATTCTTTTCTGTCATATATATGATGTGACAATGATGAATTGGTAAATATAAATAATAAAGTAAACATGCATAAAAGTAATCCCTACGAGCAAAACGTCAGGCATCAGACCACTCTGAATACTCTGTCTCCAACTGTTTTTTTTTATATGATGGAGACAAGCTAACGTCAGCTCAAGACAGATTTCTTTATATGCTTATCTGCTCCAGGCATGCTACTGCAAATGTCTGCATTATGTAGCCTTCAATACGTAATGTAGCTACATGCTAATGTCAGGGAAACATGTAATCTTGGTTGCCAGTGTTGTAAATTCCTCCCCAGCTTTGGATCAGATTCCTGCTGGAACATGTCCAGTTGTACAGATTTCGGATTAGAAGCTCTTATTGGTAGTTTTTCATGATAGAAAGTACAGCTGTATTCTGTTATAGTCATTTCCCGGCTGCAGTGATGATAGACTCAAAGATATGGCAGACCCACAAACGCTGACCAATCAGAGCAAACTGGGCTTTTTCAGAAGGGGCTTTAAGAGACCAGCGCCAAAACGGAGCATCACAGACAGAGGGTGAATACAGGTGTTCCAGCACAGACTGTATGAGGCATGTAAACATGTTCTAGTAGAAACCCACAAGACACTATCAACCTAAAAATTTAAAAACATTTCATAGGTAATTATCACCTGATTCTGTACATACCTTTACCTGGAGTGTCTTTCAGCATTGTTTTGGTTTTGTGATACGCATCTTTGCTGTTTCATTTCAGACTCAGTGCTCTCATCTGTTTTTGGTGGACACAACAGGCAGTTTTCATCAAAGAAGCTCTAAAAACAAACCCTGCCTGTCCAGCATTAGACAGTAAACAGACAGTTAATTAGTAGCTGGTGAGCATAGTGGAGCATTTGGCTGCCAAAGAGCCAGATACTCCCTGTAGGAGTTTGTGGAGACCAAAACAGAGCCAAAAGAAAGACAATATTGAACTTACATCTGTCAGGTTGCCAGAAACACAACTCTAAATGAATACTAATGTTGCTTTGTAGCTGCTGGATGTGTAAATGAGGAACCATGGTCTAACTGTTTCCTTTATATGGTCAAAATATGTAAATGGTTGTTTATATATTGGTTACTCCAAAGTAGCCAAAAAACCCCTGCTATTATTAGGAATATTTATGTTCATTTTTACTGATGTGATGAATGTTAAGGGCCAGAATACTTTGCTAATACTCCAGGATATCAACATTCAATACATGAACACATGAGCTATCCAAGTTGTAGCAGCCAGAAACTGTTGTGTCCTTTTCACCGTAAAAAAACAAGGATTTTGCGTCCATGCCATCACTGAAGAAATGATGAAATATTTTGAGGCTTAAAGTTACCACTTTCCACCATCTTGCCAGTTCCTCAGAGCCAGAAAATTAAAAATTTGGACAAAGCTTGGGAGCCTGGTGGCCAAGCAGCAACTGCCACAGCTGAATATTGGGGATAGAAAGTCTTGTCAGTCAAGCAAAGCCCTCAATCGTACTCCTGATTAAGCCTGTAGTCGGAAACGTTTGACCCTGACAGTCTTCAGTAAAACTTTTTGCATTTCCCGTTTTTGCTCTGTTACTGCAGAGCAGTTGATAGAAAGTTTAAACTAAGTGAATGTGTGTGTGTCTTAGTGTCCATCAGTGTGGAGGGGGAGTTCTTCGTCAGTGGAGGAGGGCTGAGCTCCAGGTTCCGTGTTGGTAGGATCACCTTCCACTGGGGGCGCTGCAATGCAACATCAGACGGGTCTGAACACAGCCTGAACGGGATGAAATACCCTCTGGAGGTAACATATATACACAGCATCTGTTTGTCTATCATCAATACATTTACTGTGTACACATTTGTCTACCAGTCAAGCCTGAGTTCAGCTAACCTGCCTGTTTCTTGCTCTCTTTCAGATGCAGATCTACAGTTATGATCCAGATGACTTTCAAAGTCTGGATGATGCTATTAGGGAAGGAGGGAGGATCTCTGCCTTAGTTGTGCTCTTTGAGGTAGGTTGGTTTGTGCCCTAGCGTTAGAGATCAGCCTGTTCCTCTTCAAATAACAAAAATTAAAGTGATTAGATTAAAGGTGAATATTTGTCTTCAATAGAAGCTCATATTCTTTTCCACAGATTGGATTGGAAGACAGCGAGAACTTCATTCCTGTAATAGAAGCCGTCAACACTGTCAGCAGGTTTGGTAAGTCACTTCTACATACTGTACTGTATCTGGGTCACCACTGGGGAAACGAATGTCAAAATCAACTGATTTTGCCTCAACTGGATACATAACATCCCAGTTTCATAAACGTAAGAATTCTAGAAGCTGTGATATCTAAAGTGTTTGTATTTCTGCGTTGTTGCCCTATGAAATCTACTTTTGCGAGTCAAATAACGTGTGTGTGCTTTGGTTTGTTTTGTGTGTGCCACTTACCTGAAGGGTTGAGAAGAAGGGCTGTAAAAATTTAAAAGGAAACTGACATCCCAGCCTTATATCTGCCAAATAAGAGCCCCTTAAATCAGCAGTGTGGGAGCATATTGGATATCAACAAAATGACCAGAGAGTAGAAGATATATATCCAATTTGCCGTTGAAAAGTTGGCAAGTGGGTACAACACTTCCAATATATTCCATCTTCAAACCCTTGTATGCCCAAGTTAAAGTAAAAAATACTTACCTATTTATCATGCAAAGATCAACCAAAACAGTTAAAACTCTCTGAAAGTAGTTCACAACGTGCTACTATTTACTGTCAGAATCCTGCGGGGATACCATAGCACCAACTAAGGAGGACTGTGACTGTCATTCCCTCTCTGTCTGTGTAACCTTTGTTCAGGGTAGTCTATTCCCATTTAACCACTATAAATGATTTTTAAGTAACCAAACATTACACTATAAGAAGTGGAAATAATAAATGTGTGTTATTGATGTCTTTTTTTCCTTACATAGTGTCAAGTAATAAATTCCCTGATTGATAATTGTGAAAACTATAATATTTCCTCTGACAATAATTACGATATCAAAATCTCATATCGTGACATCCCTATTATCAACAGAACTAAATTTCCTTGACGCAAAATAAATTGTAGTTTTAGTGTAATTATACCAGACAAGCGTTGATGGCTTCTGCCATCAGGGCCCTAAAACTCTGGAATTCTCTGCCTGAGGAGATCAGGCTGACCAGCACATTACCTGTTTTTAAATCATTGCTTAAAATATATTTTTAAAGGAAAGCTTTCTATTTTAATGTCTGATTTGTACTTTTTGATTTGTAACTTTTGTGTTTTATTTCCCTTTGTTCTGTTTTTGCCACTGTACACACTATTTTTCTCAGCTCTCAACATTCTTTTAAATATTGTATTGTTATTCTTGTCTTATTTTCATGCACTCTGTGAAGCACTTTGTAACCTTGTTTAGATATGTGCTATGCAAATAAGACATGTTATTATAATATTATTATTGTTTGAGGAAGTCAAATAATGATAATGAAAAATGCACAAAAAAATGTGCTTTTCTCTCCTACATGATTAAACTACAAAGGGTCGCTGACTGCTTATGAACGATATCATGATGCACGTCATAGACTTAAAATACAGTGACATTTTTAAAATGCTTTGTCCCAGGTGATCTTACAGCTTGGGGCAAAACATTTGTTAATGTTGTGACATTTTGTCACTGATGAGACTTTTTTTTTTTTTTTTTTTAACCAGGTAAGAGCGGGTCGATAGAAGCTTTCACCTTACGGTCCTTGCTGCCTAATAACACAGATAAATATTACATCTACAACGGCTCACTAACTGCTCCTCCCTGCTCGGAAACAGTGGAATGGATCATCTTTAAACACACTGTGGCCATATCTGAGACACAGGTCAGTAGGTTTTATCACACACACACACACACACACACACACACACACCGTAACCAATGCTTTTTTTTTTCTGAACAAAAAAAGTCCTAGAATAAAGACAACTTTGAGTAACACTATTTCTCATTCACTCTTTTAACCCTGAGTACCTTTAAAATGGTGATGAAACACTGAACAATATGACTGTGGTTTGTTTCACTTATACCTTACCAAGAATGTCACTACAACCAAACTTCATCTAGATTTGCTAGAAAACCAAATAGTTTTTCACTTTTTCCCCAGCAGAGCGCAGCCATCTTACAACAAGCTAGTTGGTGGTGTCATGACAATGGTTGTTTACTAGGAATGCTAAGTACCGCACTGTACCTCCGACTAGTTTAACTAGTTTCTAACTTAATAAGTATTGATACAGTGGAGTTTAAGAGTTAAGATGAGATACAAAGACACAGGGACAAAGTTAAAAACCAACTGCAAATGCTTTTTGAGCCAATAAGACTAAATATATTTTACAAAAAAGCCATCAAAGAACAAAATATGCTTTACAATACCAAGTTCACCAAGCGTAGTTTAACAACTTCTACAAGCAGTTAAAAAAAAGGAGAACTATTCTTGTGTTGTAGCTTGTAGCTTGTTGTAAGATGGCTGCACCAAGCTGGCAAAAACGTAAAATCCTTGCAAATCTAGGTGGATATTAAGTTCAATTGCAGTGCCATATCTTGCCCAAGGTAAAAATCAAAGGAACCACAGTCCTACTGTTAAGTGTTTCATCTACTCTTTAAGGATACTCTAGCACGGCCGACAGCCATGAAGGAAAAGCCTCTTTTGAAATCCATGACAGCGGCTTCAACTACTAAATTGATTTATCATTGTGTCTGATGAAAGCCTTGGAGCTTTATGATACAAATTTTCAATGCTTTATATTTGAAATAACTACAATGTACACTGGCTTGTATTCAGTTTAAAAAGACAAACATCTGTTGTTAAGTTGACATCACTGCTGCCTGTAGTTGCTGTGTCTAGTTGTAGTCAGTGGCTGGTCTCAGGTCAGCTGTCTTTGACATCTGTGCACAAAATAAAAACAAAACCTTGCACTGAAGTGATGCAATGTGACATGTTTAGTCAAAATGTGAACTTTCAGAGTAGGGTTTCTGTAGTGGTATATTTTTGTAACAAAGGCTTGTCATGCAGCGACAACACAAGCTGACACTGTAACGTTACTGCAGATTGATTCCAGGGTGACGACGTTATAAAACCTCTGTGGAACGCCTTTGAATGAAATCATCTGTGTAATAATCATCAATTATGTAGCAGAACAGTGGCGAGTGAATGAGGTCATGAAAGTGGTTGTGTGTGTATTATATGTGCTTGTGGGTTTGTGTGTGCTTGTGTTTGTCTGTGTTTGCATGATTGAAACGGGGGTGGCAAGGCATGACATGTGCACATCGTAGCTAACCAAAAATAGAGCAGTGCTGTCTCTCTGCCTCCGCCTGGCACCAGCACAAGCCTCTTAAACACACACACACACACACACACACACACACACACACGCACACGTCGGTTTTGGGTTTGTTTTGGCAACTGCATAGAAACAGGGAAGATGCAACAGACATGTCTTTCTTCCCTTTGTTTGACTTGCTACTCTCTCTCTTCACCTATCGTCTCTCCTCTCTCTGTCTGTCTGGCTCTCTCTCTGTACTCAGTTGGAGGTGTTTTGTGAGGTGATGACCATGGAGCAGGCCGGGTATGTGATGCTGACGGATTACCTGCAGAACAACTTCAGGGAGCAGCAGCAACAGTTCATGGGTCAGGTGTTTGCCTCGTACACCGGAGTGGAGGACGTGCTCACACCCAGTACGTCATCAAACGACCCAAACAAAATGTTTTGTTTGTTTCACCGCCGTTTATTTCTTCTCTTAACTCATTCTCTCTGAGCTGAAAGTCATTTCAGTTCATTTCATTTTAGTGTAGCTTACTTTATTTCTCATTCAGTGTCATGTTAACACACTACACTACATTTATTTTACAACAGTGGTTAGTAGTTACATAATTTAAATAGCCAATAGCCCATCTTGTATCAATATGGTATTGAAGTACCTCTGATGACCAGTAACAATCATGATATCATGCATCTAATCTTTGTCCGCTCCTTCAAAACCCCAGCATCTATCCTTTCAACCACTGAAGTCCATTAATAATATCTGTAAACTCATGTCTGAATGTGTATACAAAATCATCAGGTAACAGGACATGCTTTTGGTATCGGAATTACTGTGTTTTCTGTTTGTAGTCATTTGTAGACGAGTGGTATTGACCAATCACATTGGAGCAGCAGGTAAACAGTCCGTGTGGAGAGGTGGAACGCATTGACCAAAATGCAGTCTTGGAATCCGTCAGCTATTGTCTGGAAACATGTAAGATAAGATGAGATGAGATGAGATAAGATAATCCTTTATTCATCCCACAGCGGGGAAATTACAGCAGCAGAGGGATAACGCAAACAGGAAGCATCAGCAGAAAAAAAACACAAAGCAATGTATATACAAATCAGTAAAAAGACAAACACAAGTTGGTGTTAGTAAACTGCACAAAACAAAGAGCAATATAGTAAGCAAACAGTACATAACAAAACATAAAGCACTGCATAAAAAGTAAAGTATAATACAGACACAGACTGGCTGATTTCACATTATTGACTCACGGGATAGTGTAGATATTAAACAGTTAATCATAGACTGAGGGATGATATGAGCAGTGAAAAATTAAAGCAATATATAATAAATAGGCTATGTACATTATTGCATGTATCATGTGTAGATATTTAACAGTTAGTTAGCTTCACATTAGCTTTTTTTTTAATGTATCTGGATTCCTATGTAGATATCTGTTTATAGAGATAAGTCAGAATGACCGGCCTCTGGAAGAGGAAATCATTGCCCCAACACTGCTTGCTACACCTCCCAGAATATTTGCCATTGCCCCCAGAGGCTTATCATCTTCAGAACGATAGCCGATGGGTTCCAAGATTGGTCCATGACAGCTGCATTTTGACACTAGAGGAAATCTCTTCAGCAGTAATACAGTATATCACTGCACTCAAAGATGCAGGTGCCTTGGCTGGAGAATGAAGCTCCTAAATGGGATCTAATTCAACTCAGTGGAATGTAAATGTAAAAAAAAAAACACATGTAAATTTTATTTCTAAAATATGAATGTAAGTCCCAAATTGTAAGCAGGAAAAATGAAGAAGCTAAAACGATTAGTCAATTAATTGATCAGTTGATTGACAGAACAATAGGTAGCTGAAAGTAATCATGTTAATTATTTTTTAAGCAAAAATAGTGAATAAACGTCAAATCTCCGGTTCCAGTTACTCTGATTTAGAGTTGCTGTTCTTGGTGCTGAGCCTGTTTTGAAATGGGGGCGGGCTTCGTGCCCATAGGCCATCTCGCAACTTGCTATGTGGACTATGAGAACTGATCACTGTGCTACATGACTGCTGGTTACGATTTTGGGTTCACGTTCATGTTGTAGATAACACATTTATAGAATATTTTTATATGTTTGCATTCCCCTGAGCTCAATTTGATGCCATACTTAAGTCGTGCACCATCACTTGTCTTCTTACAGAGGGTTTTAGTTGTAAAACAGGCCAGGAGGCAAGCCTGGACTAGCAGAGATCTCAGCAGCCAAGTATTGGCTGAAACACTGGTATTGATCAACAGCGCTATTAACTCTGAGCAGCTACAGCATGTTAGGATTTTGCACTATGAGATTTTTTTTCCTTATTAGGCTTTAAAGAGATCAACACAGAATTCCCACTTCTCCCAGGCTCAAATCTCTTCAGCTATTGAAGAGACCAAATTCTGGGCAGCATGGCGAAGAAAATTGAATTGGATTACATTATTAATCTTATTTTTTTCCATGACTGAAAATATTGCCCATCGTCTGCCTTCGCTGTAGCTTTAACACTGTACTCCAAGGTCAGCCTCGTCATGAATCATCAAAAGATATAATTTTCTCCATCTTCATAAAGTCGACCCTCAAGTAAAGTGGGTCTTTTGGGTTGCCAGGGAGCTCGACTTTGTAGTTCTGTGCTCCTGCTCCTCTCAGTGCAGGCAATTTATTTTGCAGCTCTTTTTGAAATTGAAATAAAGTATTCAGAAATTCAGAAAAGGGTCTTTTTGCCTGTAACAAATTCATGCAGCCGGTACACACACACATGCGTACACCTCCCACTCATCGCCACACTCACCTCCTGAGCTGGGCTTTTTAAAATGCATTCCTATTTTCTTCCATTTTCAATACAGTCGATTAACATCAAGTTACCTTCAGCAGTACTGAACTAAAAGAGAGATGTGACAGACCATTTCAGTGCTGTTCAGATTTAGATATCCATTTGCATTTGTACCATGTCTTGTCTTTTGTATCTCCTTCTTTCAGGTTTTTTAATTGAGTTTTCGGCATGCTAATAATATTCAGAATTTCTACCAGTCTTACCCTATTTTTCTTTATCTGCCACCTCCAGCCTGCAGCTCGGAGCCAGAGAACGTTCAGGCTGACGCCCAGAATGACACAACTATCGTAGTGACATGGGAACGTCCCCGTGTGGTTTACGACACAACCATCGACTGGTACGCTGTCACCTATCAGAGGCTGCAGGGTCAAGACCAGAGCAAGCAGGAGTACAGGACAGACGGGGACCAGGACGTGGTATGAAAGATCTCTTCACATGTCTCTACAAAACAAACATCACCCATATGTACAGCTGCAACTAACAACTGTTTTGATAATCAATTAATCTGTTGATTATTGCTCTGAATAATGAATTTTGATAAAAAGAAAAAATGCTAAATCTCCAGCAATTTATTCAAAAAGCAAAACTTATTCATTGTCTTCTTGTTCAATGCTCTTTCGATTAACTTCAAAATAAAAAAAGAAAACAAATGCTACATCAAGAGTACAGACAAGGCCCCTACAATTAAAAAATGAACCTCTCTTATCTCTGTTTGGTTTTGGATCAATGTAGCTGGGTGTTAGTGTTATCAAATTAGCTTTAAAATAACTTTATCAGGGGTGTTAGTTTTATCAAGCGTTTATCAGGGGACTGCTGGCTACGTTGACTGATCACAAGACAGAGTAAACACAGACAGAAGGTATTTCTGTCCATTGTTCTTGTTTTTTTGAATTCACCTGTAATTGTGTGTTTGTCCATCAAAAAGGACACAAATCTGCCGGAGATGGCAGATTTAGCTAATGTTAATTAGCCTTGCTCAAATTAGGTCAGAGAGACACTGGAGTATAAGGTAACGTTATGAACATTTTAGGAATATTTCACATCATTAGTCAGAGAAAGTCTAAACTGTATCCTAGTATTTCGTCACAAACTTTTTTTGTTTTGTTTTTTTCCTTTTTTTAGTTAAAAGAAAGTTCAAACAATCAGTCATACCAGTTTAACTGGCAAAGACAGAAGGTAATGGTTGCATCAGTAAGTATTTGAAATAATAAAAAGTAATGCTAAGTAAAATAAACTCAGATAAAATAAACAATGAATTCAAAAAGAAGGGGTCATTTGAGACTACATCAACATGTCTCAATGAATTTTAGCTTCTGACATAGTTTGCTTTTTTCTATATAAATGTAAAACTCAAAATAAAATCAATTTCAGTTAAAAACATCTTAAAAAGATGGGGTTGAATCATGAAATTTCCCTAATTACATAAAGAAGTTGAGAATAGTGCATACATTTTAATCATCACACTCAAATTAAATGATATATTTTTTACCTTCCATCATAATTGCGTGTGCTGTTTTGCACAATTTATAATACTTAAAGTCTTTTGAAATGTAGTACAGTATGGGCCACAATAAAACAGATAGATACTTGCTCAGTCTTGCAGGTAAATTATATTTGTTATCAAAATAATAATATAATATAATTGTTTGATATATATAGTTTTTGCAATATTTTTAGATGCATTTCTCTCATTTTATTTGTAACACAGTATCTAAAAGGAACACGCCAAGCTTTGAGCCAATTAATGCCTGCAAAATTAGAGACTGAAAAGATTTTCCCTGTGGTGGTGTTTTCCTAGTATTGCAGAAGCATTTCCTGATATGTCTGTTGGTGCAACAGTTGCTCATGATGTCAATACCATTTATTTAATGAGTGCAAAAAATCTAGGAACCTCAGGTTGCTTTTTATAGCTGTTCATGAACTCTAATAAGCTGTTAGTTATGGATTTGATTACAAAGCTTAATTCCTTAAACTTAATAGAAAATGTTTTCTCTGTAAAAAAAAAAAAAGGTTTATATTTAAGAAGTGGACCATTAGAATCAAGCAGGTCCTTTTATTAATCCCTGACTGTCTCTCTGTGATATTGATTTGCTCTATATACTTTTTGACGCTTTCTCCAGCATTACAACAAGTCCTCATGTTTGGAATTGTCATAGCAAAAAAGGGTGATCATGAGAGGGTGCAAATCAGTTCCCCCTTCTTGCTTTAAAAATGACGTTGTTTCCAATGTCCACCCCAGGTTTCTTAGGTTCTTGGGACCCTTTATTGAACATATTAGAACAGGGCATGTATGTGTGCATTTTGTAAATAAAGTGACCTGTTCATTTTAACGAATGAATTAGACCATAATGTATAAGAATTCTATCAACCATCCATCCACTCTCACGTCTCTGTGTACATGCCGACTGCTGTTGGCATCTGGATTGATCAAAGTAATCAATTGATTGATAATGACGATCAATCTTGGCCTCTTAACAGGTCACTGAGCATCTGTAACTGGACCAGCACCATCTGTGTATATGTATCTGTATGTAGGTCTGTGGGTCTGAGTGTATGAATGTGCACAAGCCTTTGCATGTATGTATGTAGATTACGAGTCGACAATACTCAGACCACCTTCATACAGCACAAATGAAGGACTGAGAATTTAGTTTACCTGTCTTTTATGTGCATGAAAACATCTAATAAAAACCCACAAGAGGCATAATTAATTATTTTAAGATTAGCAATTACTGTGGTAACGCAATTACAACTAGATCATGGCTTGATTACCATTAATAGAGATGCACTCAAGTCCATATTAAACAAATGAGCATGAGGTAGCTTTAACACTATCATTATTGGCGTATGTGCAACTTCAAATATTATTCTCATTAAGATAATTTACCATAAATGTCAAATACAGCATGGATAGCAGTGTTTTCCTTACCAAAACTGTCAATAACTTGTGTTGAAAATATTTAAAAACGTCTAAAAGGAAACCAACCAGTCATCAATACAACTATTATTACATTACATGTATAAATGTGAATTGAAAGTGGAAAGACATTTCAAAGCAAAGATATTTAAATCTGTGATTCCCAACCATTGGTTCTTGTACCCCAGGGGGTATTTCTGCTGTTACCAGGGGCTCAAGGAAGGATTTTGGAATAGCTCAGCTTATGTGATGAAAGAAAAGTAATTATGATTTATTTAAAAAAAAAAAACAACAACATTCACATATTTGCATTTTAGAGAAAAATAAACACTGATGTTGGATTACAAATTGCAGTGATGCTGATCTTGTACATTTATTGTCTCAAAACCACCTATTATAAACCAGCTTCACAGGATGCACCCCCCGCTGACCGGAGGCAGCTGTAACACCTTAACACCACCTGCTGCGACTGGGAGTGCATGAAAATTAATTAGCAAGTGTGCAGAGAAATAGATATAGACAGTTAAAAGTGCTGGAGCACGGGCTGAAAAGTCAAGCGCCGCCTCTCCAAGTGAAAGTTGCACGAATGCAAAATCTATTGAGAAGAAAAAAGCAGACCAAACCTAAACATCATCAATTCCATGATCATTATTGCAACATTCTCTTAAATGGGTACTTGAGCTCATCTGATAGGGGTTGTTGGTTTACATCAGGCAATAAAAAGATTGTGAACCACTAATTTAAATTCATCTATGTGACTTTACAGGGTGCCATCATCCCCAGCCTGCTGGCCAACAGCAGCTATGTGGTTCAGGTGGTTGCGTTTTGCACCAACGGACTCAGAGGACGATGGAGCGACCAGATTATAGTGGACATGCCGTTAGAGGACCCTGGTACAAACACACAGTCAGACAAAGGAAAAAACTCCAACTCCATCTGTTACATTTATTACAGTTGTAAGAAAGTCTTTATTTATTTCCCCCCCTCTCTCTCTTTCTAGAAAGTGATTCAGATCCTGACGCTGTCGCAAAAGATCTGGAAGGCACCAGGGAGGTAGGGCGGTCCGTATCTGCGGTTTCACCTGACACCACTCTGCATGTTGGCATTCATTTCGCTGAATTACTTTTGCAGTGCTGAAGTTTGCCCTGCATTTAGTCATATCAGTGAACCTAATTATTATGCAAATTGTTGTAATTATCTCAGTGGAGGCTTGTCACTGAGTGTTTGGAGAGCCGTACAAAAGGTTATACGAGACTTTGCAGCGTGTTTTAGGAGAGATTACCAAAAAAAGGCTCCCATGTTTTTCTCACTGAGAGAACCAGTACAGCTTGTGCTCTTCCACACTGCATTAATGGAGATTACTTTAATGCCTTATTATCAGCTCATTTTGAATATTAAAGAAGTAAACAACTTCATCACCACTGTGTCTTTTGTAGGATGTTTATATTCTGTCATTTACGCAAGAGGGGGTGACAGCATTAAAACCCTCACGTTTTAGTTTCTCCATCAACAAGCCTGTCCCTTATAATCACAAACATCTTGTGCCACAGCTCCACACAGTAGTGCTTTTTTCCTTGTGTTAGTTCTCATCTAGAGCCAAATCGGAGAGGCCAGAGAACCAGAATCAGGTGGATTTTTCTCCAGACGACCACAGCCCCGTGGAGGAGATCCCAGTGGAGCAGACCAGGGTTTACCAGAACCAACCTACATACCACCACAATCTCCCAGTGCAGGTCAGCACCCGTTCAACCCCAGAGACCCCGTCTGAGTCTGCTGTTCTACAGAAAACTCAACTCAACCAGAATATAAAAAAGAAACCAGACCAGAGCAGGTCTAAACCCGATAATATGGATCAGAACTGGATTTACGAGGATAGTGATCCAACGCACCGGCCAATCACTAAAGCAGGTTTTGATGGCAACGGTGCAATATGGGTGACTGAGGTAACAGAACAGCCGGGCTTCCTGTTTCCAGTTGCTCGGACGACCACCCTGCCGACGATCCGCCGACAAATCACAGAGGAGGCCTCGCTGTCAGTGTTGCCACAACAGGTAGTTCATTGAAGTTTTCTTTTTCTTGTCTCTCAGTGTTAAAACCTGATTAAATGTAATACCTAACAGACACCTGGCACACAAAATGTAAATGCAAAATTGTTTGGAGACTAGTTTTTTTCAGTTTAACCTTGTCCAAATTGAAGAAACCCAATGTTTTTGCAATCTGCCTCTTCTTCTTGCAGTCAGGAGATCACAGTTCACTAGACCAAGCTGGAGAGAGTGGGCTCCCTTCTCCCCAGTCAGATCTCTACACCCCTCCTGTGGAGGACATGCAAGTCACAGATATCTTCTATGAAGACACAGTCAACAACTTCCCACTAGAAACAACCACTTCTGCTGCAACAGTGTCTGCTGCTGCTGCCGTGTTGCCAGGTCAGATTTTATTGGAAGGGATTTTTCTTTTTTTGGCACTCTTGTTTACAAAAAATATCTCTGGTTGGTACTTTGAGCAGCGCCAGGGAGAAATTTAGGTTCATAAATATTTAAATAGGTATCAGCAGAAGATTTTTTTCTTCCACTGGATGTTTGCCACTGATTCTGCTCAGATTGACACAGTTTAGATTGTGTTTTGCTTTATTATGGCTTAAATTTAGATTGATACCTAATTTTTTTATGTTTTTCAAATAAATATTTTGGACAGTTACTGCTACTGAAAGATCTTCTAGGCAGGATTTTCCCGAAAACAATGTATAGACTCATCACTTCATCACTTATGGGAATTACGTCTTCACTTATGACCCACTAGAAGTGTATGATAAATTCTGAAGAGACTTTACACTCTGCCAGCATTTTCTTATTTTCTGTGTTCAAGATGTTTATGCGTGTGTTCCCCAACAGCACTCAGGTCAGGACTTTATAAAAAGGGTAGTGACCAGGTGCCAGACTGTAAGCAGCGGCATCCAAGAGACACAGCGCAGAAAATGCAAATATAGCGAGGCGAAACACCAAACGATTGAATCTGGGGTTGGTTTTACTTTCATTGCCGCTGGTAAGTGTGTTTACGAACTGTAACCGACAATTCTGCATAGTATACCTTTATGTTGTAGTCATTATAACAAATGGCTGTTCACAAGTGTGCTAACAATGTCTCACAAGCCCATGAAAGAAGGCAAGTTGAACTATTTTACTAGTATTTACGCTGAATAAATCTCCAGAATTATTCAGTAAATATTTTGTCAGAAATGTATGATCTTGAAATTACTCAAATTGTTATTATTTATTTTGTACTTTCAGTATAATTACAATTGCAGTATTCTGGATGTAGCTTGTATGAATTTTGCGGGCTATTTGTGTGCATGACACAATAATAAAAACTTGATTCATTCATTTATTCATGTAATGTGATGTGATGTCCCATTACGTGACATCCTTCATTATATAATATTGTGGCTGTCAGATCATCTGTAATTTCATGTCACATGTCAATGTCACATAATGTTGTGACATCACATTAGGTCACGTTAGGTCATCATGAAAAATTATATCACATATCATGTTGTGTCATATCATTACATGACCAATGTCATGTCATGCCGTGTCGTGGCTCAACATGTGTCACATCGTATCATATTGCATCGTCTCATATCATCATTATGTACATTCTGTCCCACAGGTGATAAAGTGGACAAAGTCTCCCTGTCGTCCTCTGGAGATAATGATGCCCCTGTGAACAAACCCTATCCAGACACCGTGACCTCGGTTTCTTCCACCTCATCCCCCGTCTGGATCACGGCGAGGGCGGCAACTGCCAGCAACACACTGGCTGAGTCTGTCTACAAAACATTCACAACCTCCTCTCTTCTCAGGGTGCTGATGCACACAACCCAGCCCATGTTTAACGGTAAGATGAAACACCTTAGAACCCTTCCTAGAAATATATTATGTTCTCTAAAAAGTACAGTGTTTACTTTCAATTAAAAGTGACTATGAATATATATTATTAGGGATTTCACACAACAGCAGCAATATAGATAAATGTTTTTTTGTGGTTGGTAGACAGCTGGACTTAATTGCGGTGGATGATTGCCTTTCTCCTCTAATAGCCCACTGCTGCTGCTTGGCTAATCACTGCTGTGCTCTGTGATCTTGGTGGCATGTTGTATAGTGGCATGATGTGGGTAACGCTGGTAGTGGTGGTGGTAATAACGATGATCGAAAAGAATGAGCTGGCGTTAATGATGATTAGAATGATAATCAGCAACTCTCTGAACCAGATCAGCAATTAAACATGCTTGACTCTCCCTCAAATCTCGCAGCATGTTTCGACTTCACATGAGGTCATATTTTGAGTCCACTCAGGCT
Organism: Epinephelus fuscoguttatus; assembly: GCF_011397635.1. Taxonomy (NCBI): domain Eukaryota; kingdom Metazoa; phylum Chordata; class Actinopteri; order Perciformes; family Serranidae; genus Epinephelus; species Epinephelus fuscoguttatus. The sequence goes on along the minus strand of NC_064773.1, from coordinate 27,079,515 downwards.
CGGTGATTAGCATCTACTTTTGGGACTCCTCTTCTGGATTTGCATTCTTTTGTGTGGCTCAATGGCGCACTCTGGTGGTTGGTGTTTCTTCTATCCTCACAAAATGCAGGGTTCACTTTATCTTGAAGGTCTGTCATTTGTTCATCTCTTCATTCTGGAACTTAATAAATAACTTCCAAGTCTTAGCTCTCTTCTTGCATTTTGTGTAAGTTGTGGGCATGATGATGACCAAAAAGTCTACCTTTGCTGAGTCAAGATTCTGTACCTCTGTCTTTCTCACTGCCATGTACGCCATACCTGGAAGGTTCAATTCTTACTTTTTCTTCCATCTTTCTTGGCACATTTCAATGCTGGCATCCAGGATTTTTTTTCAGACTTACTTTGGCTTTTCTTACAGCAAATACACCCATATCTAAAGTTGAGGACTCAACCATCAACCTGTCCTCTGGCTTAACAGACTCACCAAACACTTCTACTGGAGTGATCATCAACCCTGCAAATTCTGCAGACTCTGTCTCTGAAGGGGGCTCTGCTGAAGGAGATTTTTTCAAACATCAATCCCCCAACCCTTTTAGTGAATACATCATCAGTTTCGGTCCTACTCCGGCCCTCCCTGAAGATAACAGGAGTGGCCTTATCTTTCATCATAACAATAAGTCCTCTGAAGAGCACTCTGTTGTCCATCTACAAATGGATTTAGCGCACCCTCAGATTTCTACTACTTTGGATTTTCGGGAACGTTTAATCACCAAGAATTCCCTTTCTGTGCTGTCTGATTATGACTCGAGTACTATCGACTTACCAAAAACAAACACAGTTGAAGGTAATACCCCAAATACTGACAGTAGTATTCAAGATGGTCTAAACATTTTGTCACATCCCGATGATGAAGAGGAAGCCAGGACAAATAGACGCAAGGACGACCGCAGCTCCACTTCAGTCACATCTTTCTTTGACTCTAAAGGTCTGGCTTTGTCCGATCCTCATGATTCAGAATCATCTAACACAGACTGGACAGCAGGGGGAAGTGGATCAGGTTCCGGCCTTTATAATTACAGGCTCAATCAGGAATTTGATGAAGTCACTACAGTCAAGACTAACTTTTCTACTATTCCAAGTACAACTATAAGTTTGAAGGTGGATAGTACAAGGAAAAATAGTCGATCAACAAGAATTAAGATGGATAGAAAAACAGATGAGGACACAGATGGGACTGGAAGCAAAAGTAGTAAGAAAGAGTGGGAAGCAGCAGTAGAGAAAGAAATGGAGGAGAATGAAAGTGAGTTAAGTGGTGAGGAAGAAGAAAAGATAGAAAAAGAAGGAGCACACAACATGGGGAATCAGGGAGTGTGGAAAGTGGATGGTGAAACAAATGAAAGTGCCAGACAGCTCAATAGCACAGCGGGCTGTGACAGGCTGAAAGAGAAAGAGAAAGAAACTAAAGCTGAGAGTGGAGTAGGAAAGATAATACACATTAAGACCGTTAGTGGGAATGAAATTGAGTCCAATTTAAGAGTTTTAAGCTGGCCTGAGGACATCAGTGGTTCTGGAGAGGGTGGTGGAGATGGAGGAGAAGATGGAGAAGGAAGGGAAAAGAAAGTCAGTGATGTTAAAGAAGCTATCAAAGCTGTAGGTGAAAAGGAAAGTGGTGACAAAAGCGATGATAGGGAAGACTGCAACAAAGACGAAGCATCTGAGGGAAGAGATGGTCGCCAGCTGTCTGTCAGTCAAGATAAACCTACAGCAGAGTTCCCTCTGTTTGACAGTAGTGAAGAAAATAGTGATGGTGATGGACATGATGAAGAGGGACAAAACATAAGTCTTGACAGTCATGTTGGTGCTGACTCTACTCTGGAGGAAAACAAAGAGGGAGATGGTGATGGTAAAAGAAATGGAAGTGTGGAGAGTGAGGAGCACGAGGAAGGAGGCGGTAAAGAGGAAAGTGATGCAGATGTAATTGAAGAGCAGTTCTCAAATGTGGACGGGTTGTTGTTTGATGCTGAAAGAAGTCCCCTATTGGGGCGTCTCGTCCCTCTGCTCAGACTGACAGATGGCAACAAGGACACAGAGGAGGACATGGAAGGTAAATGTTTCTCAATGTCAAGCTTTTCCTCTGCCCTGTTGCATTCTGTCAGAGAGCCAGAGCTGTGTAGTTTACCTCTCTCTCATCTTTTCATACACATAGGGTACAGTATGTCAAAGACAAAGTTTGCTAAAGTTTGAGTGAGGTGGAACTCTTTGTTTAGGCCATTCAGCCACAATTGCCACAGTGGCCAGATAGACATTTATAACAAACAACACTGTTATTGCTATAACCACTTAAAGTGTAACAATCAATGTTTTTATATTAACAGAGGATGAAATGACTCCATGTAATGTGACAGGGGTTGATCATAGTAATCAACCCACAGAGAATTAGCAACCAATTCTTCCTCAGCTTTATAGAGCATTGAAATGTCTCTCAGCTCATTGATTTGGATCTGCAACAATCAGCCTTTTCTTACAGCCACAGCAGGCAGCAGTTTATAGCCGAAGGGCTCTGATAAACCCATTGTATGCTACCTGCACACCACGAAACCGCAGATGGTTAGCAGCTAGTTAAAGAAGACAGTGGAGCAGATAGCTAAAAAGCCAGATTTCCCCTCAGAAGCTGGCAGAGCTCCCAAACACAGCTAAAAGCAAAGTGAATATTAGACTTAAAATATTAGACCAGGGAGCCAAAAGTGTACCTGTAGATGAATACTAATGTTGTCCAGTTTCAGCTGTATTTGTTAAAGGGATGACTGTAGCATTTTAAAACCTATTTTTCCATGTCTTTTGTGTGGAAGTGACTAATGGAGTTAGTTTTTGAAGTCAGGGTTAGTACTGGATAAGAGGGCTGCAGCCTGCAGCCACAAAACAGGCTGCAATAGCACACTATGTATGTCCACGATGTATGTCCACAGAAAGTGCTTGTTTTTGCCACTGATAGGCTCATACTATTATTCTAAATGTCTGAAAGTGTTATGGAAAGGATCCCCACCAAGAGAGAGAGCTTTTTGTTAAAGAGTAAGATCCTTTTTCTGTCACCAGAAACAGCCCTGAAATTATTATCTCCAAAGCCACCAGACTACTTTTAAATAAACACTAAAAGAAGACTCCAGGGATGAATGGTTTTCTGTAGGCTGACACGGAAGTCAGCATCACACTGGTTCCTTCGTCAAAAAGGAAATGACATTTTTCCATTGGATTTTGGATTACTAGCTAAAATAAGCTCTGGCAAACAAAAGTTAATGATACCTACATGTTTTGTTCAGCAAAATAATCTTCACAAATGAACACCACTTGTATGATTTTTGAAGCCTTAATGCAATTGGCAAAAGTAAGAAGCTAATGTTATGAATAACTTAATATCTGTTCAGCGTGATGACATTCTGTAGTCCCATTTAGCCACTTGTTAGCAAGCGCCTTTTTTAAGACACATAAAAGCTTCAAAATTCATGAATGTGATATTTGCTGGCGTAATTTATGTTGTAGAACAAAGCACAAAAGTCTCTTAAGCTTGTGTTAACCACAGACTGTATTTAAGTCATCTAACCAAACTCACCTCAAAACAAAGGAACTGGGAGTGCAAAAATGCTAACTCATTTCTGGGTTTTAGGACTCATTCCTGGTACACTCTATTAAATCATTATTAAAACATGCTTGTTTCAAAGTCGACAGAAACAAAATAAATCTCATGAAAGTCTTTTTTTTGTTCGTCTTTCCACTTTCCAACAAACACCAACCCTGGTTTGGTTGAAATAAACCCATAATTCACCCAGTTAGAAAATATCTGGGCACTATACATGCTAAATTTACTGTCTGTTTAAATGGAGGTGGCTTTGGTGATGATTTTGGGGCTGTTTCTTGTTTAAAATAAGGATCTTACCCTTTAACAAAAAGGTCTATCTCTATAAAAATCCTTTCCAAAAATTTGTCAGACGCTTACATCGACAATCTGAGCCTGTCAGTAGCAAAAACAAGCACTTTCAGTGGACGTAAATTGATGCTGCGAACATGCCCAGAGTGGTTACATTGCAGCCTGTTTGACCGCTACTGGCTGCAGGCCTCTCACTCAACACTGGACCAGTTATAAAAATTGTTGTCTCCATTAGTCACTTAGACACAAAAACATGGGAAAACGGGGCCAGGGTGAAAAACACCATGTCACCCTTGAATAAGCAAGTGTATATATCAACTTTATAAGGTGTTGTGCTGTCCCCAACTGGCCAGGAGAAGCAGTTTAATGTGTGACACTTTTTAGCAATTTGGAAAACTGTCATAAACTGGACACAGACTGAATTACTGCTGTGATCAAAACACATTATAAATTAAACTTACAAAATTTATTCTTGCAAACAACCTTACCACATTTGCTGAATTATACTGACATGATCTTTGTGTTATGTGACACTCCCCCACTCTACCCTTCTTTTTCTCTATCCCCCTTTGTCTTTATCTCTCACTCAACACACACCATCCTTCTTCTTCGCCTCTCCTCTCTCAGAGGGCAGCAACAGCAGCCATGAGTCTCGAGTCGGCCTGGTCGGAGGTGTGGAGAGGGAGAAGAGGACAGTTGTTCCTCTGGCTGTCGTCTCCACTCTCACCATACTCTGTCTGCTGGTACTAGTGGGCATACTCGTCTACTGGAGGTACACACACATGCAAGGTCAATATTGTGTCTAAATCAAGTTCACCTGTGTTCTTCACTTAGGTTTTGATTTGTTTGTGTCACAGAAACTGTTTCCAGGCAGCTAATTTCTACCCAGATGACAGCGCGTCACCTAAAGTCATTTCAGCTCCATCTACACCACTGCTGCTGGCCACAGGTAACACACACACACACACACTAAAAGGACGTTATCACTGTGATATCAAATGCTATCCAGCCACAATATAAATTATGCAGTTAAACATTCACTCTTTTGTTGCAGACGGTCACGAGCCACTGACAGTGAAACAGTTTGTGAAGCATGTGATGGAGTTGCACACCACCAACACCTTCTCCAAGGAGTTTGAGGTGCGCTGAATGTTAATGATTGGAATATTTAAGTTGAACTAAATGTCAATTGCCTTTATCACAAGGTGAACATAGACAGCCACAAGACAATTTGAAAGCACACCAAGGCTTCCAAAGGTTCAAAAGTTCTGTATATGAGATTCAGAGCATTAATATAGCAGCATATTTGTATTTGCTATGTTAAGATACAATGAAGTAACGGCATCCTGAGCAGAGAATGAAGTCAGACTCCCTCTGTGTGTGTTTTAATCTGAGCTTCTCTGTGGTTTCTTGTGGTACGATGGTCTGGCTGCGTGTGCATGTTCGTGCATGTGTGTATCGAACTGGCTAGCTCTTTGCTGCTGCGTTGCACTGCGCTCAAGCAGCAGTTACCACTGATATTGGGACAGCATTGTAGCAGAAGAGTAGCACCCACTCTTTGTTTTCTCCCTGGTTAACACCGCTAGCTCTGTTAGCACTGTTGCCTTTGTTTAGCCCTGTTTATGGAGTTAGCACTGTCAGCTGCTAGCCGCAGGCTCAGTTATCTTCATGATGAGAACCCTGTCCAGACAACTCATGTACTCTGAATTTCGCATAGAGCCCCTTTAACCAGCACAGAAATAAAGAGATCACTCCATTTGTCATAGCTCCTTAATGCTCCTCCATATCTCTATTAACATCATGTCTCCAGGGGTATCATTTAGCAATGTGATAATTTGTTACTTCCATGTAAAACATGTTGTACAAAAGTATGTAGGAAGGATGTTTGCTACTAACCATGGCAGTGCTACTTGGTTTTCCTCACAGACTCCAAATTCAAACACGCAAACATAAGAAACTTAAGTCAGGATTTAGAATTCAGTAGGCAGGTTTTAATCGATAAAAACCTCCCTTCATAAGATTTAGGCTAGTAAAGTCTTCATCTCTGCTCATACTGAATTTAAAACCAGAGAAATGACTCATGTGGAGTATTGAAATATCTTATCCTCCTGCGACCCTGCATCCTCATATTAGGACACTATGTTTTGGGATTGCTGCACCTTCGACTATATTCTGCTAAAGTTAAACCTGTTGTCCTTGTTTATAGACACTTTCACATGCCATTTAGTGGTAGCAAAAGCATAATACACGATTTAGTGTAAAAACAAGATGGCAGCATCTCTGCCAAGTCAGTCACCAGCCAATCGTGACACAAAAGTGCAAAAGCTGTAAAACCTGTCACATTTCATGTTGAAACTTGTTTATTTATGATGAAGGGAGTTTGTAGTTTGATATGGCATACAATTTTTATCAATTTTAGCAACAGTAATAAGTGAAGATGCTGTTAGTTAAAGTACTCGTTTGAGGACATCAGACTTTATTAGTGTATTATTGCAGCATTTCACTCAGGCCAATTAGGTGTGACAAACTGTTCTACAGACCAAAAGGAATTTCCTACACGAGGATGAAGCAGGGGAAATTTAACAGAGTAACAAAACTAACAAATCATAAGGCTTTTTCGATTTGCTGCATTATTTGCAATTTTGCGTTTGCACAGCCATGTTCAGGAATTGCAGTGAACAGCTTTAGACTTGAACAGTGACCCCTAATCCATGGAGTTACAAAACACTGAACAAATGTTGCGTTGTTTGTCATTTTGTTTTGGCACAAAAATTGTCAGGCATTGAGATAAACAGTTTAATAGTTATTGAGAATAAACCCAATGTCCCCATATGAGGACATAATTTTTCAAAACCACTATTCAAAGATATGATTATCAGGTTCTACTAATCCCAAATAGCTAGAAGAAAAAATGCATACCAAACAAAAGCTCAGGTCTCTGGAGGTTGATGTAGTGTATGTATTTTAGAACAGTTTGTGGATTAGTTTCAACAATGAGTACATCTGCATGACATTAGTCACCTCTGTTTCCTAGCATGAGCCTCCTGAGTAACACACACAGATAGGATTAATTTAAATATACCTCTCCCGTGTAACTGTCAGTGTATTTGTGTGCTTCCCCCATTTTGTTGTAGTGTTTTTGCATTTTCTACAATCCTACATTTTACGTCAATCTAATTCTCATTTAGAGACAAAAGAGGCAAAGTTATAGGACCATGTGGGCAGATCACAGCCTTGACTTGTAGATACACACACATTTTTCCGGTATTTGCATAATGAAAACAATGCCATAATATTTAACAGTGTAACAGGAAATGGCTAACATGGTTGAAAGCTACAAGTCTGCAGCTCAGTTGGTAATATCAGTGTATTTCCCATTTACTGTAGCACCGCCTCTCTGTGTGTATCTGAACCCCATATTCCTGTACCTGCACTGACTCCCTGTCTGTCTGTCTGTCTGTCATCCTGTCCCCCCCCCTCCCACTCTCCTTTCACCGCCTCCACCACCATCGTCGTGCTTTCTGCATCCTCACCACCCTCCATTAGATTGTCAAAGAGTCCTATGAGGTAAGACGCCTACAGTGTAGAGGTGTGGTTTTCTTTTTCTTTCTTTTCAACGCTGGAACATTTGAGTTTTGTTCAAAATGAGGTCTCCCTTGTTTGCCCATTTGTTGACCAACCAGTCAGCTTGTAGACCGTAGCATCTGTATTTCAGATGTGAGAGATTTACAGACATTTCAAGGATGCAGCTGCTTGTTGGCCAGCATCTTTATTGAATATGAGGCTTTAATGCAGGCCACATACAGACCATGTATTATGGCTTTTTCTCCTGAATATAAATCAGGGATTAATATATGATATTCTTTCTTTCACAATTTTTTATGTTTTCTCCATACACAAATCTTAATTCTTGTTACATCATTCACAAGTACTTATTTATTTGTTGTTTTGTCTTCACTGTGGTCACTTGACTGTTGTATCGTAATACTATTAAAACTATAGACCAATAGAATATAAATAAATACAGCAAAAACCTTACTTGTCCAGAAGAACAACCACATTTCATTTTCACTCAGTGGCACCAGTGCTCATTGTGCTAATTAGCATGTTTAGCTTTCTCTGAGTGACTAACTTAAATCTTATTTGTGTTTTATATTGTTTTTCAGGAAGTACAGGCATGCACGGTGGACATGGGCATCACTGCTGACAGCTCCAATCACCCTGACAACAAAAGCAAGAACAGATACATAAACATACTCGCCTGTACGTCACTGTTCAGTCTGATAACATGAGTGTATAATTGTGAAAGGCAGCAGTGATGAAGCTGATTGACCTTTTTTCCTCTCTCAGATGATCACAGTAGAGTCAAACTCTCCAACAGTTTGGACAGAGACGGGAAATGTGGAGACTACATCAATGCTAACTTTGTAGATGTAAGTATGTTACTGTCAGTCTTGCATGTTTATAGGCAGACTGACATAGCACAGTGTGTTCCAAGTAAAATCCAAACCAGAAATAGATTGTCAGTCAGGTGGGTCTTTTCCACTATTGTTACTGTACATTATATTCAGCGGTTTCCTCTGCAGGGCTATGAGCGAACGAGAGCGTACATCGCAGCTCAGGGGCCTCTCAGAGCGAGCAGGGAAGACTTTTGGAGGATGATCTGGCAGCAGAATGTTGGAGTTATTGTCATGATCACCAACCTCAAGGAAAAAGGACGGGTAGGACAAACACCAGCTTCTCCACACAGATCATTAAAGTTACATCTGGTTTTGCACATCCGGCAATTTGAGTATTCATGTATTTTTTTATCATCAAGCTAGAATTTTTGTAGAGTTTGGAAATATTTTTATTTCAATGTAAACATCTCACTTTAATTTTGATGCCTTTTAACCTTCATGTTATCTAAATGAGATATTGAACTGTACCTTAACCACATCCAAATCTGCTCTGACCATGTATGCTGAATGAAGAATCCCACTTGATCATAAGTATCCTATTAGCATAGGTAACACCCCCTGCGTAGTAGTAGTGAAATCAGCGTGCTTTAAATAAACTTAAATGGAATTTGTGAGTCTCTGCACTGTATCGTTACATAAAAAACAACAACAACAAAAAAAAAAAACGGCAAAACGTGTGATGCTGTGAATGCCCTGTAAGCAGCAGCGGTGGAGGAAGTATTCAGATCCTAATTATACAACTAATACCTCACTGTAAAATTACTCTGTTACTCATAAAAGTCCTGCACTGAAAATGTTATTTAAGTAAAAATATGTAAGTACACTCAGGAAAATATACTGAAGTATTAAAGTAAAAATATTCAGTGCAGAAAATTATAAACCTCTAATAAATCAAAAATAGTTAAAAATTGTCAAAAGAAAAAAGCAGCAAGCCGACATATTTGAAGAGCTGGAACCACGAAATGTTTTTGCATGAAAAATAATTCAATTATTTAAATAGTTATGAATTCATTTTCTAGTCAATCAACTAATCGTGTCAGCTGCTGTTGTATATTTTCATATATTTAGTGTGCAAAAATCTTAACTTGTAAAGTAACTGAAGTTATTTTATTATTGTCATGGAGGAAAAAGTACTTAAACACAGTACTTGAGTAAATGTACTTAGTTATATTCCACCACTGGTCAGCAGAGGGATGCACAGTAACTGAAATTACAGTAATTAGGATGGACCAAGCATAAAAGTCTTTCTTTAGTCCTCAAATTAACTTTATAAAGTTGATAAGTCAAACATGTTAGTGAACAGCAGCTTATTTGCACAACAAGTAAACAGAGAAATCCTAGCATTCATTTGGCATCGTGATTCTGTCCACCTGGCAAATATAAGTCCAGTATTCACTCTGTTGTAGCTCTGTTTAGTCTCCATTTACTCCTGATGAAAATTAGACATTTTCTGTTCAGGGAACAAAAGCCCACTATCCTGGGAATCCCTGGAAACTGACTTGTTTTTAAGGTATAACTTCAGCCACAGTCAAAACACATGGGTCATATTTCAAGGAACACTAAATATAACAGGTACAAATAAGCATAAAGCTGTGGGTTCCCAGCCTGAGAGTTTTAGTTTAATAATTAATAATTAATAATTTTCTGATTTTTAATAATAAGGCAAAAGAATGCAATTGCATTTATGCAAAAGGACATAAAGGACTTGCATAAAGGAAGTTTTTCTGTAGTGGTATGTGTATATTTTATTTGCATCAGACAATTTGGTTTCTGCCTAGAACTTAGCTACTTTTCCTCATTTCCCTCTAATTACATTTCACAAGAAATGGGAAATAGTGTGGATGTGTGTCAGTTTAGTCCCAAAAATCCCACTGTCTTTTTAGCTGAGAACAACTGCCTGCTAAAGCTGAAAACACCGCTGGAGAGAGCGGTGAGACTCAATCAGAACAGTACAGATGCTGTCTGTTATGCCAAAACACTGAGCTTAAAGAGGATAAAATGCTCCATAGAGCTGAGGGGAACTGCAGAGGTGATAATTCTCAGTTGGTTTGTATCCATGAACGACCCCTTTCATATTATCCATAATCATATGACCCATTATTCATATGAAATATTGATTGCTACAGCTTTAAGTTTTCAGTGTCACTGCAGGTCGTCATATATCAGTTTTAAAATATATGCTATGAAATTGTAAATTTCAGCATAC